>NC_133511.1:105395185-105702500 GCF_049354715.1 Callithrix jacchus | reverse complement strand
GAGGGATGCCTTCCTTGATCTACCTACTTAGATACCATCTCTCTATTGAATCTACCATAGTAGTAACTAATCGTTTCTTGTACTATTTATCACAGTCAAAAGTTTGATTGTCTGTAATTCTTCGATTTATGCCTATGTGAGCTCCAGAAGGGTAGGATCATATCTGTTTCTTTTTACCTTACTGTCTTAAAGGTAGCAAAACATTTGTCTCATAGTAAGGTCAAGATAAAGACATTTTTGAATGAACAAACGAATGAATGAGCTTCAGTTTTGGTCCAGATGCTGTATGAGGTTCTGAGGATACAGAAATGAGCCAAACATAATACAATCCTCAGCCTCTAACTATTTCAGAAACTTTCCTCACCACCTTTTTATAGCAATACAAAACATCATTGCAGTCTTGATTAATAATGTGTACCTTTTCTGAATTTATGGCTTCTTTAATATTCCAAACTTTTTAATATACTAAATAATAAATATTTATAGTAGGAATTTCACACTAAACGTTATTTAAATAAAGAGATATATATGTGTTCAATGAGAAAGCCAGAGAATTTCTGAACTCTTGGATAAAAATGGTAATTTAATAGAATTCAATAAATTTGTGTAGAAAAGTAATTTTATCACCATCTTTCTAGCTCTTCATCTACTATGGTGTTTTTTCCCCAGAGAGTATGTGAAATAAAATCATCAAGACTTTACTTGAACATTTAAAATGACAGAAATTATCTGCTTAGTGCCATCAAAGCATATGATATTGATATTGAATTAATAAAGATTTTCAGAAGGTAGCATCAGCTGCAGTGAGACTAACATAATGAAGCAAGTATTGGAAAAATCCTTACTTCAGTGTTACTTGTTGACTTTTGAGAATAATAATTAATCATATGTCTTTCCCATCTGGTTTCTGAGCAAGAAACAGAAAGAGGCATCAAAGTATCAACTTTATTGCCATTGGAGTTAAATTGGAGAGTATTGTTTTATTTGCAAAGAACTATGAAGCTTATTACTATGTCCTCTGAAATCTAGAATCACCTGAAGGGAAAGCATGACGATCAGGGATTTTGATTACTAAAGTCTGAGAGACACTGAATGTAGGAACTGAATGAAGACACATATGTATATGTTTTTTAAATAATTGATTCCAATTAAACAAGTAATTGATGCTAGATTCTCGCTGTCTCATCAGTCAGGTAAATTAGTTCTCTTTCCAAAAGGAGAAGTGAAAGACAAGAGTCCCAGATACCATGTTAATACTCCACCATTGGAGAGTGAAGGTTACCTCTCCTCAGGAAAACCCAAGTATTAGCAAATAATATTCTACTTTGTGTGTATAAATATATACAATATTATATAATATATAATGTAAAATAATATATGATAGATTATATATAATTAATATTTTATATGATATATATTATATATATAACCTATGGTATAACTATTAACATAAATTAAGAATTATTGAAACCAGTAATACTGCAGGATGGTAGAAAACTTTTTTCAAATAATATATCTTATAAGAGATAGATACTTAATACTACAACAACGACAAAACAAAAACACAAAAACCTGATTTTAAAATGGGAAAGATCTTGAATAGACATTTATCCAAAGAGGTTTTATACATTACCAATAAGTACATACAAAATGCTCTAAACCACTAGTCTTTAGGAAAATGCAAATCAAAACCACAATAAGATACCACTTCACAGCTATTAAAATTGCCATTTTCAAAAAAGAAAATAAATATTTTTGAAGATCTTGAGTAATTTGAAACCCTCTACCTTGGTAGTAAGAATTCAAAATGGTTTCTCCACTGTTACAAAAATATGGTGTTCCACAATGATTTAACTAATTTACACTCCCACCAACAGTGTAAAAGCAATGGGGAAAGGATTCCCTGTTTAATAAATGGTGTTCAGAAAACTGGCTAAACATGTGCAGAAAGCTGAAACTGGACTCATTCCTTACACCTTATATAAAAATTAACTCCAGGTGCGTTAAAGATTTAAAAATAAGACCTAACACAAAAACCCTAGAAGAAAACATAGGCAATAGCATTCAGAACATAGGCATAGGGCAAGGACTTTATGACTAAAACACTAAAAGCAATGGCAACAAAAGCCAAAATAGACCAATGGGATCTAACTAAACTTAAGAGCTTGTGCACAGCAAAGGAAACAATCATTTAAGTGAACTGGCAACCAACAGAATGGGAAGAAATTTTGCAAGCTACCCAAAATTTAGCCCTCTCAAAGGGCTAATATCCGGAATCTACAAAGAACTAAAACAAACTTACAAGAAAAAAACAACTCCATCAAAAAGTGGGCAAAGAATATGAACGGGCACTTTTCAAAACAAGACATTTATGCAGCCAACAAGCATATGAGAAAATGTTCATCATCACTGGTCATTAGAGGAATCCAATTCAAAACCACATTGAGATACCATTTCACACCAGTTACAATGGTGATAATTAAAAAATCTGGAGACAACAGTTGCTGGAGAGATGTGGAGAAATAGGAATGCTTTTACACTGTTGGTGGGAGTGTAAATTAGGACAACCATTATGGAAGAGAATGTAGCAATTCCTCAAGGATCTAGAAATAGAAATACCATTTGACCTACAATCCCATTACTGGGTATATACCCAAAGGATTATAAATCGTTCTATTATAGAGACACATGTACATGTATGTTCGTTATGGCACCATTTACAATAGCAAAGACTTGGAACCAACCCAAATGGCCATCAGTGGTAGACTGGATAAAGAAAATGTGGCACATATACTTCATAGAATAATATGCAGTCATAAGAAAGGATGAGTTCATGTTCTTTGCAGGGGCATGGATGAATCTGGAAACCATCATTCTCAGCAAACTGACCTAAGAACAGAAAACCAAACACTGCATGTTCTCACTCTTAAGTAGATGTTGAACAATGAGAACACATGGACACAGGGAGTGGAACATCACCCACTGGGGTCTTTTGAGGAGTGGAGAGTGAGGGGAGAGATAGCAGGGCATGGGGAGGTTGGGAAGGGATAACCTTAGGAGAAATACATAATGTAGGTGACAGGGGGATGGATGCAGCAAAGCATCATGGCATGTGTATACCTATGTAACAATCCTGCAAGATCTGCACATGTACCTCAGAACTTAAAGTATAATTTTAAAAAAAAAGTTTTTCTATTCCTTCACATCCTCTCCAGCATCTGTTGTCTCCTGATTTTTTTAATGATTGCCATTCTAACTGGCCTGAGATGGTATCTCAATGTGATTTTGATTTGCATTTCTCTAGTGACCAGTGATCATGAGCTTTTTTTTTGTTTGTTGGCTGCATAAATATCTTCTTTTGAAAAGTGTCTATTCATATCCTTCACCCATTTTTATGGGGTTGTTTTTTTCTTCTAAATTTGTTATTTGTAGATTCTGCATATTAGCCATTTGTCAGATGGGTAGATTGCAAAAAGGTTTTCAAAATAGAAATATCATTTGACTCAGCAATTCCATTACTGGGTATATACTAAAGGATTATAAATTATTCTAGTATAAAGACACATGTACACATATGTTTATTGTGGCACTGTTCGCAATAGCAAAGACTTGGAACCAACCCAAATGCCTGTCAATGATAGACTGGATAAAGAAAATATGGCACATATACACCATGGAATACTATGCAGCCATAAAAAAGAATAAGTTCATGTCCTTTGCAGGGACATGGATGAATCTGGAAACCATAATTCTCAGCAAACTGATGTAAGAACAGAAAACCAAACACCACATGTTCTCACTCATAAGTGGGTGTTGAACAATGAGAACACATAGACACAGGGAGGGGAATATCACACACAGGGACCTGTCAGGTAGAGGGCTAGGGGAGGGTTAGCATGGCGTGGGGGGATAGGGGATAGATAACATTAGGAGAAATAACTAATGTAGATCACAGACAAACCACCATGGCACGTGTATACCTGTGTAACTTGCACGTTCTGCACATAAACCTGAGAACTTAAAGTATAATAATTTTTTTAAAACAATATGGTAATTTCTCATAAAATTAAATATAGCATTATCATATAATCTAACAATTCCACTTTTGGATATACAACAAAAAGAATTGAAAGCAGGCTTTTGAAGAGATAATTGTGTTCATAGCATTCACAATAGTCAAAATGTGGAATTAACCTAAATATTCCATCGATAGATGACTGGATAAACAGTTGTGAAATATGCATACATACACTGGAATATTATTCAACCTTTAAAATAAAAGATATTGTTACACATGCCTTAATAAGATGAAACTCAAAGACTTTATGCTAAGTGAAATAAGCCAGTAACAAAAGGAAAACATTGCATTATTCCTTTTATTTGAAATACCTAGAGTAGTCAAATGTATAGAGACAGAATATAAAATGGGGGTAGCCAGGGGCTCAGTAGGGGAAATGGGAGTTAGTTTTTAATGAGTTCAGAGTTTCAATTAGGGGACATGAAAAAGTTCAAATATAATTCAGTTGAAATTAAATAAAATTTAAATATTAGTTTTTCAGTTATCTTAGTCACATTTCAATTGTTCAGTATGTGGCTAGTGGCTGCCAACAATGCAGAAAGTGGTAAAACCATCAGATCTCATGAGACTTCTTCACTACCAAGAGAACAGTATGGGGGAAACTTCCAGCATGATTCAAATTGTCTCCCACTGGGTCCCTCCCACAACAATTGGGAATTCTGGGAATATAATTCAAGGTGAGATTTCGGTGGGGACACAGCCAAACCATATCAACCACCATCCATCTGTGGAACTTTTTCATCTCCTGGCCAGGCACAATGGCTCAGGCCTGTAATCCCAGCACTTTGGGAGACCGAGGCAGATGCATCACCTGAGGTCAGAAGTTTGAGACCAGCCTGGCCAACATGGCTAAACCAGAGAGAGACTCTTGCTTTTTGGTCTCACTCAAGATTCAGTGTTAATATGTTTTTTTGTTTTTTGTTTTTCTGGTTTTTATTTTTTGAGACAGAGTCTCATTCTGTTGCCCAGGCTGGAGTGCAGTGGTGCACTCTTGGTTCACTGCAACTGCTGCCTCCCAGGTTTATGCAATTTTCCCATCTTAGCCTCCTGAGTAGCTAGGACTATAGGCGTGCACCACAAGGCCCAGCTAATTTTTGTAATTTTAGTAGACAGGTTTCACAATGTTGTCCAGGCTGGTCTTGAACTCCTGACCTCGTGATCCACCCACCTCAGCCTCCCAAAGTGTTGGGATTACAGGTGTGAACCACTGCACCTGGCCCAATATATCTTTTTAGAAGAAGTTTTCCTTGTCTGTTCCAACCTAAACTTCCTGAAAATGTTTACTATAATGGAAAAAATGTCTCATTCATGTAAGTGTTTACTTGTTTTTCTTCTACTATACTGTACATTTTCTGAGGTTAATGACTATATATGCCCTTTCATTGTCTCTGTGAGTGTTTTATTGTTTGTCGCAAAATAGAAATTCAATTCAGAATGTATTAGAATGAATGGCCAAATAAATGAAATGAATATAAGGAGTGAGTGAATGAGCATAAATAGCAATTATCCATAGCACTATAATATTCAAAAAAAGAGCTGATTGCTATAAATCCAGCCTCCAAGCTGACTCTTTCTTATTACTCACTATTCTTTAAGAATTATTTAATGACTTATTATCTTCACTATTATATTACCATGCTTCATGTCTCACGGACCCATCTTTTGAAATTAAATTATATCTGAAGTGCAAGCTATGCAGATATTTTGTCAATTTTTCCTTTTTGAGTTGCTTTTTATCAGAGCTAGCATGATTAGTTTTGGACATTGATTTGCCCATTAGCTCCATAGTGAACCAAAGTTTCATTATTCTCCAAATGGAGTAAAAATAATTTCTTCTACATTCACAAATGGTTGCTTTTGTTACTTTGTTAATGCTTGTTGTCTCATTCCTGCGTATCCATTTGTGCCTTTGTTTAAGCAATGGATTTGGCTTGAGTATTTTTCTTTTAAAAAGGAAATGATATTAATAGAAATGAATATTATGAAAATACTAATAACCTATATACCTAGGTTGAGCATATGCCATCAATATACACTAGATGTGCAATAAAATCGGACAGTCATAAAAGGAAGTATCTACTGCCACTCTCAAATACAGGCATACCTCATTCGATTGCACTTGGCTTTACTGCACATCAAAGATACTGTGTTTTTTTTCTTTTTTTATTGCATTTTAGGTTTCGGGGTACATGTGCAGAGCATGCAATACAGTTGCGTAGGTACACACAGGGCAGTGTGTTTTGTTTGCTTTCTCCCCTTCACCCACATTTGGTATTTCTCCCCTGGCAATCCCTCCCCACCTCCCCCTCCCACTGGCCCTCCCCTTTTCCCCCTATAGACCCCAGTGTTTAGTACTCCCCTCTCTGTGTCCATGTGTTCTCATTTTTCATCACCCGCCTATGAGTGAGAATATGCGGTGTTTCATTTTCTGTTCTTGTGTCAGTTTGCTGAGAATGATGTTCTCCAGATTCATCCATGTCCCTATAAACAACACAAACTCATCATTTCTGATTGCTGCATAATATTCCATGGTGTATATGTGCCACATTTTCCCAATCCAGTCTATCATCGATGGGCATTTGGGTTGATTCCTGGTCTTTGCTATTGTAAACAGTGCTGCAATGAACATTCGTGTGCATGTGTCCTTGTAGTAGAATGATTTATAGTCCTTTGGATATATACCCAGTAATGGGATTGCTGGGTCAAATGGGATTTCTATTTCTAAGGTCTTGAGGAATCGCCACACCATCTTCCACAATGGTTGGACTAATTTACACTCCCACCAACAGTGTAAAAGTGTTCCTTTTTCTCCACATCCTCTCCAGCATCTGTCTCCAGATTTTTTAATGATCGCCATTCTAACTGGCGTGAGATGGTATCTCAATGTGGTTTTGATTTGCATCTCTCTGATGACCAGTGACGATGAGCATTTTTTCATATGATTGTTGGCCTCATATATGTCTTCTTTCGTAAAGTGTCTGTTCATATCCTTTGACCACTTTTGAATGGGCTTGTTTGTTTTTTTCCTGTAAATCTGTTTGAGTTCTTTGTAAATTCTGGATATCAGCCCTTTGTCAGATGGGTAAACTGCAAAAATTTTTTCCCATTCTGTTGGTTGTCGATTCACACTAGAGACTGTTTCTTTTGCTGTGCAGAAGCTGTGGAGTTTCATTAGGTCCCATTTGTCTATTTGGCTTTTGTTGCCAATGCTTTTGGTGAAAGATACTGTGTTTTTAATGAATTGGAGGTTTGTGGTAATCCTATGTCTAATAGGTCTTTCAATGCCACTTTCGAACAGTATATGCTCACTTTACATCTCTGTGTCACATTTCAGTAATTCTCAGTTATTTCAAAATTTTTCATTATATATGTTATGGTGCTCTTAGATTAGTGATCTTAGATAATATTATTATAATTCCCAGGTACCACAATTCCATATAAGATAGCCAATTTAACTGATAAATGTTGTGTGTGTTCTAATTGCTCCACCAAACAGCTGTTCCCCAATCTTTGTCCTCTTCCTCAGGCCTTTCTATTTCCTGAAATATAATATTTAAATTAGGCTAATTAGTAACCCTACAATAATCAAGTGATTATTGTATTCAAGTAAAAAGAAGAGTCACACATCTCTCACTTTAAATCCAGAGCTGGAAATGATTAAACTTAGTGAAGAAAGCATATCAAAAACTGAGATAGGCCAAAAGTTAAGGCCTCCTGTATCAAACAGTTGACCAGGTTTTGAACTCAGAGGAAAAGTTCTTGAAGGAATGAAAAGTGCTTTTCCAATGAGTACGTGGATAACATGTGATCTTGGGTAACTAGATGCATTGTCAGTGAGTAGTGATATTTCAGATGGGCTTTGTGGTTCCATTTGCAGAACATGGGAAGATTAGATTTAGCATTATTTTTAAGACCTCTAGGATTTTTGGAATGGCAAATGAGCATTCTCCAAATGGGGAAAAAATAATTTCTCCTACATTTCACAGATGGTCACTTTTGTTGCTTTGCTAATGCTTGTGGTCTCATTCCTGCGTATGCATTTGTGCCTTTGTCTAAGCAATGGATTTTCTAAACCAGTGCTTCAGTCTCTAACAAGAGAGGAAGTCTGTCCTTTGAAGCCAGATCTTGACTTCTCCTATCTATGAAAGTCATAGATGGCGTCTCCTTTCAATGGAATGCTGTTTTTTCTACATGGAGATTCTGTTGTTTAGTGTAGTTGCCTTCATCCATGACCTTAGCTAGATCTTCAGGATGACTTGCTGCAACGTCTCCATCAGCAGCTGCTGCTTCACTTTGCCCTTTTATGTCATCAAAGTATAATCTATAAGGATTGGAATCAACATCTCCCAAACTCCTGTTAATGTTGATATTTTCACCTCTTCCCATGAATCACAGATGTTCTTAATGGTATCTAGTACAGTGAATTATTTCCAGAAGTTTTAATTGACTTTGCACAGATCCACCAAAAGCAAAATATAGAGACAGCATTAGTTATCTAAATAGAAGATCACGTCAGCCACAGCATTCCCTTAAGACAAAACCTTAACCAGAGCAAGGTCCTAATTCACTTCAACTATATATGCCTAAGAGATGTTAGTATGAAGTCACAGAATAAAAGTTTAAAGCTAGCAGAGGTTGGTTTGTGAGGTTGAAGGAAAGAAGCCACCTAAGCAGAAATCATTCTGTCTTTGGTAAGATTTATTTAAACTTATACTTTCATTGTGACAAAACATTGCATTTCAATATCTAGAGGTCATATGTTAACAAAAACATTGTCTAATGATTAATCTCCTGTCAGTCTGATTTCATAGCCAGGGATTTCTACTTCATAAGCCTTTTCCTATAGATAGAACAAATGTGTAAAGATGGATGGATTCTCATAGTCCCATCAGTGTGGTCTGATTGAATTGTCTAAAAAGGGGGTTTTATTCTTGAAGCATCCAGTTATAGAGAAGGCTGGAGAGAAACTTACCAACCTCTGCCTTTCCAGATGTGTAATTAGCCTTGTGAAATTTCCACTGTCCTCCTATTTAGCCTTTGTTTCTCCAAACATTACAAATTTAGCAGCATTTTCCATTATTATTTGACAGTCTGTTTTTCTGGATCAATGCCTTCCAGAGTAATATTGCCAAACAGAACACTGGAAAAGTCATCTATTTAACCTCTCTTTTTGTTTCACTGTCTTTGACTTTGAAATATATCTAGGTAAAATGGGATTTATAATATGTTGTTCTGTATTTCACATATACATTTGCATATTGTTTTTTCTGCCAGTAAATTATGTGTCCATGACTCTCAAGGTTGTGCCTCTGAGAGAGGCAACTTGAAATGTCCAGAGGTAATATATTATTTCATTAAATTTGAGACGTTAATCTTGCTCATCAGAGGAAGTCAAGCCAGAACCAATGTGAATCGTAAGTGACTGTTGTATAACTATGCTCCATACTGGTCAGTGATATGCAGTAATTAACCATCCTTATTCAGGCCTATGTAAGGGGCAATCCCCTGCTCTGTACAATGCTCTGTGCAGTGTAGACTTCCAACAAATAATGCAGAGTACCTAACTGACACCTTTTGACATATCCCTCTCTGAGTTAGAAACAAGATTCATTTTCATATAAAGCTAAGGAATAATTAAAATGTGGCTAAAGGATCCTATGCCAACTCTAACCATATTTTTACATTGGGAATTATTTTTAGGCTCATTTTAGAGGTAATGTTATGCAGAAGAAAAATCGAGTTGGATTCTCAAAGATGCTTGTGTCCTTATCTGAATACCTCTGTTTCGTTTCTTGCCTGGTGCCTTGTTGATTTCATGAAAAATTATGCATAAGGAAGTAAAACGGAAATATTCCCTAGCCATGTGTGTAGTTTGCTTTAAACTCTTTCTATGCTGTCATCTCCTTCTTTAGAATCTATTAGGAGAGACAGAGAGTGGACATAAACCAATAAAATGCATAGTGTATTTAAAACTATCTAACAATGCCAAGCAGAGGCACTCATCATCCTGCTTAAAATTCTGTATTTAACTAATTTAACAGTCATGTTCTTATATAGGAGACTTAGTAGTAGAGTTGGAAAATAATGTACTTGGAATCCAGCTGGAATAAAATGCCTTCCTAAACTTTGTAGAATGATTTTGAATAAGTCCTTAGTCTTTAAAATTAGTAAAAACTGTAAGAATTTTTAAATTTATTAATGGAATGTATTATTTCTACCTTATAAGATCATATATGATTATATAAATATATGGAACATTTTTCATAGCAATGGAAATTAACATCAGTTAATAATATCAATTAATGTCATCAAGCAAGTAATGCCACTATAGTATTAGGAATAATTTGTTTTCTCAAATATTATTAAAAAAAAAACTTTCCCCCATATCCTGTGCTTAGCAAAAGATTTCTTCACATGTAACTGTGAATATAATCTCAAACCTCTTTTTAATTGTCATGCATTCTGAATGAATAGGGTCTGAGTTGCAAGATTTTTTTCATATGCATTATCATAAATAAAAGAAATTTTAATCAATTGCATGAAAAGAGTTACGTAAATTTAGTAGTATACATAATTATGGAAATACATTCTTTATATATCATACATACTAAAGGCCCTTTCTTGGCTGCAGTACTTCATGAGGCCTAACTGGTTCACCTCAAACATGGCTAAAATATTTAAGAAGGATAAACAGCTGATGTTTAATAATTGTTGGAAACTTAGGTGTATGTGAAATGTTCTTGCACAAAATTGAAGTTATTTTACTTCATGTTTTAACCTATTAAGTATTAGAGTCCAGGATAGATATCAACAAAACTGAACAATATTAGAACTCTACTCTTAGAAGTACAGAGGACAAGCCTACTTCATGAAGTCAAATAATATTCAAGAGATCAATCACATCAGCTTGCTCCATGGAATAAAAATGTGTATCATGAGTACATTAATATTATGTAATATTATTAATTTCAAAATCTGAGCTAAAAGCTTCAGGTTAGATAATGTAATTATCATTCACATATAAAAAAGGAAGTCTTTCTTTCCTAACTGTGCATTTAAAATATTTTGATCATCTTTCTATAGTTTCTACCAATTCTATGAGTAAACTAAAAATCTCTCAGGGTTTCCTCTTGGAAAATGTGTATCAGGACAACTGTTCTTTCATAATAAAAGAAAACTATGCTTGTTATTGCTAAGTTTTATTTTATTCCTGATATAGGAGAAAAGGTAAAGAAAGACATGGTTGATTTTTACATGTTAATTAAATTTTACAAGACAGTTTTGTTCACTGTGGAACTTAGACTCTAAACCAAAGCAGCACATGCAGATGAAAGTAACTTAGTTTTTAGAATATGAAATAAAATATCTGAATATAGAGTAAATTCAAAGATCTCACTGACTCCATAAAAATGGAATCATTTTCATTTCACGGTTGACAGGCACTCAGCAGGCTATTTATGAAAGTAGGGTGTGGATGATTTAGTGTAGTATCAAGTGTTTTGAGTGGTCACTGGGACCAGGTGAGGTAGGGGCGATTATAAAACTCTAGTCCCGTGTCAATAATTAAATTGGTTTGATAATTTTTGAAATTGTGACTTTTTTCTCTGTGTTCTAACAGATTTCTTTGCCAATAATTAACTTCTTGAACTTTTAGATGATTGTATTGTTTTTGTTATTTTCATGTTTTAGTTGTCTACATTTTGAGAGAAGAGATAGACAGAAGAAAATGGGGAGGAAAGAGAGAGGGAGAGAGAGGGAACTATACAACAACACATAAGGGAGGTTGATGGCAATTATGGGAAGAAGACAATAGATGGAAGAAAAATCCTGATAAAATAATTAAAATAAGGAATAAAATAAGAAGTGAATTAATTTTATTACATGCTAATAATTCTGATAATGATAGCAATAACCATATAGCCAGTCACTGGCTATACGCCAGTTACTCTATTAAGTACTTTGTATGGCTTTTTCCAAGTTATCGTCATAAAAATACCATAAAATGATATGTTTATATGCATTTTGCAAATAAGAAAAAAATGATGCTTCAACACAGCAAATAACTTGCTCTAGGCCATAGAGCTAATAATTGGTAGAGCTGGGAATTGATCCGCGATTGATTTGGCTCCAAACTACATAACTTTACCACTAGAGTTTACTGCACTGGGCTAAGCCCTTTTCTTGCATCATCTCATTGACTTATTGCAACACTCTGACATGTACTACTAACCTATTAATTTTGTTATTAAATAAAATTATTGAAGTTCAGAGAGATTCTTGAACTTAGGCCATTTTACCCAACCCGGCGAGGGTTTGAACCCAGGTCTTTGTCACTCTACTCTAAGGATCACATTGTTTTGCTGCAATAGGTAAGTAGGTAAGAATGTTTTAGGGCCTGAGTTTCAAGAAAAGTAAAGTTTTACTATTTTCCTTATCAGCAGTCCCAAGAGGAATTTCATAGAAGAAATGAAGACTCTTCTGAGAGAATTGAGAGTTTAAGGTGACACAGTTGGCTCTTTGTCTTGCCTGCCTTGTAAGATATATTTTTCCTCATTTGATTGGTTTCTGTCACCCTTTCCTGTGAGTTTTTTTGAATCCAGAATCACTTTTATCTGAATAAGAAAAAGAAAATGGAAGCCAAAAACCTGATCAGCAAAGAAATGAAAGTACTTCTGTGAGGGCCTGTCTGCCAAGAACCCAGAGACGCTAAGATATAGGAGATAGAAGAAACTCACTTCTCTCCTGGAAGGTTGTAAAGTATCCTTCAGGAGGAATTAATTCTCCTCTGTGCACCCCTTCTAATCTACTCTCCACCATGCATCTGAGAGGTCTTTTCAAAATGCAGCACTGGTCTTGGTCCACTATGGTCCTTTATTTTGAAAGCTTTCAGTGGCTTCCCATTGCTCTAAGAGAAAGACAAAGCAAGGCTCCCATCCATCTCTCCAGCTTGCAGCCCTATATACTTATCAGCTACAGCCTCACTGTGCTTTGTCAGTGTGTGGTTTGCTAGGGCTTGTATTTGTGTGATACCTTTTTTTGTTTTTGAGATGGGGTCTCGAGCTGTCTTACAAGGCGAAGTGCAATGGTGCAATTTTGGCTTACTGCAACCTCAGCCTCCAAGGTTCAAGAGATTCTCCTGCCTCAGTCTCCCAAGTAACTGGGATTACAGGCACCTGACACCATGCCCAGCTAATTTTTATATTTTTTAGTAGAGACAGCGTTTCGCCATGTTAGCCAGGGTGGTCTCAAACTCCTGACCTCAGGTGATCCACCTGCCTCTGCCTCCCAAAGTGCTGGGATTACAGGCTTGAGCCACTGCACCCAGCTGTAATTTCTTCTTGCTGGGGTGCTTATTTCATCCCAGTCTCATTTGGCTTATTCTCATCTATCCTTCAGGTCAGATCTAGTTTTACTTCCTAAGAATCCTTCTCTGACCTCCTTAACTAGTATAAACAGTACTTCTTCCTTGGAGCAATTATTAGGGTGGATTTTAAAAAATTAAATATTTTTCTGCCACTCTAGACTACAGGTTTCCCTAGTACACAGGAGTGTGCTTAGTCTTGCATGCTTAGCACAGTGTGTGACACAGAGCGGCTATTGTAGTGTGGTAGCTGATTTTCAAAGTCAACTTCCAATGATATTTGTTTCATGAATTCATCCTTGACTTTGATAAGGTGACTTGATTGATCAATGGAACTTGGCAAACGTAGCATTTTGCCAGGGCTAGGATTGATCTTTAAGGTGGCCAGTGGCTTTCATTTTTGTGCCTTTTGGTAACCCTGAGATTCTATGTAAGACATCCAGATACTCTGGGAAGAATCAATGATAAACATGGAGAGGAGATGCTCTGGTGTTACATGAGGAATGAGTAAGGCCCAGCTCTCCCAATGTCTTGGTCATGCCTGTGGTTGACTTTAGCCTCACTCACCATATGATTATATCTACATAAGATGTTCCAAGTGATACCAGAGAAATAAATCCCCAGCTGTGCCCAAGCAACCCATGCAACTGTGAGATATAACACAGTAGCTACTGTTTTAAGTGGCTAAGTTTGGTTGCTTGCCACAGACCAATAGACATAAGATGCATAGTAAAAAATGTAGAATTTATAGATTAGTATAATTTCCTCATGATTGAATTCTTGTTATCCAGGATATAGGGCAAAGTATCAAGGTCAGCCCTATAAAGATTTTTTTTTCTGGACCTATCAGGCTCATCCTGCCCTAATACATGCTAAAAAAGAATGAAACAAAGTATCAGTCTCTAAATTCTGTATATGTGGTATATCTGAAAACACATGCAACTTAACTCTTCTTTCACTAGCCTGTATATACTACAAGAGTCACTTTTATGTGTAATATCCAATTTTACTGTTAATACCAAAATTACTGACAGAAAGGTCTCAGGCCCCTTCAAAATACGGTCCTCTTTCCCGATACTTCTAGGATCTCCAGAAGCTTTTTCAGAAGTGTCCAGAAGTATGTCTTCTGGATTACTCTTCTCCAATCTTACTTGTTTGTTGTACTTATAATTTACTAAGGCTATCATTCCTTGCTAGTGCTTCACTTTCTGGTCTTTGGAGAGAATGCTGCCTTATTCAAGATTCCTTCTTCCTGTTGACTCATTTATGAAAAACATAAGATACCAAGCAAACACTGTGCTGCTTTCAGTCCTGACTACATTGAATTCATAATGTGTTCTGTGCAGAAATGTGGAAAATGTCTCTCATTTTATAGTACAAACTGGAAGCTTTTACTTGGCACTGGTTTGTAGCAATTTTAGTTCCTAGATTAGTGTTTAATTCTGCTTCCTGTGAATGATCTTTTGCATCTCATGGCCTCACTCTTTGAGCTCTTGATTTCTCTTTCTGGGCCATCTTTCCTTTTCCATAAAATGTACCCTATATTTTTAGATAAGTAGTCTTTACAGCTCAGTTGCTGAACAGAGTCATTTAGGTGTCATGGGCCTCTTTTCATTTTGTACTGTTTCTGTCACTTTGAGGATGAACTGATATAATTTCTTTAAAACATCTGTGGGCTTTCTGTGTATCAAATTATAATTCTTATAGGCAAAATATACTGTAATTGTGTCCCATTTGAGGCTGCTGTGGTCAGATGCCCTTAAATTTCTTAAAACCTATATTATTTGGGAGATGCTGCCTAAAAGGCACACTTTACAACAAGACTTAATAGAGGATTTTTCTCCTCAACCTGGATTTTATTTTTGCCCTCTGAAACAATTTCTTACTTTGAGAACATTTTCCTGGGAGTGTCTGGGTCTTAGAAACAGTTTTTTGTTGTTGTTTTGTTTTTATTTTTCAAAAATCCAGCAAGCCTCAGTTTATATTTTTTCTGAAATTTTTGCCCAATATCTAAACCTTTCTTTATTTCCCTCTTGCTATTCTAGGATCATCATCCTCGGTTCAGGGACTGTATTATTCCATTTCCCCAACTATATAGACTACAGAATACCCCTCTTCAAAGTCTCGTAATGGTTTTCCCATGTATATCGACTCAGGCAACTAGGTGGGTGACCAAGGTCACCAGATTTCAATCACTCACATTGTGAGTTGCTGTTTAGGCTTATTTGAGACCTCTAATCACATATAACAACTGCAAGCATGATTCTGCTGTGGGTGGATAAAGGAACCTGTACTTTTCTTCTGTTCTTATGATATTTAGCTAATGACAAGGTACTATCCTCACTAAATCTCAATTTGTTTATCTTTGAAATTATATCATGAAGTTACAGGATCGTTATTGTACTTAGCTGTTATATGCAGATTTGCTGTCACAAAGGAAATATTGAGTAAAATAGTCATTATAAACATTTTATTTGTGGTGTATACACATACGTTTGTTTAGAAATCAACTAGACCCATTTGCTGGCTTTGTGAACATGGACCAGTTACTTTAGCCATCTCAACCACATTACTTATGTTTAAGAAAGGAATAGCAATGCTTCTCATAGGGATATTAGGCCAGTAGTTTAGAGCTATTTGAAACTTTAAGAAAAATATATCTATATATAATTTTTTTTTCTGGCATAGCACTATGTAATCTCTTTCTATGTATATATTTGTATGGCATATATATATATATATATATATGTATGTATGTATCTCTACATATCTTTATATATCTCTCCATGAGAGATCTCTCATATCTCTCTCATGATGAGATATATATATATATATATACACATATATATGGAGATATATACATACAAATTTAAGATATATATAAATATACATATATATTTCTCATGATGAGATATATAGATAAATGGGATATATACATATACATTTAAGATATATATAAATATACATATATATTGATTTCAGGGTCCTATGCCAAATACTTATTTTGAGCTTTTGTCATATAAGTAACTAAAATTCAAAACAAACCCCTTGAAGTGATTCTAATGCATAACTGGAGTGGAAAAGCACTATTTTTGAAGCTGAAGATGGCTCTTGTAAATTACCTAGCCTAACATGTGGAGTGCAATAAACACTCAATAAAGTTATGTTTACATCCACTCCCTTGCACACTGCCTTCCTCCACTGCCAGGGACAAGAGCTTTGTGAATCTTTTAGGAGCCAATAGCAACCTGCCATGATTATTTTTAATAATCATGTGACATATTTTTAGCTAATTAACTAGATTACACTCAGTGCCCACAAAATATATTAACTTTACAGTTGCTTGTGTTATGTATTTCCTCACTGTTTCAAATAAGATGGTTGTTTATTCATCTTTGTGTAATAATTTAAAACATAAACTTTGTTTAATCAAAAATATCTCTCTTTTGCATATAAAATGCTGCCTAAAATCAACATAAGTCGGAAAAATGTATTTAATCAATACCCAATATTACTAGGCACTGTGAACCGCACTAAAGAAGGGAGTCCCAAAAATATGATGTACTGCATTGTTCCATGACAAATGAAAACAGACTTTCTTTCATTGGTCGTCCTGCAAATCTTAAGGCATCTAATATCATTTTCATTTTGCATCAATTGCAAAATAAATTTAAATTTGGAAAAGAAAGAGAATCATGAAGAAGATAAACTGCATCCATGATCTTACCATTTAAATTTACAGTTAACAATTTTTAAGCTTCCTTCTTAAACCATTTGTCATGCTAAATAGCAACCCACTTCTTAACAAAATGAAATCATACTGTAGATACAGTGTTGAAACTGCTATTTAATATTTCAAGTAGAACTTCTGATTTCCTACAGAATTATTTTAATGACTACATGAAACACCATAATTAACCAATCTCCTATTGTTGACTATTATATCATTTCTAATTTGCTGTCCTATAATTATGCTGTGATGAAATATATATTATTTCCTTGAGATATGTGATTAGAAAGGGAAATACTGGCTCAATGGAGATGCTTATTTTAAGACATGTTAACATATATTTCCTAGTTGCCTTCGAGAGAGACAACCAATTTTACTCCTCCACAACACTTCATTTCTCAGGTTCCTTTTTTTTTAAAGCTTTGTCAGTTTGATAGGTCAAAAATAGTATTTTCTTATTTTAATTCAATAGCTACAATTTTAACACCCATGGTTATTACTTATCATGATGTTTTTGTGCTTTAAGCCAACAGTTGAACAATAACAATTACCTCAAAAGTACACTTTGACAACAGTTTCACATTTATTGTCTCATATAATATCCCCAGCAGCCTTAGGAGATAAATAGTAGAACCAATAATCATTAAAGTATGTCACAAATCATAACAATTAGTTCTAAAAGTATTCACACATTGAACTCCCAGTTTCAAAATTAAGGTGAATATTTTTAGTAAGACCTGCCATTCACAGAGGTCTTACTAAAGGTCTTCTTTTTATGAAAAAGAAGGGATTTGTTCCCTAGGACTAATCCCTTTTGGATAAAGATGAGAAGCTATTATTTCATTCTGGCCTGGTGCGTACATGAGCTAACTGCTGATCTGACAGTTTGTTTCTTCTTAGGCTAAGCTTTCTTTGGGCCAACTTCCATAATTTCAATTTCTGTAGCATTACACTGTACTGTATTATACATGCTATGTTCTATTTAAATCTAGGCATTATTTTTGACAATGCTTCTGTCTACCACTGTTTTTAGTGTTTTATATGTTTTTTTTAAATTATAATAGTAACACATTCTCATTGCAAAAAGTATAGAAATGTACAAAATCAAAGTAAATGATTCCCCCTTCTTTGGCCTTCAATTCCATCTCTAGAATCGGCCATCATTAGCAGTATGATTTTCATCCTTTGGTATTTTCTAATATATTTTGTACACCGTTGGGCCGATTCTATACTTAAGTTATAGTGCATGATTTTCTCATTTCTTATTATACCGTATTCAATCTTACCTCAGAGTATGCTATTGGGGGAATATAAAATTTAAATTTGGACTGGATGCAGTGACTCACACCTGTAATCCTGGCACTTTAGGAGGCTGAGGTGGGCAGATCACTTGAGGACAGGAGTTCAAGACCAACCAGGAGTTTGAAACAAGCCTGGCCAACATGGCAAAACTCCTCTCTACTAAAAATACAAAAATTAACCATGGTGTGATGGTGCACACCTGTAATCCAAGCTACTTGGGAAGCTGAGGCAGGAGAATCACTTGACTCTAGGAGGTGGAGGCTACAGTGAGCTGAGATCCAGTTACTGAGCTCTAGCCTATGCAACAGAGTGAGACTATGTCTAAAAAAAAAAAAATTAGGGCCTTATAATGAAGATTTGTTCTTCTCCAGTATACTTGCCAATATTAAAATAAACATCCTCATATGCCAGTATATTTCTAGATTAAATTATTAGAAGTTCATTGTTAACATAAACTGCTGAAAGTTCAGTTGAAGTTGATTCACACTTACAACTTTGCCAGACATTACCACATCTTTTTAAAAAATAAATTTCCAAAATATCCATCCATAGGTTATTGTATCTATTTTCATACTCTCACCAAAGATGAATATATTTATTAGTGTTTATATTGTTCATCCCAATAGTAAAAAAAAAAAAAAAAAAGTGTTTTAATTTGCTTTTAATTGGCATAAGGCTAGCTTTTTTTTTTTTTTTTTTTTTTTTTTGAGATGGAGTTTCACTCTTATTGCCATGGCCGGACTGCAATGCCGCCATATTTGCTCACCTCTCCTTTGCCTCCTGGGTTCAAGTGATTCTCTTGCCTCAGCCTTCTGAGTAGCTGGTATTACAGGCTTGCAACACCACACCCACCTAATTTTGTATTTTTAGTAGAGACAATGTTTCTCCATGTTTGTCAGGCTGTTCTCGAACTCCGGAACTCAGTGATCAGCCTTGCCTTGGCCTCCCAAAGTGCTGGGATTACAGGTGTGAGCCATTGCACTGGTGCAGGTTGACCATTTTAAAAAATATATCTAGGGCTATTTGGATTTTAGTTTTAGTAAGCTGCCTTTTCATATTCATTGCTTAGTATTCTATTGAACTTTTAGACTTTTCTTCCTGATTTGCAAGCTTTCAAATATATACCTAAGCTAGATATTTTATCTAATCATGTGTTATATATGTTTCTCGGTCTTCAAACTATTTATGTAATTTTTTGCTGTTGAGAAATTCTAATATTTTATGTGGACTTATTTTTAAAGCTTTTAGTTTTCCTATTATACCTATGAAGGCAATCCCTATTCCAATATTAGTAATATTTTTAATACAGATACTGTTAATGTATCTTTTATTTTTGTTTTTCAGCCTCACATCTTGATTAAAATAGGATTTATTGTCAAGTAAAGCAATAAGAATATATATTTAGTAGACCCATCTTGTGTGTTTTATGTGTGTGTGTATGTATACTTCCCTAAATTAACAGCTAGTTGTTCTAGTGTTTTCATTAAACAATCCTAAATAACTTAGTAAATTTTAAGTCATTTAAAATGATACCTTAATCATATAATAAAATTTTCTAAATTTATTTACTTTGGGACCTTATACATGTTCATTTAATTGTTAGCTTATTGTTGTACCAATGCTCTTATTTTAATTACTATGAAATTATAAGATATTTTATATTTTGTAGGACTAATTCTATCCAACTTCTTTCCTAATTTTTATGGCTATTTTTATGTTATTTTTCATATAAACATCATAATTTTTTTCAGATGAGAATAAAAAGATAGCAGTTAAATGAAGATTTTCATGATTAAACTTTGAGAATATAGAAGAGAGAAAATACTATTTCCTTTGGCCATGTTCCCATTGGCTGTTGGAAGAGATAAATAGCTTAGATTTTCAGCAACTTGCTTTATCTAATTGTTTACAGTTTTATTCATTAGCAGCTACTTCACTGATCAGAGGAAGTTTTCTTGTAATGAAATAGGCTAATTCCGTTTACTGAAAATGTGTGAAAGGAGTAAAATGACAAGTTTTCATTCAGTGGTTTTAAGATTTCTGTTCATGTGAAAAGCCACACAGCTGCATATGGTCTGCTAGCTCTTGGATTCCCAAAGAAACTGGAAAGGCAAAGAAACGACCTACATAGAGAAAATTGTGAGTCAGAGCATGTAGTAACTTCTACTTCAACTCACCCTTTTAAGTTGAATTAAGTTGAATAAACTAAATTAACTTGTACTCTTAAGCTCAGATTTCTTAAAATTAGAGCCATTAAATGCAAGTCAGATGAAGAGCATAGGGAATGTATGACTACCTTTCTAAACATAGAACATATCTAACTTATGTCATTTAAGATCTAAAAGTTCAGACCTTAAATGACATAAGTTAGATATGTTAGGATCAGAATGTGAAAGGGAGGAGGGAGTTAAAATGCTATTTCTTTGAAGAGAGGTATTATTGGGTTTTGAGCTCCCACTTCCTCTTTGAGATAATAACTTTGCTGCTTTCCTACTCCAAGCCTAGTAAATCAAGTGTCAAGAGAATCTCTCAGACAAAACTGCAATGTTTTCCTTGCATTTGGTGGCCACTGCCTGACATACATCTGAAATACAAAGTCAACTCTTGGGTGGAATTATGCCCTACCCAGGAAGTTTGGAAGCCAGGAGAAAGGTTATCTTTTTGATGATGGAATCAAGAAAATGACTTCATTAAGTTGGGTGTTCATTCTCAAAGTTTACAGGGCAGAGATAAGCAAGAATGTTTTCAATGGACCATAGCCCAGAAAGAGGTTGCTTTGAATCCTCTCTAATGACACTGCCTGGAAAAGTAAGACCTGAGCAGAAAAGAGCAATAAATCTATTGTTGACCAGAGGTAGAGAAAGGAAATGCAAGGTGTATAACAGAATATAGCTGCATCTACTCAAGCTAAGGCAACTTCAGGAAGTAAGGAGTCAATGGTTGTTAATCCAAAGGAGCCAATGGAAACTTGTGCATCAGAGGAAGCATAAGCCCCATCCACCCAGGGTCACCGGCTTTAAACATCTGCCTCACAAAGAACTGGAAGCCACCAACCAAGTAAAAATAGACCCATCTCCTTACCTATTTTTCTCCCGTCTGCCAAATCCTCCTTGGACTCAGATTTAACCTTATCCAATTAAATCAACAGAAATTAGAGGAAGAGGTAAGAGTATGAAGGAGAAAAAAAAAAAATACCTCCCTTCCTCCAGTATAAGACTTGAGCCTGAAGATGGCCCAGTTTATGTAAGAAATATTTTAAATATGCTAATTTGAAAGTAAAATGTGATTACAATTTTGGACTGAAAATGCTAATACTGTTTACGTTATTTAAAGTGAGCTTAGGACTGTTATTATCTAAGACAGAGCTAGAAATCTTGAATCCTGTCATGATTTTGTCTAGGAAAAGATAAAGCCTCCACCCTCTAAACAAAACATAAAATGGTGATAAGAAATATGCTGATAGCAATACATTCTAGTCAGTGAAATGAACAGTTAACAAATAAAAACCTGTATGAAATTATAATTTAATATTAATTTTAGACCAAAATAATTATTTTTACATGTAACTGAGATAGCCTGGAGTCCTGAGAAAATATCTTATTTCTCTAAGCTAAATCTTTTTTGCTTAATTTAAATCCATGGGTCTTGAGCCATCCCACCACTCAACTCAGAAACTAGTATAACGATTGAAAATTTTGAGGCTAGTATCAAACTCTGGATTCTTGGATTCTGTCCTCTTGGAGAACAGATGCTTGGCATATTCTGTTCCTCTGAATCTTTTTCTGTGGAAACTGAGGATGGATAATTATGACCTCTGTCCATCAGAGTCTCCTCCATGGCATCCCTCCTACTCTCTACAGTATGCTACACTCTCCAGTGACTCTCTGTTGGAAAGGTTAATATACAGAATATTTGTATTTCTTTAAACTCACAGAAGTTATATTCTCTCATTCAGCTATTCATCCATCCATTTATTTATCCATGTATTAATTGTTCACTTAAATTTATATTTTACAACATGCCAGATGACAAATGTTAAAAACAAATGGCAGCAATGCAATTACTCCAAAATGCTAAATGGAAGGTTTGCAGACTTGGAATTGTGGGCAAAAATAAGATAAGTGTTTCTCACCTGTTTTCATCATGTAAATAGGGAGATATGTGAGGAAGATTAACAATGACAATTTCTTTGGAGAGGGTTATTGGTAAAAGTGCCCATGTCACTTTTTTCTCTTCAAGAGGCCACAGTTTACTGCCAGTCTCTGGAAGTGAGTTTATAATGACCAGCTAGATAGTACACGGCACCATGGAACACTGCAGAGAGATTTTCATCCAAACATATCAAAAGAGCCCACAAAAGAGATCCTGAAAGAAAAAGACAGCATTTAAATATCCATCTTTTTGAGGCCGTTATCTTCAGATTAAAACCACACTAATAAAATAAGGCCTTTTAAACTTCTTTATCTCTAACCTTTACTGTCTACTGAGACCAACTCCTGAAAGAACAGAAATAAAAATTTAAGAATGTGGTAAAATGATGAATCAAGAAAAAAAGGAGACATAGAACATGCTTACTTGTTTGTGTCAACCTCTGAGTCTTGGGTCATACAAGGATTGTGACAGGGAATTAGGAAGCCTTAAATTGAAAGACTGAAGCTTTGGTATTAGATTGCATTGAGCTTTATAATATCTAAAGATGTGCATAGACAATATAGTGAAATTATTTCAGGGTTTCACAGTAACCAGTTTAGCATTTTAAAGAAATTGGTTATACAGTATGTTTAAGGAGCTCAATACCTAGAAAGATAAAGAAGCTGCATATAAAGTGCAATTCATTTATTCAACCAGTATTTATTGCCTATGTGCTATATGCTAGGCAGGGTTCCATGTATTGGGAATATAGAATGAACACTGTGTTAGACGCCTTAATAGATACTTAAGAAAAGGATACCTTGAAATTAAAGAAGTTATTAATTCAGTCCTGAGGTCTGTGGGAAAGCTTTGTGAAGGTAATGTTTTTACATACCTTCACAGAGGCAGAAGTTTGTCAACACAGGAAGCATACCAGGCAGCAGAAACTGTGTTTAGAGGGAAAAAGGGAAAAGCTTGAAACAATATAGTAGCCATGTGCTGCGAGTCAGCATAATGTCTTGGGGAAAGCATGAATATTGAGTCAAATAGAGCTAAATTTACATCTAGGTGAAATCTTAGCTGAGTAACAGGTAATAATTTAATGAGCCTATCTGGAGTTGTCAAGGTTGTGGGTGGTATTCAGATCTTTTCTAATAATGCACTTTACCAAAGTTAGAATACTTCAAATAACACTTTTGCCTGATAGGAGAACATCTTACATTACAAAAATCACATATTTTTTTCTAAGCAGGAATTGTTTACCTATAATTTTTATAAAGACAGAGAAATAAACCAAGTCGTGATTAAAGAGTAAAACGTGTCGTAGATGATAAAACTATTAGTCATAATGTAGAAGTACATGTTTATAGAGATGCATGCTTATATAGTTTGGCTCTATGTCCCCACCCAAATCTCATCTTGAATTGTATTCTAGTAATTCCCACATTTTATGGGAGGGACCAGGTTGGAGATAATTGAATCACAGGGGTCATTATCCCCATACTATTCTTGTGGTAGTGAATAAGTCTCATGAGATTTCATGGTTTTATAATGGGCTTCCACTTTGCTTCTACCATATTCTCCCTTGCTGCTACCCTGTAAAAAGTGCCTTTCACCTCCCACCATGATCGTCAGTCTTCCCAAGCCACGTGGAACTGTGATTCCATTAAAGCTTTTTTCTTCCCAGTCTCTGGCATGTCTTTATCAGCAGCATGAAAATGAACTAATACAGTAAATTGGTACCAGTAGAGTGGGGCACTGCTGAAAAGATACCAAAAACTGTAGAAGCAACTTTGAAACCAGGTAACAGTTAGAGGTTGGAACAGTTTGGATGGCTCAGAAGACAGAAAAAGATGGAAAAGTTTGGAACTTCCTAGAGACTTGTTGAATGGCTTTGACCAAAATGCAAATAATGATATGGACAATAAAATCAAGGATGAGGTGGTCTCAGATGGAGATGAGGAACTTATTGGGAACTACAGCAAAGGTAACAATTGTTATGTTTTAGCAAAGAGACGGGCAGCATTTTACCCTTGCACTAGAGATTTGTGAAACTTTGAACCTGAGAGAGATGATTTAGGGTATCTGGTGGAAGAAATTTTTAAGCATCAAAGCATTCGAGAAATGACTTGTATACTTTAAAGGCATTCACAAAAGTTCAGAAAATGTGCAACTTGACAATAGGATAGAAAATAAAATTCCATTTTCTGAGGAGAAATTCAAGCTCACTGCAGAAATTTGCATAAATAACAAAGAGTGGAATGTTAATCACCAAGACGATGGAGAAAATTTCTCCAGGGCATGTCCCCTCCCATCACAGAACCAGAGGCATGGGAGGAAAAAATGGTTTTGTGGGTTGGGCCCAAGATCCCTCTGCTTTGTGTAGTCTAGGGACTTGGTTCCCTGCTTCCTTGCCACTCAGGCATGACCAAAATGGGCCAGGGTACAGATCATCCTGTTGCTTTAGAGGGTTCAAGCCCCAACCTTTGGCAGCATCCATGTGGTGTTGAGCATGCACGTGCACAGAAGTCAAGAATTGAGGTTTGGGGAACTCCACCTAGATTCACAAGGATGTATGGAAATGCCTAGATGTCCAGGCAGAAGTTTGCTAAAGGAGCAAGGCACTTATGGTGAACCTCTGCTCGGGCATTGAGGAAGGGAAATATAAGGTGGATACCCCCACAAAGAATCCCCACTGGAGCATTACCTAATGGAGCTATGAAAAGAGAGCCAGTGTCCTCCAAACCCCAGAATGGTAGATCCATTGACAGCTTGCACTGTATGCATGGAAAAGCCACAGACACTCAACACCAGCTTGTGAAAGCATCCAGAAGGGAGGCTTTACCCTTCAAAGCCAGAGGGGTAGAGATGCTGAAGACCCTGGCAACCTAGCTCTTGCACCAGCATGACTTGGATTTGAGATATAGAATCAAAGGAGATCATTTTCGAGCTTTAAGATTTGACTGCTCCACTGGATTTTGTACTTGCATGGGGCATGTAGCCCCTTTATTTGTGCCAATTTATCCCATTTGGAATGGCTGTATTTACTCAATGCCTGTACCCTCATTGTATCTAGGAAGTAACTAAATGTGTTTTGATTTTACAGTCTCATAGATGGAAGGGAGTTCACTGTCTTGAATAAGACTTTGGACTATGAACTTTTGAGTTTATGCGGAAGTGAGTTAAGACTTCGGGGAACCGTGGGAAAGGCATGATTTGTTTTGAAATCTGGCAGGGGCCAGATGTGAAATGATATGGTTTGTCTCTGTGTCCCCACCCAAATCTCATCTTGAATTGTACTCCCATAATTCCCATGTGTTGTGGGAGGGACCCAGTGGGAGATAATTGAACCCTGGGGGCAGTTTCCCCCATACTGTTCTTGTGGTAGTGAATAAGTCTCATGAGATCTCATGGTTTTATCAAGGGTTTCCACTTTCACTTCTGCCTCTTCTCTCTTGCTGCCACTATGTAAAAAGTGTCTTTTGCCTCCACCATGATTGTGAGGCCTCTTGAGCCACATGGAACTGTGAATCCATTAAACTTATTTTTCTTCCCAGTCTCAGATATGTCTTTATGAAAGAAAGCATGAAAATGGACTAATACACAATCATATATTTAAGTAATCATAAATATTCTTTATTGAACAATGGATTATATATATCAGACATTAAGCTACGTGGTCTAGATACTTTACCTTAATTCTTCCAACAATCTTATGCCATTGGTATTATAATCCAAACATCTCATTATGTTGAAAATGAGACAGGTTAAGTAACTTGTCCCCAGTTACGTACCTACTAGGTAACACACCAATTTTCTCTGATTCCAGAATCTAAAACCTTATGCACCATTGAACACTGTTCATTATTTGGATTAGGCTTTATTACAATTTTAATTCCCAGAATTTTATCGTAATCTCTGGGAAGCTAGGCCAGGGACAGAGGATGGTAAGGGCTCACCATAAAAAACACTCAATGATCCCTTCTCTCTGATTCCTATGTTTTGTCCCTGGCCTGGGTCTCACTAGGTTTCTTAACTTTCTCTCCCATGGTGATGCTGTTGCTTCATCTGATACACTCTTAACAAGCATCAGAGGCCAACTTTGTTGTTGATCGTTGAGGTTCTTTCGATATAACTACTCATTTTGTCTTTCGTGTTTCTTTGGCTTTCCTTCAAATTGATCCTTCGGTGTCTTCTTAATATGTTAGGTTATATCTAAACTCCCAATAGGTACCCAATTTAGAGATTATAATCTCAGTTACTATTTTCATCATCATCAAAATTATTATTATCTCCATAATTATCAATATACTGGTTAGATATTGAGAACATCTTCTGTGGCTCTTTTGTTGATGTCAACAATGGAGGAATTATATGAAAATGTCACCTAGTAGGCAAATCTATGGCTTCCTTCCTAGTGGTAGAATATACTGTGGACTATGTAGGATTCACTCTTTCCAGTGGTCAATTACATGGCCATTTTTACCCAAAGATTTACTTGGAAGTAGAGACCAGGTGTGCAATGTGATGGTTCCCATAGGACACTTGCCAAGCAGGATGCTTGGATATGCAGAAGCATTTTCTGACTCTGTGAGTATGGGGATATTTTTGTTTACCTGGTGGCCATATGGAAGTTATACCAGTTCAGTCTAGGGGTTTGACAGGTTATTTCTTTGGACAGTACAGCCAAGACATGCTGTTCACCTAAGTGCTGTCAGTTTCAGCTTCAAATGTGTGTAGTTTCTGCCAAGACTGACATCTCATTTTCCCATCCTCTTTCCAGCAGGGAGGCTCTCCTGCCAAGCCCACTTAAAATAGCTTCTTCTGTTGTGACTGGTACTTGTTAACTCCTTTGGGGCAGACAACTTCTAAATTCGAAGTCATGATATCACCTTTTATAAAACTAATGTACAATGAAAAATCCCCTGGTAACATGGGCATAGGGAAGGAACAATTCTAACCTTCTATCATCTCAAGGTTTTGACAGTTACTTAAATGTACTCTGTAGGGGCCTTACCCACAATCACTGAGATCATTTAAAGGCTGTTTTTCCAATGAATTCCACTTAGTCCAGTAAAAATGTTCCAGAGATTTCATTGTGTGTTTAAATTTGCATACATAAATTTCTTAAATGACACCATCTTATGAACATTCCTGAGGGACTTAAGTGATTAAGATAATCATTACTTAAGAGTAATGTTTAAAACAATGATTCTAAATACTTGTTTCATGGGAAGCATTTTGCATTTATTCTGAGTCAGTTCTCACCACAACATTGCTAAGTAGCAATTATTACATTTTATGAGAAAGCCAAATATACTAATTTTATCTTCCAAGGCCGTAGACCTAAGATGGATAGGCTTGTAATCTAGATTTGCTAATGCTAAAACCTAAATACTTTTCATATTTATTTTCAATATTAAAATGAACAAAAGTAATGAAACCATTTGAAGAATAAATACACCTAGATAATGCAGAATATTACTCAAAATTCACCTAACCTTTTCTTTTTCTGTGGCATCAGTAGCAGTGGGAGCAGTGTAAAAGTAATGGTGTACAGGAAGGTATTTTTAATTTGGGTGCTATATTTGGAAGGCACCCTAGAATTCCTTCAGTCTAATTCCATTGTAGTGTTACTTCCAGGAGTGTGGTCTAAGGAGGTTAACTCACTTGCCTAATTCTACATATTATTTGCAGGGGGCAACTTTAGGAACAGAACTCAGCCATTCTGACTTATGATACAAAATGGAATAGCTAAATTTGCCTTGATTTCAAACTCCTAGCAGGTGGTCTCCATGATCACTCAAATAATTTCACAAGCTGAGATTGTTAAACATAAGAAATTAATCATGTCAATAATTTAATATTTTGTTTTGTTAGTTGAAAAATAAGATTTACAGAAGTGTTAAGAGTAGCACGATTTTATAAAAGGTACATTTCCTCATACCATAAAATGAAAAGTCAGAAATAATGGTCTATAAATGCAAAATTTATTTTTTAGAGATTTTTTAGGTGTTGTCTTTGGTTTTTGTGAGAACTGGGGTCTTTGTCCTGGGGATTTGTGCCTTACTTCTGACTTTGGCCTTTATAGGAGAAAACTAAATGTCAATAGAGACTATTTGTGACTTCTGAGGATTTCTGCTTTGGTAATCCCAGGTGTTAAGAGCACAAAATAATTCTGAATAAAGTCCAAGGTCAGCTGCTGTGCAAATGGGAGCCACACTGTTACAGCCTTCCTTCTAGCCAGAAAATCCAGCTGTAAAGTTTGTGATGAAGATGTAGCATGGTGACATTTCTTTTGTAGCTTCACCTTTTCAAACTTATTAATTTTTTTTGTATAATGCAGTCTTCAAATGTTTCTCCTCACCTTTATCATCAAGAAGCAAATACGCAGTGGAGATATTAGTATATCCATGAAAATTATGCGTTTAAGTTTTAGTTTATTCTTTCTACATAAATAGTGGATCACTTTTGATGATTTAGTTGCCTATCACACTTCTCTCCTTTCCTCCCCATCCTTCCCTGATACTTTCAAAACAATAATATTTAAATCAATTGTTCAAAGCAAGACCTAACAGAACATGGGTTTTGACAGGGTTGATGGTCTTCAGGAGCCGTGAGAGGACACTAAGAGAGCACAGTGTGTGTAGCACTTTGTCTCCAGGATAACAGCCATCACTTTCCATAGCATTCATATAAATTATTCTGAAACTGATTGGAAAACTGAACTTTTGGAATATTCTAGTATATTCAAAATAGACATGAGCACATAGAAACTCACTCTCAATCACAATTTCTCACCTTGGTCAGAGGGTGATTGGTTTAACAACCCTAAGTGTCAAACATCTAAACACATGGTCTCAAAGTCTCCCTGTTTCCACCTCCCTAGTGATCATCTCAGTCATTCTTCCTGTCACTACTGAATGTGAAGACATAACTTGGGTGTGTATAAAGGCAGAAAGATGTTTGACAACCGTAAATTGAGATCCGTTTGCCTTTGTCTGGTATACTTTCCCTCTGAGTCTTAAGAAGGATGATCTGTCTGTGTATTTAAGTCTCTGATGAGAGAAAAAAAGAATATGAAATAGGTTTTCCTATATTCAGTGTAAAATATTTAAAATAATATATCTTCATGAGACTACTTACAAAATAAACTCTGTGGAAAAATAGATATGTTAGTACCTTTGACTGTGGTAATCATTTTACAATGTACATATATATCAAAATATCATTTCATACACCTTAAATATATATAGTTTTGGTTAGTTACACTTCACAAAGCTGGAAGGAAATAAGTTTGTGATCAAATGAAAGACAAATAGTAGAGTCCACGTTCACAGAGCTGAGTGACAAAATCTAAAATAATTCATATAGATCAGGGAGGTAAAAATGAAATAATTAGTTTTTCTGTCTTCTGTTCTTCACCTTGTGCTTTAAAACACTTTGGCCAGGCACAGTGGCTCACATCTTAAGCCTATCACTTGAGAGGCCAAGATGAGTGGATCACCTGAGGTCAAGAGTTCGAGCCCAGCCTGGCAAACATGGTGAATCCCCTTCTCTACTGACAATACGAAAATTAGCCAGGCGTGATGGCACACGCCTATTGTTCCAGCTACTTGGAAGGCTGAGGCAGGATTGTTTTAACCCAGTGGCGGAGGTTGTAGTGAACTGAGATCAAGTCTTGGCAATAGTGTGAGAGTCTGTCTCAAAAAAAGACATTTTACATTTTTGTTGAGAACTTTAAAAAAAATCAATGTCCAAAGTTCTGGGGTTTCCAGTACTATTTTCCAGTAGTGGATATTACGTTGCATTCTAACACAGATCCTGAAAGATTATTTGTTAAAATAATTTTTTTTTTAATTTCTTAAATCAAGTACTGACTAGCAACAACAATTCAAAGATTACTGGTAGAAAGTTGCCAACTAGATAGGGTCTTACTTGCTATGTTTTCAGTGATCTGTCAGAATTTTCACAGTCATCTTCTCCCTTCCAAGTGCATCTTGAAGGCATTTTCTAAGCCTTGAGCATCCAGTTAGGGAAGTAATTTAACATGTAATATCTCAACTTGGAGAATTTACTTTTTTCTATTATACCTTCAGTTTTGGAGTACATGTGCAGAATGTACAGGTTTGTTACATAGGTATACACATGACTTGGTGGTTTGCTGCATCCATCCCCCTGTCATCTACATTAGATATTTCTCCTTATGTTATTACTCCCCAATCCTCCTACCCCCTACTATCCCTCCCCTAACCTCGCCACCCCCCAATAGGCCCCAGAGTGTGATATTCCCCTCCCTGTGTTCATGTGTTCTCATTGTTCAACAGCCACTTGTGAGTGAGAAGATGCAGTGTTTGGTTTTCTGTTCTTGTGTCAGTTTGCTGAGAATGATGGTTTCCAGATTAATCAATGTTCCTAAAAAGGACATGATCTCATCCTTTTTATGGCTGCATAGTATTCCATGGTGTATGTGTGCCACATTTTCTTTATCCAATCTATCCTTAATGGGCATTTGGGTTGGTTCCAAGTCTTTGCTATTGTAAACAGTGCCACAATAAACATACCTGTGGTTGTGTCTTTATAGTAGAATTATTTATAATCCTTTGGGTATATAACCAATAATGGGATTGCTGAATCAAATGGTATTTCTATTTTTAGATCCTTGAATCACCACACCATCTTCCACAATAGTTGAACTAATTTACATTACCACCAACAATGTGAAAGGATTCCAGTTTCTCCACATCCTCTCCATCATCTGTTATCTCCTGATTCTTTAATGATTGCCATTCTAACTGGCATGAGATGGTATCTCAATGTGGTTTGATTTGCATTTCTCTAATGACCAGTGATGGTGAGCTTTTTTCATATGTTTTCTGGCTGCATAAAAGTCTTGTTTTGAAAAGTGTCTGTTCATATCCTTCACCTACTTTTTGATGGGGCTTTTTTTTTTTTCTTGTAAATTTGTTTACGTTCTTAGTAGATTCTGGATTAGCACTCTTTCAGATGGTTAGATTGCAAAAAATTTTTCCCATTCTGTTGGTTGCCAGTTCACTCTAGTAATAGTTTATTTTGCTGTGCAGAAGCTGTTAAGTTTAATTACATCCCCATTTGTCTCTTTTGGCTTTTGTTGCCATTGCTTTTGGTATTTTAGTCATGAAGTACTTGTCCTTGCCTAAGTCCTGAATGGTATTACCTAGGTTTTCTTCTAGAATTTTTATGGTGTTAGGCCTTAAGTTTAAATCTTTAATGCAGCTGGAGTTAATTTTTATATAAGGTATAAGGAAGGGGGGATCCAGTTTCAGCTCTCTAGTTATGGCTAGCCAGTTTTCCCAACACCATTTATTAAATAAGGAATCTTTCCCCCATTATTTGTTTTTGCCAGGTTTGTCAAAGATCATATGGTTATAGATGTATGGCATTACTTCTGAAGCCTCAGACCTGTTCCATTGGCCTATATCTCTGTTTTGGTACCAGTACCATGCTGTTTTGTTTACTGTGCCTTGTAATATACTTTGAAGTCAGGTAGCATGATGCCTCCAGCTTTTTTTGATTGTTTTGTTTTGTGTGTTTTGTTTTGCTTAGGATTGTCTTGGCTATGCAGGCTCTCTTTTAGTTACATATGAAGTTAATGTGGTTTTTTTTTTCAGTTGTGTGAAGAAAGTCAATAGTAGCTTAATGGAGATAGCACTGAATCTATAAATTACTTTCAGGAGTATGGCCATTTTCAAGATATTGATTCTTCCTAACCATAAGCATGGAATGTTTTTCCATCTTTTTATTCCCTCTCTTATTTCCTTGAGCAGTGGTTTATAGTTCTCCTTGGAAAGATCCTTTATATCTCTTGTTAGTTGTATTCCTAGATATTTCATTCCCATTGTAGCAATTGTGAATGGGAGTTCACTCATGATTTGGCTCTCTGTTTGTCTGTTATTGATGTATAGGAATGCTTGTGATTTTTGCACATTGATTTTGTATCCTGAGACTGCAGAAGTTGTGAATACTTTGCTGAACAGTGTGGTATCCAAATAAAAAAGGATATAGTAGCTGCTCAACAACTTCTCACTATTTTAAATGTAGCAGGAATGGTTCTTATTCTCCCAGGAAAGCAGAGATCCTTATTTCCTATATTATAAATGTATCACCCTCTTTATCAATGCATGCAATTTATTGTTGATCATGTCTATATGTGCGGTTTAATCTTGAATTACTGCTTCTGCATGCTAGATGTATAAACAAAGCCTGATTTATGTCATATGTAAAATAGAAATATAGAAAACTATAATACCATTGCATAAATGACATAATTTATGCAAAGTCCCTAATGTGGTACCAATATGTAAAAGTCAACATGCATTCATTCCTTTTCCTCAGAAACCATCAATTCTGTATCTTGAAATGCAAATTTCTGCAAATGTATCAGGTATATTCAAATAAATATATTCCAGCATTATTTGTTGTTAAGCGACTTAAAAAGCAAAGCTTAAACTTCGCAGAATATTTGGAAATTACAGGGTGTAATATTAAAGACAAATAAAAATAACTTTTTCAGTTTGAGTACTGTCAGAAAACAGATGTCACACTCAATCCAAGTAATTTTGCAATGATTAGAGAAGCTAAGAAGTTTCCTAGAGGACCAATACTGGAGAGCCATTACCACTACTAAGCCTGAGAGGAGAAGTAGAGGGAATGGTTACTGGAACCCCTCGATGGTAGCAATATGGAGAGGGCTGCTCGACAGAAGTTTTGGCCTTCTTTAGATAAATGTAGCTAAATCACCGTGGCTTGGTGGGGATAAAGAAAATTCATTCCCAGATGTCATCTTTCTACTACCTCTGACAGTTCTTTTGGTAACTTCTTTTAACTGAAACTTAAGCCAGAGAGCTAGGAAATCATAAAAAGGAGAATGTAAAGGTCAGTCTCCCAAGATTTAGAGTAAAACGGAGAAAGGTAAACAGTAGATTAGGGAGGCTGAGAGGAAATAGTCAGCACCCAGAATGATTTGATCTTTCTAACTGGTAATTCAGCATTCCACTTAAATGTACTTTATAAGCTTAGTTGGTTGGTATTGCTGAGGATTAGGCTCAACATTTTTATGCTATCAGCTTGTATCAGATTATAAAGAGTGCCTACAATTGCTTATGTCATATAGTTTTTACTATTTATTTGTTTTAATATTTTTTCAAGCTTCTAAGAATTTATAGTGCAGACTTAGAGAACTTATCTCAACAACTTGAACAATTCTGAGTATACATCAATCACACTGAATTTGTTTTTTTACCTTTACTCATTCATTCTACAAAGCTCCCTACCATCTTCATCAGCACATCTGTGATTGCTGTAAACATGTCAGTTGCACGTTTATATCCCTTTCCTTATTTCATTATATATTTGTGTTCTAATGAACAATACACAGTGTGATTGTTTTATTAGGACTTTCTTGGTTGCAAATATCAAAAATGAAATCAAAACTATTTTAAGCAAAAGACTTGTTTAACTCATGTCTATAGATTGCATAGGTATATTTTGGAAAAGGATAGACAAAGCTGCATCTACAGGCTCAAAAACTATGTTGTACAAGCTTATCCACATTTTTATAATAGAAAGTTACCATTTCCTTATGAATTTTCCCAAAGTACTCTTCCAGGTGAGGCATAGGTGAAACCTGTTGATATCTCACTTAAAATATCCTCCTAAATATTTCATAACTTTTGTGTGTGACATACATACCTAAATATTAGGTTGCAGTAACAAGACTCTATTACCTAGAAATACTTTTAAAAGAAAAGATAACGTCATCCTGCGAAGAAACAGTTAAATTGTTTGAAACCAGCTGAGTCAATAGCCTAGGTGCAGAAGGAAGAGACAAGAGTCATTTACTGAAAGATGCATAATAACATGTAAGGTGGTTTAGATATTAGGGAAAATGAAACATGATTTTTAAAAATCAAAACATACAAATCATCCTTGAAAATAAAACATTTCTCCCAAACTATTTAAAAATTAAATAGAAAGTAAATAAAAGCACATTAACCACGGCAGCTGAAAGCAAAATGGTCTTTCATAATCATAATTTGTGTATCTGTGGGATCTACTTAAAATGAATCATAACCATTAACCAATCATTAAAGTAATAAAAGGTTCTAGAAATACAATTCAAGTAATATTAAAGATTTGACAGTGTAGTAGAGTGACGAATGTGTAAATAAAAATACAATTTAATCCAACAAATTTTTCAAGCAAGCCAAATAAAAGTATGGTCTTGCATGTTTAGTAAACACTTGCAATGATATGCATAGCGATTTGCTTACTAACCTCTTATTTTGTATCTGAACTCTCTGGTGCCATCTCTTTAAAGAAGGTCTCTAGAAAAATTATGTATATGTGTAAGGCATCATAGTCTCTAAGTTTAATAAACTGTGTCAACATATAAAGTTATCTGCTTTGGGTAGCATTAAACCAAGCTCTCTGAATTATTAAAACACGTACTATAATATGATATGGCAAGCGGAATTATAGAATGGCCTCCAAGCTTCCTGTCTCCTGGTGTACTCACCCTTTATAATTCCCCTCAGTGAGTATGAGTGGAACTGTGAACATGATGAGATACGTACTCAAGAGAAGATACACTATATAGCAAAAATTTAAAGGGTTTTTAGATCCGTAATCAGTTGATTTTGAGTTATCAAATAGGAAGCACATTCTATCAGTACTTGACCTATTCAGATGAGTTCTTTAAAAGATGGTTTAGAGATGAGAAACAGATGTATTCATTACCCTTGAACAATCAAATAGCCATGTTTCGTAGAGAGCTGTGTGGCAGGAAGTGATCACCAGCCTCTAAGAGCTGAGGTGCTCGTACCTACAACCATAAGAAACTGAATTCTGTCAATAGATGGTGAGATTTAAAGAGAACCTTGAGCCTCAAGTGAGATTGCACCCCAGCCAACACCTTGACTGCAACCTTATCAGTGCCTGTTAAGAACTCTAAGGTAAGTTGTCCCCAGTTTCATGACCTGTAGAAATGGCAAAATTATAAATGTGTGTTGTTTCAAGCCACTAAATTTGTTGTTACACAGCAACAGGAACAAATAAACGTGGCTTCTCCACATTTATTTATTTTGTGTGTGTAAGACTGAGTCTGGCTGAATTACAGTGGCGTGATCTCTGCTTACTGCAACCTTCACCTTCTGGATTCAAACAACGCTTGTGCTTCAACCTCCCTCGTAGCTGAGATTACAGGTGTGTGCCACCACGCCCAGCTAATTCTTTTTGTATTTTTAATTTCACTATGTTGACCAGGCTGGTCTCTACTCCTGTGATCTGCCTACCTCAGGCTTCCAAAGTGCAGGAGTTACAGGCATGAACCACTGTGCCCAGCCTAGTCACATTATTATTATTATTATTATTATTATTATTTTGATAGACAATTTATGTGAAAAAAACCAACACTATGTATTTCTATATACACACATATAGATATATTAATACATAGTAAAACAGGTGTTTGAGGAGTATATACTAGAGACCAATAGTTACTAACATCTGGGAGTACTACCAAAAGACACTTAAACTATATATATATAATTTTTTTCTAAAACATTTTTCTTACATAATTAAATACAAAATGAGGAGCCTTTACATTTCTAAGAAGAACTACACATGATGATTTTCTTAAAATAGCTTGCCACTAAAGCTACAGTTTAGCAAATACCACTGCTTTCTATTCTTCAACATTATCATACTTTATCCTTGCTATCCATCACCTTTCTCTCATTGCTGTACACATGTTCAAATTCAAGGAAATCATCTTAGCTTTTTCTTAAGTACTTGATAGTGAAGAGACGATACAGTTGCCACGAAGTATCAAAATCAAGAGTGAGAACTGGTATAGTGGGAATAAAGGCCACTGAAGCAGACAACACCACTTCTTGACTTGTGGATTTAATGTGATGCATTTGAAAATATGTGTAGACTTCTAAAGAGAATAAGATCCTTTAAGAATAAGAGTTCTAGCTGGGTGTGTGGTGTAACATTAACTCACCATGTTTACTTATCTACTGAAGAGACAATGTTGCAGTAGAAAGGTTAACAAGCAAAAACAGTTTTCCAGAAAAGCAAAAATGTATAGATCCTAGATAGCACAAGCACTGCTAAAGGTCTATTAATTAAAGTGGTATTTATTTAGAAAAGAAGCATTTCTGCTTGACGTTGAAAACTCTCCTAGAAATATTTCTAAAATTTTCTAAAACTTTCTAAAATTTTTCTATCATATGACACAATTAAAATATTACAACTAGGAAATTTTTGCTCAAAATTGCAAGAAATTTACAATTTCTTGAAAATGTAAAGGCCATCAAAGTCAGACATATGTGTAGCATGAATTTTGGTCCAGAACAACAAATATATTACATAGAAAGTTACCATTTTTGTACGTATTTTTTCCCATTAAAGTAGTCTGTGTTTAGACAAGCAGTATAGTCACTCAGCAGTAATCCGTATGTCAAAAAGAAAATAAAATTCTTCATGAGCTTTTATTCAGGAGAACAAAAATTCTCCTGTTTATTTTGCATCTCCTAAACCAGATTTTTTAATAATCCTGAGAAGTTAATGCAATATAAATTGTGCCTCCATATTAAAGGATATCCCTTACTTAAGAACTTTGAAATGAAGGGATGGAATCTGCTGAGGCGCCATTCTTACTATTATTCCCTTCCGTATCTTCACCAGTGGGAAAGAAGAAGCCTCTTCCATAGATGTTGAAGTGAGTAGCTACATCAGTACAATTTACTCCTCAGGCCCAAAGGTTAAGAGAAAGTCAACACCAAAGTTAGAAAAAAAAGAACGTTGAATGTGTTTTTTCTTTAAAACTCTCTCCTATTAGCAATATAAAAATCTAAGTAATTACTGATGAAGAATTTTTGGAAAGAGATACGTGCACCAGGCATACATTCACTACAAGGCCAAGTTCAAATTCACCCCAGAGATATTCAGAATTTCATTACAGAAGCCCGGCTTGACATTGTGTCATGTCCGATGTTCACTAATATAAGGTGATGCCTTTAGGTGCAAGAGGGGTGAAAAGGCAGATGAGTGCTTTATCTAATAACTGAAAGATTAATGTCAGCTTGGCCAGGTACAGCTGAAAGGCAGAAGAAAAAAAAAATCCACAACTTTGTGAATAAGCTCCAACTTCTGGGACTGAATATAGAGAAACTACTACATTTTGTTTTTAGTTATACATTTTATTTATTATAAATTGTATTTAACAAATATTGATGAGACATATAGCAGGCATTGTTTGACACACAGATGGCATGGCCCAGTGATGAGTATTTCTTTTTCCAAAAGGCAACTAAGGAGGGAGAGCAGGTATTTTCAGTATATTTGTGCTAGACTATGAACTTGAAGACCTGTATTTTCCATTGTTTTGTACCAATGGTTTCTGTCTTAACAGAGCTCCAGACACACAGTGAGTGCTTGCTTGTATGTTAAATGAATACATGGATAAAGGATCGGTTTGCTCACTACTTATCAGAGAAGAATTTTACAAAATCAAGTCAACAAAAATATCCTGCTTGTCTGCCTTAATATTCATCTTCAAATGTAATACAATAGTAAATGGGAGCTGACCTATTAGACTCTTAGCTGGAAGTGAAAAAAGGAATAATAGAGAAAACCCATGTTGCTGAACAAATAAAGGGGAGTTCCATTTATTTCTAGGAAATAAATTGTTTATTGTTTCCTCAATTGTTTATAGGAAAAACAGTGGTAGCTCCAACCCTTGGATTTTTGAGGGTACTGAATGTGTTCCAGGTACTAGAAACTACAGAGACAGAAATAACAAATTCCTTCCCTCAAGGATAAACTCATATAGAAATAATGATGACCTAGCAGGGTATTAATATATTTTTTGGAGCCATGTGGGATTACATGAGAAAGAGGTCCGCTTGACCCAGAGAGTTGCAAGTATGTGTGTGGGTGAGGAAAGAGGGTTATGAAACTGGTCATCTAAAGATTAGTCCCAGAGATGGTAATATCTAAATTGAGTTTTGAAAAATGTGCTGGAGTTAGCTCTCAGGGGAGCTGGGGGTGGTGGGGGGGGAAATTGCAGGCAGAGAGTGACTTACATAAAGATAAGGTTATGAAAGCACTGAAGAGAATGGACTTTAAAATAACCAAAAATTGAGGCACGATGTTTCTTAAAAGTCTGTACGTGACATGGGTGGAAAATTACAAGAACCTGGACTAAAGCAGTAGCATAGGATGGAATGAAGTGGGAATTGACAGAAATTAAGGAGAAAAATAGACAGGACCAGGTGATTCTAAATGTGGAGGATAATCCCAACAGAGAAGAAAGGGACCTTTTCTAGGTGGCTTCCTCAATTATTCTGTGAGTAAATTGCAGGGCCAGGAATTCACCCCAGCTCTGTCTGAGCCCAAAATCTTTTATGATGTCTTCCATTATACCCCATTTTTTAAAAAATAAAGGAGAAATCATAAAGTCACTGGGGAGGCACAAGAGCATTCACTGGGGAAAATGAAAAATAGAAGTTAAGGTAGATAAGGTTAGTTCATGAGGTGAGGATGAGCAAGTGGGCTGATATGTAGAAGTGGAGGCAGATAGAAAACTCTAGTTGAAGATTCAAGGCACACAAAAAGGGAAACACAGGGTGCATCAAATCCAAAATGAATAGAAATCTAAGCCGTAACCTAGATAAATACATTTAGAATTTAGTCACTTAAGAATCCGAACAGGAAGGCAACTCAGGGAAGATCTAGCTGCTGAAAGACAAGATTCAGTTGCAGAAAAGCCACGGGGCCAAGGACAGCAAGTCCAAATGTAGGAGAAAAAAATACTAGACAAGGACCAAATCTCTGCAGAATAAGAAAGATCTTATTCTTAGAGAACTAGAATACCATAGTCGAAGCAAAGTTTGTAACAAGGTTGATGTACTGTTACTTTATCAATTAATGCTGATAAAAGAGACCCTATATTTCCCCCATGAGAATGTGTGGTCCCATCATCTGAGAAAGGGTCAAATGGCCCAGAGAAATTTGGTGGACTCTGCTGTATAAGTTACAAAGTTATAAGGCAAGGTGCCAGGTAGGTCTTGGAAGATATTTTCCTTTAAGGGGGAAAAAAAAACCCATATATGTGATATAGGTTTGGAGTATGGAAACAAATGGTGGGTATATAATTATTACTAATCTTCTAATATTACCAATAATAACAATATTACTAAGAGTTCCAATAGCAATAATTATATTACCCACCATGTAAAAAAAATTCTGTGATTTTAAATGGTTTGAGTTAAGCCAGAAGAATAGGAATTACACCTGCCAAGTGCTTACACACATGCAAATTCTGTTTGTCATTGTCCTAGTTAATATATGCTCTCATCTTTGAGATTTTCTTGCAGCTTCCTGGTAGTGTGTTGCAAATAAAATTCTGTGTAGTCTTTGAAATCCAAAAGATCTCAGTCGAAGGGCTAATTTAACATTTACTTTCTATGTGACTATAAAAAACTATTTAAAATCTTGAAATTCAGTTCACTCATCCTTAATGTGAATGTTGTCGATAATATTCGCATCTTACCATGTGGTGAGTTAAAGATTATATAATTTGTGGGAATTCTAAACAAAATGCAAAGCACTTAGAAAAAAATAGTAGATATATCAGTTTTAAGTAAACAGGATTAAAATCTAAGTTGTCATGTAAATCAAGATAAATCCTTTTTTAAAGCAATTCTTGCATTCAGGAGCTCAATACAAAATTTTAAACAAGACCAAAATCTGTGCAATTTAACTCTTAATATAGAGGATTATGGATAAGTTGACCTTTTATATATATCCTTTTTATAACTTTTCAATGAGCTCTATTTTTTTTAATAGAAACCCACTTCTCACAACTAAAAAGGCAGGTTTTATAGTCTGTTTCACTAGTTGACAAGTTCTCCCAAATTCCCTACAATGTAATGCATCTTGGATTTTTTTTTTTTTTTTTGCTCTCTAACTCCTCAGCAATACCTATAATTGCAGTTAAGGCCCACCCAGATGGTCCAGGATAACCTCTTCAATTCAAAGTATTGATTCAATCACATTTGCACAGTCCTTTTTGCCATACAAAGCCTGTTTGAATGCTGGCATGTTTCTGGTATTAAGACATGGATAGCATTTGAAGGGCATTAGTTGGTCTACCTGGATGGCCCATGAAAATGTTTACAACAGGAGTCAGGAGAGGAAAATTTTTTATAAACACTAAGATTAAGTTAAACTGTAAAAAAACGGAAGCCTCAAATTCCCATGACTTAAACAGAAAGATTTTATTTTTCTCTCATTAAAATCATATTAGAAAATTCACCCTCATAGAGGCATCAAGAATCTTTGACTTTCCAGCTTGGCATGTCAGTTCATGAATAATAGCTAAAGCTTCAGCCATCAAATTTGTGGTCCAACTAACACACAGAAAATAAAAAGGAGTAAGTCAACAGACTTCCTCGGAGCCCCACCATATAACTTTTCTCAACCTTATCAACTTCCTCTATTTGCAAAGGAGGTTTTCAGTGGACCCAATTTCCAGTTTCCAATACAAAATAGATTGCAAGAGTGAATATCGGTTGGAAAGTTAACCAATGCCAAATTAGCCAGGAAGTAGTTCTATTTTGAGCATTATCCAAAGATTTCATTTCTCCTTTGCACTGTTTGCAATATAGGCAATCATAATAAAATTTTTCTTATGAAAATGTATAAACATTGAAATAATTTTAACGTATTGGAAGAGTTGCAATAATTATCTACCCACCATTTTTTTTATATTTGCTTTATTATAATCTTCTAAAATTACTCTAATTTTACAATTGAAAGGTTGTAAATAAGTTGTACATGTCATAATTGTTTACCCCTAAACACTTCCGCAGGTATCTTCCACATAAGAATTTTCATCTGCACTACCTCGATATCATCACATCTAAGAAAATTAACAATTTCCTGATATTAGCTAGTGTTCACAATGATATTTCCTCTTTTGCCTTAAAAATTCTTACACAGTATTCTTTAAAGCCAAAGAACCAAAGTTAAGCCCATGCATCATACTTGTTAGATCTTTTGATTTTTTAACCTACAACAGTTTTCTATTTTCCCCCTGATGTTGACTCTGAAGAAAATAGAACAGTTGTCTTTTAATTTGTCTTGTATTTTAATTTTGTCAGATAATTTTCCTATGAATGTTTTAACTTTTCCCCCTGTACCCATTATATTGTAGAGTGTAAGTTTTGACTAAATCTTAATTTTTGTCTTTTGGTAAAAAGAAAAGACTTGAAACGATAAAGTTATGTGTAATTTTCATCCTGTCAGAAGGTCAGTATGGGCAGATTACATCAATATTAGTGATTCTAACTTGAGCTACTTTTTTTAAATCTTAAGTTCAGGGGTACATGTGCAGGTTTGTTACACAGATAAACTTGTGTCATGGGGGTTTATTGTACAGATTGTTTCATCATCCAGGGGTTGAGCCTAGTATCATTTGTTATTTTTCCTGATCCTCACTCTCTTCTCACCCTTAACCCTCCCATAGGCCTCAGTAGGTTGTTCCCCTCTATGTCCATGTGTTCTCATCATTTAGCTCCCACTTATAAGTGAGAACATGCGGTATTTGGTTTTCTGTTCCTGCATTAGTTTTCTTAGGATAATGGCTCTCTCCATATCCCTGCAAAGGACATGATCTCATTCTTTTTTATGGCTACAAGTATTCTATGGTGTATGTGTACCACATTTGCTTTATCCAGTCTATCATCAATGGGCATTTAGATTGATTCCATGTCTTTTGTGAGCAGTGCTGCAATGAACATACACATGCATGTGTCTTTATAATAAAATGATTTATATTCCTTTGGGTATATACCCAGTAATGGGATTGCTGGATTGAATGGTATTAAGGTGGGTTGTCAGATCACTTTGAAAAGCTTTGTGGGGTGATTCTTTGGTACCTTGTAACTAGCCATTTTGGGTGGTTTTAGCATCCATCTTTTTCTGAAACAATGAGTTCATTAGGGACTTGAAATGGCATTTCCCTACTATTAACATATTCATTTCATGTATTAGCTGGCATTCTTCTGAGAAAGAACTTTAAAAAAAATGAAATAGAGAGAAGCTTAATTATTTTTATTTTATTACTAATTTTCAGATGAAGCGATTGGTATAGCAGTCACTTCCACTGATGGCAAATACATGTGTGTGTATGTGTGTGTGTGTGTGTGTGTGTGTGTGTGTGTGTTTGTGTATGTGTTTTCCCTCTTTTGTTTTAATTATTGCCATATTTTTATTCATTGTTTTAAAATTTTTTAATGTTCAAATTATATAAAATTTGGCTAGTAAGTGCTTCTTTAAGCTGCCTTCTGCATCTTACTGAAATACCCTTGCGATTTTGAGTTGTTCCTGCTATCAGACACAGTAAAAACTCCCAGGTTCACCTTCTAATTTTCCCATTTAGAGTAATCAAGAACGATCCGGATGCCAGGTGCTACTGTTTCTAGACTCTTCAAACAAACCGTGATAATAAAGTTGCATGTCATTTCTCTGACACCAAAACCTGTTCTCCTAATATTTAAACATTTACATGTGCATTTTATTTTGTGAGATTCCAAAATTATTTCCAATTACCCTGTTAATAGTACATTAACTATAAGTCTTCAGAGTAAATTTTATTATTTCTCAGCAGGTTTTTGTTGCTCTGCATATATGTCTTACAGAGAACTATATTTATGCTACTGGGAATAATTCTTTATTTCCATGAATATATTAGAAATTTGATATGCATTTAGGATGTTTTTCAGTTGTTTTTAAGTCTAAGTTTCTTATGTTTAATTTAGTTTTTTAAAGCATTTAAATAGTTTGATAAAGCATATGCAAAAATATCTTTTTTTAGTTTATTTCCTTCCATCTCAGTTTTCACTATTTCAACTGCTATAACTAATAATAACTAGTTTCTTGCTTATGTTTTCTGTAATCTTTTCTGCCTAATATATCCTTATTTCCATCCTTTTCTTGTATTAAGAAAAGGACTACCAGATACAGTAGTCTTTGCCATACCTTTTTTTTCCTCTTGGAAATCATTACAAAACAGTACACACAAAAAAACTTCATTTGTTAGCTGGTTTCTGTGTTTATATTTTAGGATGCCATAGTACTCCATTGGTTTCATGTTCCCTGTTGCTGGGCATTTGCATTTTTAAAATACTTTGCTATTACAAATTAATGCTACAGTGAATAACTGTATACCATTTTATATTTGTAGAGGGGTGTCTTCAGGGTAGAACTATTGGATCAAAGGGAAAAGAGCATTTTGTATTCGATATTGAAACATTTGCAAACACTGGATTAGTACATTTTGTTTTCCTATGAGAAACATAGGACAGTAGCCATTTCTCTCTAGCCTTTCCAACTGGGCATATCACCAAACAAAATTTTTGCCAAATTGATAGATGTGGCATGGTATTTCACTGATGTTTTTATTTACCCATTACTTACTATTGATTAAGTTAGGCATCTTTTTATATATTTGAGGCCATTTGCTTTTCTTTTACAATGAATTGTCTTTTCTTTCTTTCTAAAAATGATTTTGGATTATTGTTTTATATATCAGTTCTATTTAAGTTTTGAATTTTTTCTCTTCACAAAATTCAATTTGATATGTATATATTCATATATATAATGGCATGGCATTCCTTTCCTATCTTCTAATTAGATTGCCAGTTTTGATTTCATTTATTTGGGATTCTTTTAATACCTATCTTCAATGTCCTATGCTTTCTCTAGGTTATAATTGTTCTTTGTTTTAAAGATAATTTTGTCTTCTTCCATTTTTTTCCTGCATTCAGTCATCAGCTATTTCAGTCTTCCGAGATTTTGTTCACTTTTATTCAGAGTATTTCAACTTCTGATGTGTGCGCTTTTTCACATCTGTAATTGTCTACATCATACTGATTGTTTCCATTGATTTTGTTATTTAAACCATGGCTCACATTATCTAGTTTCTTTGCAGCAAGACTTGGGAGAGCTCTCTATTATTTTTGATCATTTCACAATGATCCCAAACATAAAAGATCTCTCTTTATCTCTACTGCAATCACCAGATATTTTTAGCCTGTGGGGAATTCTTTTTCCTCTTCATTTCCTCCCTGACTTTTCATTAGTGCAAGGGATCCCATTCCTCCCTCTAGCTTTGTCTGCATCCTCAGTCAGCTCCTGTCATGCAAGAGATGATGCCCAGTGCTCCATAAGATTTTTCTCTCAGCTTTCATGCCCTAATCCCAGCCAGAGATGGGCCACTTCCTTAACTACATGAAGGTCTCTCACACCTGAAAAGGACTTCCCTTGTGCCTAGCCTTGTATGTGTTTTGGCTGTGTACAACGTCAGGGATGGATGGAGAAGAAAAGTGAACATAAATGGGAACTTCCTTTGTGAGTGAGCCTCCTTGAGATTGCAATATGCATGCGAAACCCATGGAGACGTTATAAAAGTTTACTAAGGGTTTGGCCTATTTCTCATTCCTCCCACTGAAGGTACATTTACACTTCACTGTGCTATTCTATTAAGACTAAAATCAGACAGAGGTCTTTGCTTCCTATGAAGATTTGCCCCTTTCTGAAATTCATTTTATTTAGGCTCTTTGTATTCTTAGCTCTCTGATGTGTTTTTAAAAGCTATAATTGTTCAGGCAGGTGCAGTGGCTGATACCTGTAATCCCAGGACTTTGGGAGGCTGAGGTGGGCTTGAGCCCAGGAGTTTGCAACCAGCCTTGGGCAACACAGCAAAACCCCATCTCTACAGAAAATACAAAACTTATGTGGGCGTGGTGATGCATATCTCAGAAACAAAACCAAACAATACAAAACAAACTAAAAATTCTATCATTGATGTTTCTATTAGCTTATTGTATTTTCTGATTTCTACCGTGGGAGCAAGTCTCATTTAATTTCCTATACTCTATTTGAAAACTCATAGGACTTTATTTTAAAGGATTAAACTTGCCTCCTCCTATAATGCAAAATTAATCTGAACATCCAAAGGTTTTTGCCTGAACTACTGACCGAGGATTTGTTCACCAATTTACTTGAGTTGCAAGTTTCTTTTTTTTTTTTTTTTCACCTGTCATTATTCCATGTGCTGACTCTTGGATCTGCTCTACTGGTTATGTAAGATGGACTTCCCAGCCACAGAAGACCGTTCTTGAGTCGAAGACCTACATGATTGTTATTAAACTAATAAGTGAAATGTACGTCTCTGAAGAACCAAGTGGTAGATGATAAAAGTGACAGAGCTTGTATTATTATCATTCTGAGTATTAATCATTCATTTGTCTGGGCTTTCTAATCTTCACAAACATTATTTAACCTCATATTCACGATATTCCTACCAGGTAGTCAATATTATTCTTATATAATAAACTTGATGAAATTGATGTTTGCCAGGGTACACCAATAACCAAATAGCTCTATCTTTTCAGCATCTGATTTTTAAAACCTTTTATTTGTTCAAATTTATGACTTACCTGACATCTCAACTCTTTGAAAATAGGCAAAAAAAAAGAATATAGAACAAATAAGTGAATACCTACCAAAAATAAAAGAACATATCAAAGAGAAAGTATCATAGTCTTGCTTTATTTACCATAGAGGGTACATTCCTAAAAATGGAAATATTGAATCAGTGTTATATGGTGTCCTTAAAATCCAGTTCAATTTCTATATTACTCATATTGAACAGAAATTTTAAAAAATGTTTACTCCCTGGTCTTTTTTTGAGCATTCATTAGATTATCCTTATGGTGACCATTTCCAAATTTAGAGTTAGGCCCCCATCTACCTGACATTCAACAGTCTCTGACAGTAAAAAAGATTAAATTTTAACACCCGGTATGTATGTTAAACACTGAAATAGTGTTATGTTTGCTTATTTTTTAGAAAATCACCAAAGTGTTTGCTCATATTCATGACCATTGGCCAGAATATAAACTATTAATGACAGATAGAAAGATGACTGTGTTGTAAACAAGGAAGCAAATTGTTGAATGCCACACAGAGAGGCAAGAAGAGTCAGCTGTGATAAATGATATTTTACAGGACAGTTCACTTTCTGTCCTGCTGGTGCAATTAAAAAAACAAAAAGCCCCCTCCCGCACACTGCTATGTGAAGTACACCTGCAGTTAGCATTTACTGAGTGCCTCCTTTAATATGTCCAAGAGGACATATTAAAAACACCATCTCATTTATTCCTAGCAAGGATTTCTGTTGTTCTTTTTTTACTGTTGTAAAAAAAAATATTTCACCTGTATAGTGTTATTAACAATAAACACAGTGCTCTACATTCGATTTCCCAAACTTCTTCCATCTTACAACTGAAAATGTAGCTCCTTTAAGCAACCTCTCCCCACATTCCATCTTCTGGGCCTGACAAGCACCATTCTACTCTCTGCTTCTGAGTTTGCCTTTTTAGATTCCCCATCTAAGAACATGCAGTATTGGTCATTCTATGCTTCACTGACTTCACTTAGCATAATGTATTTCAAGTCCATCCATGCTGTTTTAAATGGCTGGATTTTCTGGCTTTCTTCTTTTTTATAGTTAAATAATGTTCCATTGTACATATTCTAATGTGTCTATATACACATTAGAATATGTAAAATTATACTATTGCATGTATATATACATATGGTATATATACAAAGAATATGTATATATACATACACTATTTTCTTTCTTTCTTTTTTTTTGTGGGCCTTTCTTCCTAAATAAGAATCGGGAGAGGGAGGTTAGTTGGATGAACTATTGCCTGCTCTTTGCAATTGACCTTTGGCCACAACTAATATCATTCTCCCCTTTCTCCACTGTGCCTTTTTAAAAAATTTTGTTATACTTTAAGTTTTGGGGTAAATGTGCAGAACATGCAGGTTTGTTACATAGGTTTACACATGCCATGGTGTAAATGCTGCATCCATTCCCCCATTATCTAGGAGAAATACCTAATGTATCCCTCCCAGTCCCCCACCCCCTGCTATCCCTCCCCTAGCCTCTCTACCCCCCAACAGGTGCCAGTGTGTGATGTTCCCCTCCCTGTTTCCATGTGTTCTCATTGTTCAACACCCACTTATGAGTGAGAACATGTGGTGTTTGGTTTTCTGTTTTTGTGTCAGTTTGCTGAGAATGATGTTTTCCATAAAAAAGGATGAGTTCATGTCCTTTTCAGGGACATAGATGAACCTATTGCATAGTATTCCGTGGCGTATATGTGTCACATTTTCTTTATCCAGTCTATCATTGATGGGCATTTGGGTTGGTTCCAAGTCTTTGCTATTGTAAATAGTGCCACAATAAACATATGTGTGTATGTGTCTTTATAACAGAATGATTTATAATCCTTTGGGTATATACCCAGTAATGGGATTGCTGAGTCAACTGGTATTTCTATTTCTAGATCCTTGAGGAATCACCACACTATTTTCCACAGTGGTTGAACTAATTTACACTCCCACCAACAATGTAAAAGCATTCCTATTTCTCCACATCCTCTCAAGCATCTGTTGTCTCCAGTTTTTTTAATGATCACCATTCTAACTGGCATGAGATGGTTATCTCAGTGTGGTTTTGATTTGTGTTTCTCTAATGACCAGTAATGATGAGCATTTTTTCTTATGTTTGTTGGCTGCATAAATGTTTTCTTTTGAAAAGTGTCTGCTCATATTCTTTGCTCACTTTTTGATGGGGTTGTTTTGGTTTTCCTTGTAAATTTGTTTAAGTTCTTTGTAGATTCTGGATATTAGCCCTTTGTCAGATGGGTAGATTGAAAATTTTTTTCCCATTCTGTTGGTTGCTGATTCACTCTAATGATAGTTTCTCTTGCTGTGCAAAAGCTCTGGGGTTTAATTAGATCCCATTTGTCTATTTTGGCTTTTGTTGCCAATGCTTTTGGTGTTTTAGTCATGAAATCCTTGTCATTGCCTATGTACTGAGTGATATTGCCTATGTTTTCTTCTAGGGTTTTATGGTGTTAGGTCTTTATGTTTAAATATTTAATCCATCTAGAGCTAATTTTTATATAATGTGTAAGGAAGGGATCCAGTTTCAGCTCTCTGCATATGGCTAGCCAGTTTCCCAACATCATTTATCAAATAGGGAATCTTTTCCCAATTGCTCTTTTTTGTCAGGTTTGTCAAATATCAGATGGTTGTAGGTGTGTGACATTACTTCTGAGGCCTCTGTTCTGTTTTATTGTTTTAACTTTTATTTTAGATTCAAGAGTACATGTGCAGGCTTGTTATATGGTAAAATACGTACTGCAGGAGTTTAGTGTCCAGATTATTTATCACCCAAGTAATAAGCATAGTAGCTGACAGATAGTTTTTTGATCCCCACCCTCCTCCCACTGTCCACTTGCAAGTATGCCCAGTGTCTGTTGTTCGCTTCTTTGTGTCCATGAGAACTTGCTGTTCAGCTTCCACTGTTAAGTGAGAACATGTGGTATTTCATTGTACTTCATAAATGGGAGAGGAGAAAACTGAGGCTCAAAGTTGATTTAAAAAAAAACAGAAGCAAACAAACAAAAAGCATTCTCAATGTTACATAGCTGGTGTCAATTTCAAGATTTTAAGTCACGTATATTTGACAAAGAAGCCCCCATCTCCTGCTTTTTCCTCTAAAAAGCTGACTCAAACATGAGCTCTTTTAAGGAAAGAACCTCTCTAGTTAGCTTTATATCTCCGTTTCATTGAGGGTGGCTTTCCTATGGTACTTCAGTTTGCTTTAATCCTTGTCCTTGCTTTCAGCTTAATTGCTTTTCAAATATAGGATTAACTCTCCTCAAGGAAAAACAATTTAAATAGAACAATTATTTGTTTATATTCAGACTCATACATCCAGTAGATGCAAGGAACAATAGAGGTCATCTTTTCAAATCCTTTTGTTATACAGATGCAGAAAATAAGGTTTCCCAATGTTACAATTAGGAAGGCATCTGCTCTGAACTGAGATCATCAATATCATAAACCTGTGTTCCTTCTAATAAAGAAAACTAAGCGGTTACCTCTTACCTCAAGCTTTCCACTGATTTTTTTAAATGAGGATCTTGCTAGAAAACAAATATTAGGTTTTCTTAAGAAATAAAATGATCAGTCAATATCAGTTACACATGAGCACGACCCTCAAGAAATTCATGAGTGATGGTCTGCCATAGGAACATGGCACTGTTTAAAGCGGCCGTCTCACTTGGCAGCTTAACCTGATCTGGCTTACTCCCTTTATTTTATCAGGGATGAATTTGATCTGATTCTTCCATGACACATATATACCATCTGAATTTGGCCTATCATGGTCCCTCCCTATTGTAAAGGTTCTTCCCTGCTCTCACAACAATCTGTAATTTTCAGTTCATTTACTCTCACATTGACACTCCTCTTCCCTCTGAAACATAAGCTCCAGGAGGACAGGTACCTTGTCTGGCTAGCTCAAAATGGACTACTTCCTTAAAAGAGAACCCAGCACGCAGCAGACCTTTTTGAAGGTTGCTTGATTAACTATTTTTTAAGAAAAATATTAATTTCAAATAAAAGATATTTGTATATCATTCTCTAGGAATTAGGCCAAATAATATCATTAAATTAATAGGATTTTAATGTAATATTTTCACAGGGTGGATTTAGAAACAACAGACTCATATTTTTATGGCATATGAAATTACAAAATGCTTTTATGTTCACTGTCTCATTTGCTGCTTGTAATTCTTAACATTGGACGTTCCAGTCCAAGCCCAATTCTTTCTAATATTAAGAATGGATAAATAATATAATTGTAAGAAAACAAATATGGATTTCGGAGTACTAATGATTTTGTGTAATAAAGCAAACATTAAATAAAAATATTTTAAAAGTTAATCGTTTCCTTCTCCCCTATACCAGCCAATGCAATTTCAGTCCTCTGAATTAACCAACATTAGTGGAATGGCATATACCTTTCCAAAGCTTTACTAGTATTTCAAAAACCTAATGCCAGTTTCCTCCAATACTGCCACTTCCACCTTGTTGCACATCTATATTACAGTGAAGAGGAAGAAGAAACAGAGAAAAAAAACCAATTTTACAGAGTTCTTTGTTTACGGAAGCCTATTTTTGCCCAATGGTCTTTTAGTATTTTGAATAGTTTTTTACCAGATTCCTCTGTGCCACAAAGTAAACATTAAAATTACCACTAAATTAACCAGAAGGAAAATAAACCTTAACTTACAATCTCACCAGCCTCATTCTCAGCACCATACCTGACCCTAAAAAACTAATCTTCAGCACACAAACTCAATTACATGAGAGAAGCTGAGGAAGCCACAGCATGGACTGGAGATTCCTAAACCACCCTTCATGTACACCTTTTGTCATGTAGAAGTTCTGGTCAGAATTAAAAAGATAACTTTCCTTAATTAAAAAGAGGAGTTCAGAAGCTCGTTCTTGGCCAGGCACAGTGGCTCACGCCTGTAATGCCAGCACTTTGAGAGCTGAGGCAGGCAGATCATGAGACCAGGAGTTCAAGACCAGCCTGACCAATGTGGTGAAGCCCCCTCTCTACTAAAAATACAAAATGTAGCCAGGCGTTGTGGCACATGTCTGTAATTCCAGGTACTCAGGAGGCTGATGCAGGAGAATCACTTGAACCTGGGAGGTAGAGGTTGCAGTGAGGTGAGATCTCCCCACTCACTCCAGCCTGGGTGACAAAGTGAGACTCCATCTCAAAAAAAAAAGAAGATCATGATGAAAAACAAAAGCTCATTCTTTGAGAATTTTACTCCTTTAGCCTAGATTATTTTTCAAGTTACATCTTTATTTAGTATGGCAAATAAAAACATAGTTAAATAGGGAATAAGAGAATTGGTGACTTTTTCTCAGTCTCACAGTGTATTAGTCCATTTTCATGCTGCTGATAAAGACATTACCAAGTGTGGGTAATTTGCGAAAGAAAGAGATTTAATGGACTTACAGTTGCGTGTGATTGGAAAGGCCTCACAATAAAGGTAGAAGTCAAGGAGGAGCAGGTCACATTTTACATGGATGGCAGCAGGCAAAGAGAGAGAGCTTGTGCAGGGAAACTCCCATTTTTAAAACCAGCAGATCTTGTGGGACTTATTCACTATCAGGAGAGCAGCATGGGAAAGACCTGCCCTCATGATTCAGTTATCTCTCACCAGGTCCCTCCCACAACACAACACGTGGGAATTACAGGAGGTACAAGATGAGATTTGGGTGGGGACACAAAGCCAAACCACATCACACAGTAAGTGTCAAACCAAGAATAAAATTCATTTCCTCTGATATTTTCCACAACTGCTCTTCTTTCCAGGGTATTGTACTAAAATGGTAGCTGCTAAGTTCTTCACAAGAAATTAAGTTGTTGGATGAATGCTCAGAGCCACGTGGGATCTAGAGTAGGCAAAGGAAAAAGTTAAATGGAGGACAATGTAAGGGGAAAAGGAAAATAAAATCAAACCATATTTTAAGAAAAGCAAATGAATAAGCAATTCGAGGACTATCCTTTAGAAGGGAATGATGCAAAGGAAGGTAACAATGAAAATAATTGTATTATTCTTAAAAGCAGGTGGGTAATAAATATATTGATGCATCCCTTTTAGGTAGAGAATACTTCCAAGAAAATCTAGATCATACCAAAGCCGGATGGATCATCCCTCTCCTAACCTCTCCCAATTAGTTTCTTACAGAGAGGAAGTAACTATAGGATAGAGGACCAGGCAGCTGGTTCTGAATCAAGAAGTTTGATTTTTTTTTTTCTTGACATTGCCTCTCAAACTCAGTAGCACCATCTTTGAGCAGAAAGTGGGTGACATTCTTCCTTTCCGTTTAAAAGTATATTATTTATAATAGCTAACAATATTTAAATCAAAAATTGTTTTTGTTTAAAGTGTAAGATAGGGGTCCAGTTTCAGCTTTGTGCATATGGTTAGCCAGTTTTCCCAACACCTTTTATTAAATAGGGAATCCTTTCCCCATTGCTTACTTTTGTCAAGTTTGTCAAAGATTCAATGAATGTAGATATGTGGCATTATTTATGAGGTCTCTGTTCTGTTCCACTGGTTAATATATCTGTTTTTATACCAGTACCATGTTGTTTGGGTTACAAGATCCTTGTACTATACATTGAACTTAGGTAGTGTGATGTCTCCAGCTTTGTTCCTTGTGCTTAGGATTGTCTTGGCTCTATGGGCTCTATTTAGTTCCATATGAAATTTAAAGTAGTTTTTTTCTAATTCTGTGAAGAAAGTCAATGGTAGCTTGATGGGGATAGCATTGAATCTGTAGATAACTTTGGGCAGTGTGGCCATTTTCATATTGATTCTTCTGATCCATGATCATGGCATGTTTTTCCATTTGTTGGTATCCTCTCTTATTTCTATGAGTAGTGGGTTTGTAGTTCTCCTGGAAGAGGTCCTTCACATCCCTTGTAAGGTATATTCCTATGTATTTCATTCTCTTTGTAGCAATTGTGAATGGGAATTCACTCATGATTTGGCTCTCTGTTTGTCTATTATTGATGTATAGAAATGCTTGTGATTTTTGCACATTGATTTTTGTATCCTGAGGCTGCTGAAATTGCTGATCAGCTTAAGGAGATGTTGGGCTAAGACGATCGTGTTTTCTTTCTTTTTTTTTTTTTTTTTTTTTCAAGACGGAGTTTCACTCTTGTTACCCAGGCTGGAGTGCAATGGCGCGATCTCGGCTCACCGCAACCTCCGCCTCCTGGGTTCAGGCAATTCTCCTGCCTCAGCCTCCTCGGGTTTTCTAACTATACAATCATGTCATCAGCAAACTGAGATAATTTGACTTCCTCTCTTCTTATTTGAATGTGTTTTGTGTCTTTCTCTTGCCTGATTGTCCTGACCAGGACTTCCAACACATGTTGAATAGGAGAAGTGAGAGAGGGCATTTTTGTTTTGTGCCAGTTTTCAAAGCGAATGCTTCCAGTTTTTGCCCATTCAGTATGATATTGGCTGTGCATTTGTCATAAATAACTCTTGTTATTTTGAGATATGTTCCATCAATACCCAGTTTGTTAAGAGTTTCTAGCAGAAAGGGGTATTGAATTTTATTGAAGGCCTTTTCTGCATCTATTGAGATAATTATGTGGTTTTTGTCATTAGTTCTCTTTATGTGATGGATTATATTTATTGATTTGCATATGTTGAACCAGTCTTGCATCCCAGAGATGAAGTCTACTTGATAGTGGTGGATAAGCTTTTTTATTTGCTGCTGGATTCTGTTTGCGAGTATTTTATTGAAGATTTTCACATTAATGTTCATCAGGCATATTGTCCTGAATTTTTCTTGTTGCATCTCTGCCAGGTTTTTATATCAGGACGATGCTGGTTTCATAAAATGAGTTAGAGAAGATTTCCTCTTTTTCTATTGTTTGGAGTAGTTTCAGAAGGAATAGTACCAGCTCCTTTTTGTACCTCTGGTAGAATTCAGCTGTGATCGGTCTGGTCCTGGGCTTTTCTTGGTTGGTAGGGTATTAATTACTGCCTCAATTTCAGAACTTGTTATTGATCTATTCAAGGATTTGACTTTTTCCTGGATTACCTTGGGAGGGTGTATGTGTCCAGGAATTTATCCATTCATTTTAGATTTTCTAGTTTATTTGTGTAGAGTTGTTTATAGTATTCTCTGATGGTAGTTTGCATTTCTATGGGATCAGTGGTGATATCACCTTTATCATTTTTATTGTGTGTATTTGAGTCTTTTCTCTTTTCTTCTTTATTATTCTGTCTAGCAGCCTGTCTATATTGTTAATTTTTTCAAAATACCAGCTCCTGGATTCATTGATTTTTTTAAAAGGGCTTTTCATGCCTCTGTCTCTTTCAGTTCTGCTTTGATCTTAGTTATTTCTTGTCTTCAGATAGCTTTTGAATTTGTTTGTTCTTGCTACTCTAGTTCATTCAATTGTGATGTTTGGGTATAGATTTTACATCTCTCCTGCTCTAGTGGGCATGTAATGCTATAAGTTTTCCTCTAAACATTGCTGTAGCTATATTCCAGAGATTATTCTACACTGTATCTTTGTTCTCATTGGTTCAAATAACTTAATGCCTTAATTTTGTTATTTGCCCTGTAGTCATTCAGGATCAGGTTATTCAGTTTCCATATAGTTGTACAGTTTTGAGTTTCTTAATCCTGAGTTCTAATTTGATTGCACTGAAGTCAGAGAGGCTGTTATGATTTCCATTCTTTTGCATTTGCTGAGGAGTGTTTTGCTTCCAATTATATGGTCAATTTTAGAATAAGTATGATGTGATGCTGAGAATAATTTATATTCTTTTGATTTCAGATAGAAAGTTCTATAGATGTCTATTAGGTCCACTTGGTTCAGAGCTGAGTTAAGTCCTGAATATCCTTGTTAATTCTGTCTTATTGGTCTGCCTAATATTGACAGTGGGGTATTAAAGTCTTCCACTATAATTGGGTGGGAGTCTAAGTCTCTTTATAGGTCCCTCATAACTTGCTTTATGAATCTGGGTGCTCCTGTATTGGGTGCATATATATTTAGGATAGTTAGCTCTTCTTGTTGCATTGATCTCTTTTATTTTGCTTTCCATTTGCTTGGTAAACATTCCTCCATTCCTTTACTTTGAGCCTATGTGTGTCTTTGCACATGATATTTGTATCCTGAATACAGCATACTGATGGGTCTTGACTTTTTATCCAGTTTTCCAGTTTGTATCTTTTAATTGGGGCATTTAGCCTATTTACATTTAAGGTTAATATTATTATGTGTGAATTTGATCCTGTCATTATGATGCTAGCTGGTTATTTTGCCTGTTTGTTGATGCAGTTTCTTCACAATGTCAATGTTCTTTACAATTTGGTATGTTTTTGCAGTGGATAGTACTGGTTTTTTTCTTTCCATATTTAGTGCTTTTTCCAGGAGCTCTTGTAAGGCAGGCCTGGTGTTGACAAAATCTCTCAGACTTTGCTTGTCTGTAAAGGGTTTTATTTCCTCTTTGCTTATGAAACTTAGTTTGGCTGGATATGAAATTTTGGGTTGAAAATTCCTTAAGAATGTTAAATATTGGCCCCCACTCTCTTACAGCTTGTAGGGTTTCTGCAGAGAGATCCACCATTAGTCTGATGGGCTTCCCTTTGTGATTAACCTGACCTTTCTCTCTGGCTGCCCTGGTAATTTTTTCCTTCATTTCAACACTGGTGAATCTGATGATTATGTGTCTTGGGGTTGCTCTTCTCAAGGAGTATCTTTGTGGTGTTCTCTGTATTTCCTGAATTTCAGTGTTGGTCTGTATTGCTAAGTTGGGGAAGTTCTCCTGGATAATATCCTGAAGAGTGTTTTCCAATTTGGTTTTATTCTCTCCAACACTTTCAGGTACACCAATCAAACATAGTTTTGGTCTTTCCATATAGTCCCATATTTCTTAGAGGTTGTGTTCATTACTTTTTACTTTTCATTTTTTTTCTCTAATCTTGTCTTCATGCTTTATTACATTAAGTTGTTCTTCAATCTCTGATATCTTTTCTGCCACTTGATTGATTTGGCTATTGATACTTGTGTATGCTTCACAAAATTCTCCTGCTGTGTTTTTCTGCTCCATTAGGTCATTTATTTTCTTCTCTAAATTGGTTATTCTACTTAGCCATTCCTTTAACCATTTTTCAAAGTTCTTAGCTTCCTTGTATTAGGTTAGAATGTGCTCCTGTAGCTCAGAGGAGTTTGTTATTACCCACCTTCTGAAGCCTACTTCTATCAATTCATCAAATTCATTCTCCATCCTTTTTTGTTCCCTTGCTGGTGAGGAGTTATAATACTTTGGAGGAGAAGAAACATTCTGGTTTTTGGAATTTCCAGCCTTTTCATGCTGGTTTTTCCTCATCTTCGTGGATGTATCTACCTTTGGTCTTTGATGTTGGTCATCTTTACATGGGGTTTTTGTGTGGACATCCTTTTTGTTGATGTTGATGCTATTCCTTTCTGTTTGTTAGTTTTCCTTCTACCAGTGAGGGCCCTTTCCTGCAGGTCTGCTGGAGGTTGCTGGAGGTTCACTCCAGACCCTGCTTGCCTAGGTATCACCAGCAGAGGCAGCAGAACAGCAAATATTGCTGCCTGGTTCTTCCTCTGGAAGCTTCATCACAGAGGAGCACCCACCAGATGCCAGCCAGAGCTCTCCTGTATAAAATGTTGGTGAACCCCTTCTGGGAGATGTCTCCCAGTCAGGAGGCACAGGGACCCACTTGAGGAGGCAATCCGTCCCTTAGCAGAGCTCAAGTGCCATACAGGGAGATCCACTGCTCTCTTCAGAGCTGGCAGGCAGGAACATTTAAGTCTGCTGCAGCTGCACCCACAGCTGCCCCTTCCTTCAGGTGCTCTGTTTCAGGGAGATGAAAGTTTTATCTATAAGTCCCTGATGGGGCTTCTGCCTTTCTTTCAGAGATGCCCTGCCCACAGAGGAGGAATCTAGGCAAACAGTCTGGCTACAGCAGCTTTACCAACTGTAGTGGGTTCCACACAATTTGAACTTCCCAAAGGCTTTGTTTACACTGTGAGGGGAAAACCACCTACTCACACCTCAGTAATGGCAGACACCCCTCCCCATACCAAGCTCAAGCATCTCAGGTCGACTTCAGACTGCTGTCCTTGCAGTGAGAATTTCAAGCTAGTGGATCTTAGCTTGCTGGCCTCTGTTGGGGTAGAATCCGCTGAGTTTAACCATTTGGCTCCCTGGCTTCTGCCTCTTTTCTAGAGGAGTGGACAGTTCTCTCTCACTGGTGTTCCAGGCACCACTGGGGTATGAAAAATGAACTGCTACCTCTAGCTCAGTGTCTGCCCAAACAGCCATACAGTTTTGTACTTGAAACCCAGGGCCCTATATGGTCTAGGTACCCAAGGGACTCTCCTGGTCTGTAGATTTCAAAGACCATGGGAAAAGCATAGTATCTGAGCTGGATAGCACTGTTCCTCATGGCACAGACCATCAGGGCTTCCCTTGACTAGGGGAGGGAGTTCCCCAAACCCTTGTGCTTCCCTAGTGAGGCAACACCCCATCCTACTTTGGCTCACTTTCCATGGGCTGCATTCAACCTGCCTTCTGCATTGATCTCACTAGGAGCTGCAGACTGCAGCTGTTCTTACTCGGCCATCTTGCCCTATTGCCTCCTTTATTTCCCAATACACATACGTGCCTGTATTTTTCTACATTTCCGTGCTTTGTGGGGCTGAGTGCCTAACATTGTATTATTTTTATTTTACAGAGAAGAATAATGTGTGACAGACAGAACACACTTTTAAATGAAAATGAATATTACATTTTAGACTAATATTCGGTTATTAGAATACCGTCTAATAAACTATGGGTCTTTATCAAAATGATGCCTTTAACAAACCACTGAAAGTATTTTAAAAAATATTTTCTTGGTATTATTTTAGCTTCCTTTTTTAATACTTAGTTTGACTTATAAGTTTGGGATTGAATAACAATCTGTTTCAAAAGATTAGACAGATACGTTCATACTAACATATGTACAAATACACACACACTAGCCAAAAATGTCAGCACAAATGGAAAAGCTCTTTGTTAAACACACACACACACACACACACATTTAAGCTGTTGTTTCTCTTGGTTAATTTTAAATCAACCTAGCTAGGCTATATGCTCGGTTGGTTGGTCAACAACCATTCTAGACATTACTGTGAAAGTATTTTTTAGAGAGATGTACAGTGAAATAAAATTTGAGAAAAGTAGTGTACTCTTCATATGTGGGATGGCCTTTTCCAAATAGTCAAAGTCCTTTAGATAAAATGCCGAGATTTGCCTAACTGAGGAGGAAGAAATTCTGTCTCCAGGCTGCCTTTGGACTCCAGACTACATACAACATCAATTTTGCCAGAATTTTCAGTGCTGAACTTTCCTGAAAATTAGAGACTTAGACAATTTTAAAAAGGAATTTTCTCTTTCAATATATTTATATTTGTGTTTATATTTATATGTATAATCCATACACCTATCCTACTAGTTCTGTTTCTCTGGAGAGTTATAATGCAGTTCATCACTTATTTAGTAAAATATGAAGGATTTATCAGAAAAGAAGCCTACAAAAATGCAGGAGCAAAGTCATATAGCTTCCCAATTGCATTGCCTATTAAGCCCAAACTTCAGTCTAACAGGAATTGCAAATACTCCTAGTGCAAATATCCACTGGAATGCTTGCTTGCAGCAAATTTGCACAGCCTTGTCATTACTGGTCTTCAGGCAATTTCTACTTTCCCAACAACTCTGTCAGGCAATAAAACAAAACAAACAAACAAAAAATGGCAGTGATTTCAAGTGTGATATACTAGGAGGAAGATCTATCTGTATTGCAATATAGTATGTCTTGGCCTGGCTTTTCTCTTGCCTCTGTTTTTCATAGAGCATATTGCTCCAAGAGATGGTATTCTTGGCACAGTTAGGGTTCTGTTAGAATTTTGAAAATACCAAATGTCTTGCTGTTTCAGTGTCCATTTATGCATATTTTACCCTAATAATCTCATTTCTGTTCAAGAACATGTTTGCAAACATCCAGTTCTATTTTTGAAACAAGTCTACACTCCTGAGACCACATCCTCAAAAAGAGGATACATTAGAATCAGTATCTAGACGACTGTGCCTAGGTTTCCAGTGCTCTGCAAATACTTTATTCCCTCTTCTTTTCCTCTTATCACATATATTTGCATAAATATGCTATGACTTTCCATCTGTTAATAACATTGTACTAGGACTAATGGAATAATCATGCATGTGGCACAATTTTCATTTCAGTACACCCTCTTTGGACTTACAGCAATTCAGTCTAGTTCAAAGTAATAATGATGATTTTTTTTTATAAAGGAAATTAGTCTCAAACAGAGCACAGCAAAATGCTAAAGAAGAATGAGGAAAAGGAAGAAATTTTAAACAGAGAAAAGAAGTGGGATTTTCAACTTTCTCTGAGTCTTTGCACATCTTACACAAATATCTCACTTTTATTCTCCACCTCAACTCACCTTCACTGAGGCAGCCTCAGAGTCCATAATTCATAACAAAGTAAAGGTTGAGAGATCCTAGGAATTTGGCAATCCCTTTCTGGAAAATATGCAACTTTTTCTTTTCAGTAATGACACTGAGGCTGTGACTTTTCCTTTTAAGAAAATTGAAGCTCATATGAACAACTCGAACATGCATGCCTCATCAAGCAAAAGCACAATATATGAAAATGTAAATGATCATATATTCATTTGGTAAATTAAACATGACACATTCAGGCCTATGACTTGAAAACATTGTGGTTTAAACTAAAATGAACAAAACTTACTTACAGAAGAAAAGGAGGAATTAAGAAATATGATACATAGTAAAAAATTACTTTGATTTTTTTTGATGAATGTAGCAGTAAAATATCCTTTCTTTGCCCTTATATTTTGTTTTAGTAAAAGCTCAGTACTCTATAATATAAAAACAAAAGATATGTTGTCATTAAGAATTGGATTCAAATTCTAATCATATTACACAATTATCTTCATCAAGTTAATTCAGATTTCTAAGACTTTGTAATATGTAAAATTATGGTGCTACTATAAACACAAACAATTCCTATAAGATTAAATGAAAAAGTCCAGGTAATTTTATTTGCATTCTGTCTGGTGCATGGTAGGTATTCAGTAATTATTAACTGGCTGCCTTTATTTTCCAAGCATAGTATTTTGAGAGTAATTTTTCTTTTTTAAAAAAATTTACTCAGTATTTATTTTTATAGATTTAGGGGTTACGGGAAGTTTTGTTACATGAATATATTGCATCTTGGTCAAATCTAGGCTTTTAGTGTATCCATCACCTGAATAGTGTACATTGTTTCCATTAGGTAATTTATCATCCTTTACCTTTCTCCCATTCTCCCACCTTTCCAACTCTTGAATATCTTTTATTTCACTCTCTATGTCTATGTGTGCACATTATTTAGCTCTCATTTATAAGTGAGAACATGTGGTGTTTTACTTTCTGTTTTTGAGTTGTTTCACTTAGGATAATAGCCTTCAGTTCCATCTACATTTCAATAAAAGACATGATTTTATTCTTTTTTATGGCTGAGAGTATAATGCGGTATATATATATATATACATTTTCTGTATTCAATCATCCATTGACGAACACTTAGGCTGATTCTATATCTTTGCTATTGTGAATAGTGCTGAGATTAACATGTAAATGCAGGTCTCTTTTTAATATAGTTGTTTATTTTCCTTTGGGTAGATACCCAGTACTGGAATTGATAGATCAAATGGTAGTTCCATTTTTTAGTTCTTTGAGAAATCTTGACACTGTTGCCCACAGAGGTTGTACTAACCTCTATTCCCACCAACAGTGTATAAGGATTCCCTTTTCTTTGCATCCTCACCAAAGTCTGTTATTTTTTTGACTGTTTAGTAATGAAAATTATGATTGGTATGAGATGGCGTCTTACTGTGGCTTTAATTTGCACTTCTCTGACGATTAATAATGTTGAGTATTTATATGCTTGCTCACTATTTGTACATTTTCCTTTAAAAATGTCTTCTCCTGTACTTTGCCACTTTTTGATGGGGTTATTTATTTTTCTTGTTTAGTTGTTTGGATTCCTTGTAGAATCTGGATATTAGTCCTTTATTAAATGCATAGTTTGCAAATAGGTTCCTGTTCACTCTGTTGATTATGTCTTTTACCATGCAGAAGCTTTTTCAGTTTAAGTCCATTTGTCTGGATCTGGTTTTGTTGCATTTGCTTTTGGGTTCTAATTCATGAAATCTTAGCATAGCCAGAAGAATCTTCTCTAGGTTTTCTTCTAATTTTGTTTTTGTTTTTGTTTTGAGATGGAGTTTTGCTCTTGTTACCCAGGCTGGAGTGCAATAGCGCAATCTCGGCTCACCGCAATCTCTGCCTCCTGGGTTCAGGCAATTCTCCTTCCTCAGCCTCCTGAGTAGCTGGGTTTACAGGCATGTGCCACCATGCCCAGCTAATTTTTTGTATTTTTAGTAGAGACAGGGTTTCACCATGTTGATCATGATGGTCTCGATCTCTTGACCTCGGAATCCACCTGCCTCGGCCTCCCAAAGTGCTGGGATTACAAGCATGAGCCACTGCGACCGGCCTTTCTTCTAAAATTTTAATAGTTTTAGGTCTTACATCTATGTCATGGATCCATCTTGAGATAATTTTTGTATATCCTGAGAGATATGTGACCAGTTTGATTTTTCTGGATATGGCTATCCAAATTTCCCAGCACCATTTATTGAACAGAGTTTCTTTCCCAAGAGTATGTTTTTGTTGACTTTGTTGAAGATCAGTTGCTTGTAGGTAGGGTCTTGATTTCTGGATTCTCTATTCTGTTCTATTGATCTATGTGTCTATTTTATATTATACCATGCTATTTTAGTTACTATTTTCTAGTAATACAATTTGACATAATATAACGTGATGCCTCCAGCTTGGTTCTTTCTGCTTAGGATTGCTTTGGGTATTCAGATTCTCTTTTGGCTCTATATGAATTTTAGAGCTGTTTTTTCTAATTCTATGAAAAACGATGTAGGCATTTTGATAGAAATTGCATTGAATCTATAGATTGCTTTCGAGAGGATGGTAATTTTCATAATATTCATTCTTCCAAATCATGAGCATGAGCTGTTTCTCCATTTGCTTGTGTCATCTAAAATTACTTGTGTCAGTGTTTGGTAGTTTTTCTCTGTAGAGACCTTTCATCCTACATTTTATTTTTGTTTACTGGTAACTATTATTAAAGGGAGTGACTTACTGATTTGCTTCTCAGCTTGATAGTTATTGCTATCTAGAAAAGCTGCTAAATTTTGGATGTTCATTTCATGTACTGAAACCTTACATAATTTATTTATGAAATCTGGGAGTCTTTTGGAGGAATCCTTAGAGTTTTGCAGGTATAAGGTCATACCATCAGCAAAAATTGATAATTTGACTTACTGTTTTCCTATTTGAATGTCTTTTATCTCTTTCTCTTGCCTGATTCCTCTTGCCAGGACTTCCAGTATTACGTTGAATAGGAGTGGTGAAAGTGGCCATCTTTGTCTTGTTCCCGGTCTTGGGGGAATGCTTCCAACTTTTCCTCATGCAGTATGAAGTTCGCTGGGTGAGTCTTATATGGCTTTCATTATTTGTCTTATGTTCCTTTGATGCCTAATTTGTTAAGGGTTTTTCTCACCAATTGATGCTGAATTTTATCAAATGTTTTTTTCCTCATCTACTGAAATGATCATATGGTTTTGTTTACAGTTCTGTTTATGTGGTGAATCACAGTTTTTGATTTGTGTATGAAACATCCTTGCATCCCTGCAATAAAACCTACTTGATCATGGTGTGCTGTCTTTTGATGTGTTCTTGAATTCAGTTTACTCGTATTTTGTCGAGGATTCTGGTGTCTATGTTTATCAGGGACGTAAATGTGTAGTTTTATTTTTTTTGTTGTTGTGTGCTTGTTTAGATTTGGTGTCAGGGTTATTCTGGCCATGTAGAATGAGTTAGGGATAATTCCCTCCATATTCTCAGAGTAATTTTTCTTGTTGGTATTTTAAGACAGGGATAAGAGAACTCAGTGGAATGCCTAGAACAATTTTCTATAGACTACTATAGATATTCCTCACATAGATTATATGGTCAAGTAAGTTTAGAAATGATGGATTAGACCTATTACTTTACCATAAAGCTTCTTAAAGCCTTTAATAGGCTAATTTCGAATACAAAGGAAGATATAGAATATGGTGGTTCTAATGCATTTGAACAAGCAACTCTTTGTTTTTTGAGGCTTTTGTAGGTATAAGGTTATATAGTACGTATGTTAGAATACTTTGCAAGACTATTTTTAAAATAATTGCCAAAATTCTTTTTTATGTTGACTTACTTCCAGCCTTTTGTTGATAATAATAGTTTGAGATCCTACTCATCCTTGAAAAAATGACTCAAAGATACATTTCCAGTATTTATGTCTTACCTACTACTTTTGAGAAGACCGCTTTCTTTTTTTTACTACCGATTTGAATTAAATTCCATATAGTGAGTATTTGCCAATTGTTTTCTTAAGATCCACATGCCCTCACAACATCCTGCTGCCATTCCTGTTCTTTCAACCACACACACATGTGCACACACAACTAACACATACACACACCACTAACATACACACACCACTAACACATACACACACCTGTTGCTTCCCAACGATACTTCTATGCCTCATCAAAAGTATGTGTCTCCTATTCTTTGTAAATCAAGCATCTTGGGAAAATTTATCAAAAGTTTTAAATAAACTCTTAAGTTATAAATAGAAAGAGTGTTCAGTTTCATCCCCTATTGGTATTATCAATATTGAAAAACTCATACGCTTACATCATCAATAAACTTCAGTATTAAGATCACTTTATTTGGGGCCATTTACAAAGACTATACTGAAAATACACTAAACTGAACAGACTTCCTGTTCAGGAAAATTTATTTAGAGCTATTATAGGCATGTAGAATAAAAGGATCCACTCTAACAAATGAACCACCTAGTCTTCCTTTCCCCTCCTTTCTATCGTTCCTCCCCTCTTCTCTCCCTCTGCCCTTTTTTCCTCCCTTCCTTCCTTTCTTCCTTCCTTCCTTCCCTTTTTATAATCTATAACTGTGATTATTATAAAGCCCACATTCAGCTTTTTAAAATTTTTTACTCTTTATTTCATAGATCCCTTACCTATTGAAGATTTCCCATCCATTATTTACTTTAAAGTATTATCTTCACCAAATATAAGGTCTGTGTAAAACTACAAACAAATATTTTTTAAAAGATTATTGTAGTATAATGGGAGGATACAAATTAGAGAAAGTATTATATGTTCTAGGCACTAAGATGTGTGGTTTAAGTTGGTTATTTCATTGAGTTATCAAACAATTTGAAAAGTAAAACATTACCTCTGGTTATTTACTGAGCATTAAGTATGTGTCAGATACTATACAAAACACTTTAGTTACATTAACTTATTTCGTCTTCACGACACCTTCAATGAAGTTTTAAAAATATACTCATTTTATAAATGAAAAAATAGGGCTCTGGAAAATTACAAATCTTCCTATGGCCACACAGCTAGTAAATAGAAGAGCTGCAAGTCAAAGCTAAGCAATCCAGCAAAAGGATCTGCTTAACTGCATCTTACCAGTTTATGGAAAAGCCATCATTCAATCTCAGATGAAGCTGAGTTTAAAGCCCATACACTTTCTACAACGGTCCACTAACATCCAAGGATTCAGTGCTTCTGAGTTCTTGTTTTAGCCTTGCCACTAACAACGTACTCTGGAATAAGCTGTTTAATTCTGAAGAAATCTCAGTAAACTCCCCATCAATAAAGATTCTTTGTTTGTTTTGTTGTTGACATTATTTATTTAAACCTATGCCCATCTGTTCAAACTTTAGGCTTGGGCATTTAATTGCAGGAGTACTATGTGGAAAGCTATACTTACCATAGGTATATTTGAATGGGATTTAGTATTTGAGTTTGCTGCCAGACAATAGAGGTAGAAAGACAGTTATTTTACCATTCTTTTCATATATTAAGGAAATGCATTTGGTTGCTTCAGTTCCTTATTATAATTGTTTCTATATGAAGGCTTTCCACATTCTCTTATTTATTCAGTCAGTCATTTAGTCACTCGCAGTCAAATGTATCATATATGTCCCGTGGTGTTTTAGGTCCTCAAGATACAATGGTAAAAAAGGCAAAGCCAAGCCCCTGTCTTCATGTAGCATCTTGTCTGGTGGATACCTATAGCTGGAAAAGTCTGGATATTTTATTTTATCACAGCCTTCAAAAATTATGAAATTGTGGTGAATTGTTGCTTCCCAAAGCTTGCTGTCAATTTATTTCAAATGTGGCATTACTGTGAACTGAAAAATGTTTACTTTTGTTAGTCTTTGGTTGATTCATGAGGTTTAGTAATGTAAGAAATTTCCTCTATAATTATCCAGAATGCTGTCTCAGTCAATCCAGATACTTTTTCTATGTACACTCCATAAGAGGTTTCACCAAAGTCCTCTTCTTTTCTCCTTTTCTATTTTATTACTTGCAGGCATATCATGTTTGTATTTTAGCTATTTTTTTTCATTGTCTGTATCATGGGTGGTTTTTCATTTTAAGCACAAACATTTATTTGCTCCAACCTCACTCTATTCTTCCCTTCCTCCCAAATGTTAGGTTCTGTAGTACAGAAACCGTATATTGCAGACATGTAGCTTAGTGCCTGATGTATAGTATTTGCTCAAATAATATAACATAAAGGAAAACTCTATTTAAGTGGCTGGAGTGGGTCCCAGTGAGACCACCAATCATTTTGAGAAGGAAAGTAAGATTGAAATTTTTGGAGGAAGAGTAAACCACCCAAGATATTCTAACACTTAAAATGACTGCTGCTATTGCCTTGCTGCTTTCTGTTCCCAGATTTTACCCCACCCTGTAACACCCTGTTGTTGCTGAGAGGAATTTGATTGTCAGACAGAGATAGTGAAAGGCTTTTGTCTATATCCAATCCTCAATAGCTTTTGCAGGCATAATGCAAACTTCGTGGTGCATCATGGATATTTCAAGTTCACGTGGCAAAAACAAGTCGAGAAGTGAAAAGGTAGTCAACGGGCACACAGGTGGCTGTTCTTGCTCTGTGACACCAACAACAGGTGGTTGTGATGACTTTGTGTGGTGGGCATTAGTCTACAGCAGCAACATTCTCCCTAAATTCAGACTTCCAAATAGAGATTTATGAGTCACCATTTTTCTTCTTTCATGAGGGCTCTGCTTTGTCTCTAATGTATCTGCTCCAGCTCTAAGAATGGAGAGAGGCAGCTTTTCTGGCTGGATGAATTGGCTGCATAAATGTAATCATTAAATGTTTTAAAACTGGATCTGAATTTGAAGGTGTTCGAAAATTCACATGAGGCCATTCTTTGTGTGATTTTGAAATTATTTTCAATTACAGATTAGAGCACGGCAGTGTCTGTAATATCATTTAACAAGTTATAATGTGTCCTTTTATCATTTTTTCCCCTCTGATTGAGATGGGCACACTTAAGCCGACTGACAGGTTCCTGAGTGCTGACATTCACTGCTCCGGCAAATGGGAAGGAGTACAATGATGCTGCAAATGAGTGCCAATGAAAGTGATAGATCTTTAAGATAAATTGCACACCGCTTCCAAATTGGATGTAATTGGGATGTATTCATCAAATTTTGAATTTGGACTCAATAGTAACAGGAAGTTCGTATTGAAACATTGAATAATGAACACTTATAAAATAGAAGTCAATGATTGTGTATATGCATATGAAAGAAGAAAATTCACAAAAAGTATTCAGTAGCTGGTTTTCCCAGGTCTAGAGACAATTAGTACGAAGAGCATAATACATTTATATTTTAGATACCCTCATGTATATGCATCTATGTGTGTGCATTTTGATCTCTGTATCTACTTATCTCAGCTTTTTTTTCATCTACCTACCATTAAATTTCCAAATAACTTATTGATTAACTATATTCACTGTTGGAATCCACGCCTACAAAAGAAAACAAGTTTAAATGAGAAAAGCTATTTTATACTTACTAAACTTACCCATTGAGTACTGACCTGAGAATGATGGGAAAACCAAAGAATTAGAAGAAACTAGACAGAGAATAAGATTATAGAAAGAATAGAGACACTTCATGGATGATGAAAAAAAGAAGAAATGGTGAATGGCTGCAGTGGCAAGAATACAAGAATTAGTAGTATATGATGTTTGACAGACAGATTTAGACAAATTATGGTGGTCATTGAAGGAGTCTGGATGTTATTCAGTAGGTCTGTTAGATTGTCTTAAATATTTGCATCGCAGAATTACAGGATTACAAGGGTTTATAGAGATATGCATGATGAAATTACATGACAAAATTACTATGGTATACAAGAACAGTAGGTCATTTCTTCTACATACACACACATGTGAACACACACACATATATATACACACAAACACAGGCAGTCTATAGCTGGTAACAAAAATTCTATTGCCATCAGAGACCTAAATTCCACATCTTCTGCATATGATTTATGTTTGATCTTGTCCATTCCAGTGATAAGTTAGTATCTCCCTTTCACCCTTTCAGAAAGGGGTAAAGGATGGTTTTATCTGCTATTTAAATATATTTCCTGGAAGTTTTACAAACCACCTTTATCTATGTTATTATAGGTAGAACATAACCACATCTATTTGGGAAAGGAATTAGAAAGGTAATGTTTGTTCTACTCAGTCACATAGCCAGGTAGGAATTTGAGTTGTATTGCTGTAGAAGAAAATTGGAGTGGCTAATGCAAGAAAAATAGTGACTTCTGCAATAAGAGGACATAAAAAATGTCATACTATACAAGATAGAATATTTTCTTATAAGTAATAAATTTAATTGAAGGAGCAGAACCCTCAAGAAGGGAGACTAGTTAAGATGCTCTTGTAACCGTATTTAGTTCCAGTCTAGGACAGTGGGGGTCAAAGACTCAACAAATTGAAGTTCACTCAACAGGTGGATATAACAGTATTTAGTAATTCTCTGGCAGCTTTTAAACCATTAAAAGACTGAAGTTGACTCTATTCTCAGTTTTCTGGGCCAGATGTGATGGTGCACTTAGGAGAATAAACATGGGAAAAAGTTTGATTGGAAAAATTGAACTGAGAAATGAACAAGAGGCATTTGTGTATACTAAATATTCAGGTATTTAGGATGCAAAGATAATAGATACAAATGCCCTGCCTTAAAGGAGAGTCTGAATTTAGTAGTAAGCAATACTTACTTGAGTGTGAAAGATTTTCTTTTTAATAGATACATATACCTTCATCACACAATTAAAAACTTTTTGGCTCTCAATTTTATATTTAGACAATGGGTATACTTTCTTCTTAAAAGTATTTTTCTGCCTTTCTGTAATTTTTAACTTTTTTTCTAATTACTTTCTGCTTCATGTCAGCATGTGATTTGATTGTGCTCTTTTTGAGATTTTTTTTAATTGCTGTGGTATATACTTAAGTAATTGGTCTTCTGTAGAAATACACAAGAAAGCTAACGTTCTGAGCTGTTGACATTTTAAAATGTCCTGATTTTAACTAGATCTTGAAGTTCAGGTTCTAAATTATTTTGCAATTTGACAACAGTGAACTACTGTCTAGCACACAGAATTTTTAATTTTAAGTCATTCAAGTTTTCTTATTTTTTTCTTCCTTTCTTTCCTTTTTCCCTCCCTCCCTTCCTTCCTTTTTTCTTTCTTTTTCTTCTTTTCTTCCTTTTCTTTTTTCTTTTCTTTCTTGTTTCTTCCTTCCTTCCATCTTTCCTTCCCTTCTTTTTTTTTTTATTTTGTATAAGGTCACACAAACTAACCTCTTCCTAGCTTTCCATACACTGCCTAAAAACTTAAAATTATCTTTACAATACTAAGCTTTCTTTAACATAAGCCTAAGTACAGATCTGAGCTGGCTGATCCTATTGGACACTGGAGATAATTTTTTCAATCTAAAGACAGAATTTTCTTTAACTTGAGAACACTTTATTCTATTTGTATGTCTCTCCCTCTTTTTTATCTATTCTTTTATTGTAAAACTTCATTTAGAGACCATTGAAGCTTCTCAATCAATTATTCTAAACTGACTTCTTCCATATTTTCTAACACTTGTTTTTCTTTATCACTTCTTCTGTATTCTGGGAGATTTCCTTGATTTTTATCTTTCAGATGTACAATTAGGTAATCATATTCAAGACTCCACTCAAATATTTACTATAGTCATAATTTTGATTCATATTATCTCATATGTTTTTAGATAGTATAGTATTTAATAAATTGCTACAATATACATATAGATAAAATTAATTTGAATTAAATATTCTTGAGGTTGATTCTGCTTCATCTGCATAGTTCTGTTAATAGTTAATATTTTTGCTCAAATTTTTGGAAACCCTTAGTTGTTGTCTTATGCTAATTTAAAGAGGAGGTTTAGGTTAATATTGGTGACATATATTGGTTTCTTCTGCCATTTGATAGGCATTTTTCTCCCAGGTAGCCTCAATGAGAGGAAGTCATATACCAGTAGAATAAAGGCAAAAGATATAGGTCTCCCATCCAAGTACTCCCATCCAAGTACTAACCAGGCCCGACCCTGCTTAGCTTCTGAGATCAGACAGATATAGGTCTCAAGAGTTTCTAGTTGGGTATTGAGAACATGGAATTAATAAAAAAGATAGGCAATTCCACACTTCTGAGTTGGAACATTTACCACGTATCAATCTCAATGCCACTTTTACATACTAATATGGTCATTAATATTCATCTCCTTGCAGTTTAAAATTTGAAGATAAAATGAGTTAGCCAGCACAGAGAGAGAAAAAACATATATGCCCACAATACAGTTCTGCACTATTTATTTCAATTATAGGTCTGAGGTAAGAGTACCAATGTCATCAATACAAAGAGTTGCAAAGGGACATTTAAAGGAGAGATGCATACATAGTTTTGATGAATTCTGAAGGCAACAATATCTGCAAAAAGTGAATGTGCCCAGGGAAAGGTGATAGAACAGACCGTTTTCTCTCTGACATTGGGAATGTGAAATGAAATCAGCACTCACGTAAAAGAGAAGAGGACAGATGAACAATTCAAGTATGGAATATTAAGAGCATGGGAAATAGGAAACTAGCTGCCCCCATTTCACCTTCCCTTCTCTTATGGTATCTCAAAGCTATCACTGAAATAAACAGAGTAGAAATACACTTTGGGAATATTACATAAGTCTGGCTGTGTTGCCCAGCTTCCTGCCTCTGGGCAGAACTCTAGCTAAATAATTCTGGACAGATGGATGCCTATCCTTGGAGAGCAGGGACACAAGAGTGAGGATGGACACAAAAGCAGCATGTCAGCCTGCTTCCATCTGGAACTAGTGAACACCTCGTTTTGTACAAAGGCAGTACCCATGCTGTTTAAATGACACTCTGCATGATTTTGCTGTGAAATATGGGCTTCAGGAGCATTATATTTCCCTTATGGTCTAGGCAAGCTATATTTCGGGGTATGATTGTTTACCTGGTGTGATTTTGTTGTTCGCTTACTCTTTTCAAGTGTGGACAACTGGTTGAAGCCAGTTGTGCTGTTTTGGTTGTGTGACATACATGACAGATGACCTTCTGTCATGTATGTCAGAAGGTCATCTGTCATGTATGTCACAACATGGGATGTTATGTTCTTAAATAGAAGCAGCATGTCAGAAAGGCTTCAGGCTATTTCTGATATGCTCCTATTTAAGAGGATAATAAATAACATCCCTCTTTATACCTCCCATTTGTAACTATCTGCAAATCAAAGCAGGAATCACATTTAAGATTTATTACTGATTTTTTTTAAAACTAAGACAATAAATACTGGATTTAAAAAAAAATTTCTCAACTTTACTCCCACCTGAATCCTAGTCTTTAGACCAGCTCACCCATAAAGGAGTCTGAAGATTTGCTATGTACCTAAAAGGGCAAGTTAGAAATATTTACTTCATGACATTGATCCCCAGTGCAGGGATAGAGGAGGAATATTCAAACATGCATATAGAAGGCATAGATATTTTAACATACGTGTGTTTACCAGATTGAAAATAAGGATCAGAAGAAAATTCATACACTGTCAAGGCAGACAAGTCCAAAAGAGTGAACCCAGAAGTTGTCGAATTGCACAAGTTTCTTTCCCACTGTTATCTTTCAGATAAATCACCCTTTGTGCCATAAGATAAAGGCAGTGAGTTAGAAAGATGAACAGATATCTCTTCCCAAGACTTCTAAGATGTCAGAGAGTTTTATACTAAAAGCAAAGGGAGAAGTGTCAGAATGCAAAAAAAATATTTCTCTAAGTTTACTACCTGTAACTCATCATATTCTATAGCTCTCATATTTGAAAAGATAGTACAGTACAAGTAAGTGAGAGTGCAAGGATTATAGGAACATTATTCAATCTTCTCAGAAATAGTATTTTAATGATAGTGAGTTGCACATGAGCATGACACCTTATAGCTGTTGGTAACCAATGACTCACTGTTAAAAAACAAACAAAAACACAAAACTCTAATCAGGTGGTCATGTTATAATTATATTGGGGAAACACTAGGAAAAGAGTCTCTAAATACAACAGATAAGTCAGAAAAGAATAAAGTGTTAAAGACAGAGATGCAGGAAATCACATGGATCCCCTTTCAGCACTGCTCATTGACAGATAGCCACTCAACTGCAGGTCTTTGCTGTTTGTAGCTATAGTATTTTTAACTTATTTAGTGAGACATAATTCGCATATTGTAAAATTCACTCATTTAAAATGCATAATTCAATGGTTTTTGTATTTCATAGGGTTATGCAATCACTACAGTCTAAGTTTAGAACATTTACATCACCCAGAAACATGGTACCAACATGTAGTGATTTTTCACCCTACATAAGCCCTAAACAATCACGAATTTTCTTTCTTTCTGTATAGATTTTCTGATTCTGAACATGTCATATAATGCTCCCATGCAAATCTTGTTACATATTCCTGGATTTGATTTATTAGTATTTTGCTGAGCATTTTTATACCTTTATTGATAAAGAATATTGGGTCATAGTTGTTCTATTCTTAAAATACCTTTTTATGGTTTTGGTATCAGGGTAATACTGGCATCATAAAGTGAGATAGAAATATTCTCCTCTCTATTGCTTCTTTTTTTTTGAAACGGAGTTTCGCTCTTGTTACCCAGGCTGGAGAACAATGGCGCGATCTCGGCTCACTGCAACCTCCGCCTCCTGGGTTCAGGCAATTCTCCTGCCTCAGCCTCCTGAGTAGCTGGGATTACAGGCACGCGCCACCATGCCCAGCTAATTTTTTGTATTTTTAGTAGAGATGGGGTTTCACCATGTTAACCAGGATGGTTTCGTTCTCTTGACCTCGTGATCCACCCGCCTCGGCCTCTCAAAGTGCTGGGATTACAGGCTTGAGCTACCACGCCCGGCTCTCTTTTGCTTCTTTACAAGAGTTTTATATTCATTGGGATTATATTAATATATAAGAATTGATATTATTTGTTTCAATATCTGGTAGAATTCACCAGCTATATTGCCCAGAGCCTTTCTTCTTGGGAACTTTTAACATGATTAATTCAATTTCTTTAGTTGTTATAAGGCAATTTAGATTTTCCATTCATTTTTTAAGTCAGTCTAGTAGTTTGTGTTTCTACAGATTTGTCCATTTCATCTAAGTATTGTGATTAGTTGCCATACAGTTGTTCAGTTATCCCTTAAAATCATGATTTCTGTAAGGCTGGTAGTGATGTCACTCTTCCATTTCAGATTTTGGTAATTTGAGTCATTTCTTTTTTGTCTTGGTTGTTTAAAGATTTATCAATTTTGCTGTCTTTTCTAGACAGCTGGCTTTTGATGCATTGGTTTTGTTCTATTAATTTTCATTGTCTACTTAATTTACTTTTGCTCTAATCTTTATTATTTTCTCATTCTGCTTACTGTGGGTTTGGTTTGCTCTTGTTCTAGTTTTTTTTTTTTTTTTTTCATTGTTAGTTAAGCTACTGATTTAAGGATTTATACCTAAATATATATTATATACCTATAGACAGTTACATCTATTAACTTCCATCTAATAACTTTCTGTAAGTTTCGATATGTCGTCTGTTCATTTTCACTTATTTCAATATATTATCTAATTTGCTTATGACTTCTTCTTTGACCCATTAGTTGTATAGAAGTATATTGTTTAATTTCCATGTTTGTGAATTTCCGAAGTTTCCTTCTCTTCCTGTTTTCTCATTTAATTACATTGGGCTTAGAGAGCACACTTTGTATGATCCCAATTCTTCTTTTATTTTTATTTTAGGTCCAGGAATACATGTGCAGGTTTGTTATATAGGTAAACTCATGTCACAGGCAGTGATTCCAATTCTTTAAACATATTGATGAATGTTTTCAGGCCTTATAACTAAAATATTTTGAATTGTATAATGTGTAATATTTTCCAACAGCCTCCATGCCTGGGCTTAGCTAAATGATTATAGCACTAAGGAAACAGTAATACACTCTTACTTATGTATTAGAAAACCTGTTCTCTTATTTCAGTTAAAAAAAATTTTAATCTAAACACTTAAGGTCATTGTGTGTTTGTTTCCTTGGTACCTATAGCTATTGTTTATCTCCAAAAGAATATAATTAATATTTTTAGCTATGAGCTATAATATAGGAATCCACACACATCACACAGGTTATATACACTTTTTCTTACTTTTCTAGAAGGAAAAGTGATATATTTATTTAATCATAATGAACAACCAAACTATTTAACACATCAACACAAAATATGTTGCCTGGAAATCTGTTTACATCAATAACTTGTCTGTTACCACTACTAAGAATGAAGAACATTTATATTAGCTAATCTAATATAAATATTGACAAGAAGAGATGCTGGTGGGGAAGGAAATATTCAGTGAGTGGATCTTCTTTGGGACCTTCGCCCTACACATGCGCATATAATAATGAAGCATTGCTATAATAACAATACGTTCTTAGTTTTATTTTATGACTGATGATAAACAACTAATGGAGCATTAAAAATACTTTCTAATCTAAAAAGACTATACCTCTAAGGATAATTAACCAGATTTTATTGAACACCCAAGGTAATTGCCAAAGTGAAGATTAAGCTTAAATTTCACCCTCCTCATGTTCTCAGGGTGAGTTCTGGACAGCTATCCCCTTACATGAAAATATGTTTCTCCAGATAATAAGCTTTCACTAAACTTTAATGCCGTTTTGCTTTCTTTTCTCAAGAGCACACGCTATATTTATTTTGTTCAAATGTGTAATTTCAAGGCGGTTTTGCTGCTGTTTCTCTAGGGATGCCATTATAAAAATAATAAAACCATCAAAGTCACACCACCCCCAAGTATTAGCACCCATTAATGCCTAGAGTGGGGCATGCATTCATGGAAACAGGAACATAACTGTAAGTCATAACAACTGTATGAGAAGGTAGTTGTCAAAACTTGATTCTGGATTAATTAATTGAACAATTTCCTTAACTTTGGAGCCTCAGTTTTGCCTAGCTTTAAAATAAAGGGCTTTGATTAAGTAATCACTAAAATTTGTGTTTAAGGATTTTTTTACTTCACTAGAGTAAATGAAAAGTAATAAGATTTGCAGGAGGCTGAGGCAGGAGAATTGCCTGAACCCAGGAGGCGGAAGTTGTGGTGAGCTGAGATCCCGCCATTGCACTCCAGCCTGGGTAACAAGAGTGAAACTCCGTCTCAAAAAAAAAACAAAAAAAAAAAGATTTGACTATTTATTTCTGCCCTAAAGGGGACATGCCTTCCTTCTCCTAGGAATCCATAGGATGGGGAGTCTTTTCATTTGTGGATTTAGTTGATGTGAGTGTGTGTCTTTTGTTTTGCTTTGTTTTGTTTGAGTTGAGTGGCAAAAAGAAACCAAAATACAAAGCAAATACTCTAATGTTTGGAACGAGCAGAGCTGAATTCTTAAGATGTAGTGAGGAAGAGTTGAGCAAGATCTTCCAGAATTTAAGCAAAATGCCTCATGAATTTCTCTAGAGGCATTCCAATCAGTTTAGGCAGGGCTTTGTGGAATTGCAATGAAAATAGCTTAGCAGGAACATCCAGAATGCATTTGCTTGCTGGGTGTGGTGGTTCAGGCCTATAATCCCAGCACTTTACAGGTGAGATAGGCGGATCACCTGAGGTTAGGAATTTAAGACCAGTTTGGCCAACATGATGAAACCCCTTCTCTACTAAAAATACAAAAATTAGATGGGGGTGGTGGCAGGTGCCTATAATCCCATCTACTCAGAAGTCTGAGGCAGGAGAATCTCTTGAACCTGGGAGGCAGAAGTTTCAGTGAGCTGAGATCACACCGTTGTACTCCAGCCTGGGTTGACAGAGCGAGACTCCATCTCAAAACAAAACAAACAAACAAAAAACCCACAAAATGAAATACATTTGCTGCTGGTGGGGATCTTTGGCAGTCAAGCTCTACAGTGAAGCTACTGAGATGGATCCACTTTCTTCACATGTGATCAGGCCTTACTCCATGCAGAAGCCTTCTCTTGGAGACAGAGTTTGCTTAGATGGAAAAACTAACCCAAGTTTCAGCTCTGATTATTTACTTTCCAACCACATAATTTTACTGAATCTTATCTTTATAAAATAATTGTGCTTTATGTTTTCTTCTCAATTCTTTTGTGAAATTCTTTTTTAATGTCTTATAAAAAATACAAACAAACAAAAGACCCCTGGTCTGTTGAGAGAACCATACCATATAAAGTTAAGTGGATGCTAGCAATGGTCCTTTGAACTCAGACAATTTAATCGAGATAAATAATCCATCTGAAGACAAGCAAACATGCTTCCTTCCACCCTTTCTCGATCCCTTGCTTCTCTGCTGGTCTGGGGTTGGATTCTTCATCTGTGAAGTGATGCTTCCAGAATTTCTTTTTTTTAATTTATTTATTTTATTTTTTTTGGAGACAGTCTCACTCTGTTGCCAGGCACCAGGCTGGAGTGCAGCGGCATGATCTCGGCTGACTACAAACCTCCGCCTCCCGGGGTCAAGCAATTCTCCTGCCTCAGCCTCCCGAGTAGCTGGCACTACAGGCGCACGCCACCACGCCCCGCTAATTTTTCTATTTTTAGTAGCACAGGGTTTCACCATGTTGGCCAGGATGGTCTCGATTTCTTGACCTTGTGATCCGCCCACCTCAGCCTCCCAAAGTGCTGGGATTACGGGCCTGAGCCACCATGTCCAGCCACTTCCAGAGTTCTATGTGTGATTCCAAGAGCAAGATGAAATGACATCTCCAGTTCAATCTTTCAAGAGCTATGGTTTTATCCAAAACACATGGTGATATCAATTATGAGTCCAGGGGGAGGAAGCATTCAGGAGGCTAATGACTTGAGTTGAGGGGAAATGTGCCATTACAGGGATTGGTGAAGATGTGGCTGTTAAATTTACCTGGGAGGAGTGGCAGGACCTGGATAACACTCAGAATATGCTATACAGGACATGATGCTGGAGATATGCTGTATACTAGCATCTTTGGGACATTACATGGTAAAACCTGAGGCACTTTTTAGTTGGAATAAGAAGCAGAACCATGAATGGTAGAAGCAATGCCTGATATGGTTTGGCTGTGTCCCCACCCCAAATCTGACCCTGGATTGCAATCCCCACAATCTCATTATCCCCCTGTGTCAAGGGAGAGACCAGTTGGAAGTAATTGAATCATGGGGGTGGTTTCTCTTATGCTGTCCATGTGATAGTGAGTGAGTTCTCACAAGATCTGATGGTTTTATAAGTGTTTGTCAAGTTCCTCCTTTCGTCATTCTCTCTCCTGCTTGTAAGGAAGTTACATATCTTCCCTTCTTCACCTTCCACCATGATTGTAATTTCACTGAGGCCTTCCCAGCTGTATAGAACTGTGAGCAAATTAAACCTGTTTTTTGTAAATTACCTAGTTTCAAGTATTTCTTTATAGCAATGCACTGCCAAACTTAAGTCTCCCAGGTGTCTACACAGTTGACGATGTAATTAAGAGGAGCCAAGGTATTCAAAGCAGACATTTGTAGCAAGTTGCAGTCACAGAGCCACACATTAAGGAGAAAGTTGAATTATATAATTATATAATTTTAGCACAAACTGTATCTTAAATCTCAATGTAAATAATGGAAATAGTTCAATAAGGAGACATAGGGAGTTAACTGTACATCAGAACTTCTTTGCCTTAGTGATCGTGATGCAATGGAGTCTTGAGAGAATCTAGATGCTTATAATTTGACTGCAAAATAACTCAGAAATCATGGGCATTTCAGATGGCATCATAAAATTCAAGCTGGCGGCTGGGTGCGGTGGCTCAAGCCTGTAATCCCAACACTTTGGGAGGCTGAGGTGGGTGGATCATGAGGTCAAGAGATCGAGACCATCCTGGTCAACATGGTGAAACCCCGTCTCTACTAAAAATACAAAAAATTAGCTGGGCATGGTGGCACATGCGTGTAATCCCAGCTACTCAGGAGGCTGAGGGAGGAGAATTGCCTGAACCCAGGAGGCGGAGGTTGCAGTGAGCCAAGATTGCGCCATTGCACTCCAGCCTGAGTAACAGGAGTAAAACTCCGTCTCAAAAAAAAAAAATTCAAGCTGGCAGCAATATTTTAAATATAGTGGACATTGCTTTAACATACAGGCAATATTATTGACACATGAGCATGGTCATATGGGGGAGACCTCCTGTGGATACAAAGAATATAAGAATATGGAAAATCTTGTGATCAGTCAGCTCTCATGTCCCAATAGATAACTCAAGTAGGTAGGAAAACTTCTGAATGTCATGTATATGGGAAAACTTTTCATTAAAATTAAGACTCCACTAATTTCAGAGAATACACATGGGGGAAAATCATGTGTGTAAAGAATGTGTGAAAACCTTTCACCTCAAGTCAAATCTCAGAAAATATCAGGATATTCACACAATGGAAAAACTCTGTGAATCTAATGAGTGTGGGAAAACCTCCTGTTTGAAGGCAGTCCCCACTAGACATCAGAGAACTCACAGGGGAAAAACCTTATGAATCTAATGAATATGGAAAAACTTTTCACTGGAAGTCACACCTCGGTTTGCATCAGCTTATTAACATAGGGGAAATAACTATAAATGTCATGACTGTCAAAAAACGTTTTCACTGGAATTCAAAGCTCAGGAAGCCTCAGTGTATTCACACGGGAAAAAATCTTATGAGCATAAGGAATGGGGGAAAAACTTCTGTAAGAAGAGAGGCCTCACCACACTTCAGAGAAGTCACATGGGCAATAAACCTTATTAATGAGATGAACATGGAGGTTGGATGTGAAGCCTCTGGAATCTTCGCGGCATGTTGAGGGAAATGGCAATGGAGGAAGGGCTTACAGAGTGCCTATATAAAATGGTTACAAGTCCTGGGAAGAGTAAACCACAACAAACTGTATTAGGCCTCTGGGAGGCAAACTTCCCTAAGCCTTCATGTTCCAGGTGTAATGTGAACTTGACTCTGTTACAGTACATAACATGCTCAAGGGCTTAAAACTCCTTTTGTAGCATTACAAAGTAACCATTTTATATAGGCTCTCTTTAAGCCCTTCCTCCATTGCCGTTTCCCCCAGGGATGGCATTCACGCTAGGGAAAATCCTATGAATGTCATGAATGTTGGAAAATCTTTTGGCCAAAAGTCACACCTCAGCAGACATCAGAGAACTCCCATGGAGGAGTAAAACCCTATGAATTTCATGAGTGTGGGAGAACATTTTGAACTGAAGTTATTCATCACTAGACACAAAACTCACAAGTGGAAACCATTATGAATGTAATAAACATGGAAACGCCTTTCGTCAGACATTACGACTTAGCAAATAACAGGGAGATTAATGCAGGGGTGAAATAATCTATCTCAGATCCTGACTGTTCTCTGGAAACTATTCCTTTTGCTTCAGGACACACATTTTGCATTTCTCACTCTCCTTTTTATTGTGATATGGTTGGTACCATGCAGAGCTGAGATTTTCATAGGGAATATGGACAGGCATGATGAACATTATTTGGAGCCTTGGCCACAAATACTGTTTCCATGGTCCTCCCCCATTGCTTATGCCTTGTGGGGATGAAGGTCAGATAACCCCCAGGTTGATCTTGGGAGCCACTAGTGGTAACTGATCATCAAGATTTAAGAAAGAAGAGATTCACTGAAGAGAGGTGATGCCTTACCACCTCTACCCCCAAGAAATCTCCCTTTGTACCTTACATAAGTGAGAGAATACGTATGTAATCTGTTGAGCCATTGGATGTGTGATCTGTTTTATTACAACACAAACAGCTCACTGCAGCTGATTTACTTTCAGAGTTTCCTGAGAGAAGTTGCCAGTCTTTGTTTATAACAAAATTCACATACGAAAGAATCTTGTGTTGTCAGTTTCAACAGCAAGTTAGTTTATTAAAAAACAAAACAAAGTGCAGCACATTGGAAATGCCACATCAGGCAGGGACATATTGAACACTGAGAATAAAGTAAATCTTTATAAATATCAAAAAGAAAAAAACAAAAATTAGGCAAATAAAAGATTTTATACAGTCATTCTTTTTAAATATGATTTTGTTTCATTATCATCTATATTAATCAATGTAAGTAAAACCACTTCAATTCAGTTAAATTCAACACACATTAATCAATAAATGCTTACTGAGGAATCATTAGATAAAGTAATCCCAAATTGTATAATTCTAAGATAATTAGACATTAATAATTGAAAGTGTTAAGGCAGAGGTTAGAAGAAAAGGCTCTGGTATTAGGCTTCCTGAGTTAAAATCCAGGGTCTTTCACTAACTACCTAACTGTGTAGTTAGGGAATTTACATAAGCCCTCTTATCCTCAGTTTTCTCACCTGCAAAATAGGCTAATAATAGCACTACCTTACCATGTGGATGGGAGGACTAGATGAACTAACATAAAGTGTTTTAACACATCATGGCACTCTCAATAAATGTCAGAAAATATTATTCATCGTTTTATCCCCTGTAAGGCATTCCTAAATTATTTTTTCATCATAAGGCTTTCATCAAAATTTGTTGTATTGAATAAAATTCAGCTGAAAATAAACTGACTACTAACTTTTTATAATATGGATTTCTTAACTTCCATCATATAAAATTTCATATTTTGAATATCATGTTATTTAAAAATAAATAATGCAAACGTAGCATCTCATGATGCTCATGAAGCGTGGTTAATGATGCTTAGATTGCTAACTCTCAAAATGTGAATGTCACTGGAAGTATGATTAGTAAAACATTATGCTAAAACACAGTTTTTATTTTTAAAAATAAATTTCTTAAAGTTTATTTTTCTGCTTCATATTGCTACCTTCCACTGCAAATCCCACAGGTCTTCATTAAGAAGGAAAAGGTAACACTCCAATCAAATCAATATTTACTGAGTTGCCACCGATGAAGATATGCTATGTACATACTGATCTCTCTCCTCAGGGTGCTTTACCGACAATGACCAACTGGTCACTGAGGAAAAACATTTGGAGAGTTTTTGACATAGAGTGGAATCTGACTGAAAGTGCTGATGCCCAACCTAGAAAAATTTCTTCTGATGAGATGCAAATAACTAGAATATGAGTCTCATCTTTGACATCATTCTGTAATACAGAACAAATTTGGTATATGAATTTGCTAATTCAAAAGTCCAAAACTACTAACTGGGAATACTAATTTACTTAAGGTCTATATTCCTAAGAGCAATGAAAAAACTTCCAGAGAAATTTTTAGGGAAAAGTTCTAGATAATATCTTGTTTGACATCACAGTTGTGTTGTCTTTACAAACAATAGGGGAAATTTCTATGGTGCCAGGACAACAAGGTATAATCTCCTGGTACAGCCAATCATTACCGCTTCTTTTCTCCATTTATAAAAGTAAACAAAATACAGACTACAACCAGTTGCCTGATTGATCATACACTGAACCAGCTCTTCTTATGAGTCTCAGTTGGCCAATCATAAAAATATCTGTGGAGAAATTAAACATGTAATGATATAATTTCCAATGGGATAACTTTGGACATGTATAGCAATTATATGTGAGAGTTTTTGAATCACTTATCTACTACATTTATCCATTATTTGGGCAAGGTACGTTTTTGGTATTCAACATTTTGCATCTGTGAAGTGGAGGTTTAGACATAAAGTATAGGTGATTTTTGCTGAAACATATACTGATGGTCACCTAACCCCCTCCCATTTCTAAATTGGGATACAAGACCAGAGAAATCAAAAAATCTTAGAAAGTCCCTTCAGTGAGTTATCAGTGGAACTGATACTGGAATACAAATGTTCTGAATAGAAATTCAATTAGCTGGGCCGGGCGCGGTGGCTCACACCTGTAATCCCAGCACTTTGGGAGGCCGGGGCGGGTGGATCACAAGGTCAAGAGATTGAGACCATCCAGGTCAACATGGTGAAACCCCGTCTCTACTAAAAATTACAAAAACTTAGCTGGGCATGGTGGCGCGTGCCTGTAATCCCAGCTACTCAGGAGGCTGAGGCAGGAGAATTGCCTGAGCCCAGGAGGCGGAGGTTGCGGTGAGCCGAGATGGTGCCATTGCACTCCAGCCTGGGTAACAAGAGCGAAACTCCGTCTCAAAAAAAAGAAAAAAAATAAAGCAATTCAATTAGCTTTTTCTGCTGCTAAAACCTTACATGATCTTCATAGTTACCTTCACGTCTAAATTTGCAGAATCTACTTCAACTCCGTCTCCTTCGAGAATCATATTTTAGGCTTTGAGACAGAGCTTAAAGGTTGAGTTCTCACTGTAACTTTCCTCAGCACATTGAAGCATTGATAGTAGATTCCTTCTCTCTGCTTCCATAGGCTTTGATTCTTATCTCTATCCTAGCATTTATCTTATCACATTTCAATTATTTATATATTGGTCTATCTCTCTAGCTGCACCTGGAGTGCTTTTGCTGCCTAAGTTTCTGGGGCCTTTTTTGGTACCTGACTTGGTGTTTGGTGCTTATAAATGTTTTCTAAATTTGCAAATAAATAAAATTCTCATCTGGGCTCCCAGCTTTTTTGCCATAACACAAAACTTTCCTAAGAACTTGTGACATAAGTCAAATTCACATTCTCAATAATTTCATAATGAGACACTTTATATTTTTGCAAAGACTTTTACAATGAAGGAATGCTAGGCAGTTCATCTTTGTGTGATGTGTAATGACCTGCTGTATGTTTTAAAGAAACTTGACTACTATACTTTTACCTAACACTTTCCATTTCTGGAGAATTTTCATTCTTTGTCTCATATAATCTTCACAGCAACCCTGTAATGTAGGTAGGTGCAGATGTTATTACAGCCTTCTCATAGAAGACTTCAAAAAACTCAGATAATTGAATACAGTTTTGAAATGAGGTCTTCTGACTCCAGATTTAGTTCATGTTCCATTCTAACATGGTGCATTTTTAAACAGTTGAACTCTCCAGAAAGAAAAATCCCTAAATAAGTATGTGTTCTAAATTAGCTAAGGTTCTTTGAGTTGCAAATGGTAGACGCAGATCAACCTGTCTTAAGTAAAACAAAGAATGCATTGTATCACAAAAAAAGTGAGTTGCCCAGAGAAATACCTTCAGCCACACTTAGTTACAGCGAATCATACTAGACTACCAGATATCATACTTTTGCTTTTTTCATTTTTTGGATCTACTCTTCTCTGAGTTGATTTTAATCTGCAATATATCTCCCTTAAATTTTCAAAATGACTGTGAATGGCTAGAACATTATTACAAATTTGCAACTCAAAGGGATCAGTTGAGCAAATATCTACGACCTGTCCTTCAGTGACCCAAGCTGAGCCCTGTGTTCAACAATAACCAGTAAATGCAGTTATGCGAATGAAATCCTTTGATGGATGAGAACTGGATGAGGGACTGATTCTTGAAGACTACACTGACATCAAACCCAACAGACAGCCCAGAATAAGAGCAGAGGAGTCGCTTCCCCATTAAACTTCAGAAGTTATCAATTGAACTCTGCTTAATTTATTTGATACTTCCTTTTGAGATGGTTTATTCCAATAAATGTTTAGAAGTAATGGGTTTAGTAACTTGAGTATGAAGTTAAAAAAATATAGCCTTCTTCAAACAGGAAATAAGAGCAAAGCTATCTTATCTATTTGCTACACTAATAAAAAAAAATTAAAAATTCCCTACTGGCTAAGAGATTGCAGCTGTGCACAAGATGAACAGACTCCCTTCAACCTAGCACATCCTCAGCAGAACTCTTGGCTGAGTTGTACAGCATATATTAATTTTACCTATAAAGAAGGTAGAGAGAACAGAGCTGGATTTTCAGATCACCACAAGAGCTATAATATAATCACCATTTATTGTATCTTTATTACTCTTTATGAATAAATAATGTCCCTCAATAGAAAAGTCTTTCTTTCACTTAAAAAGTGAAGCAAGTGGATTAGATATCAATATGGAAATTCCTCCTGTCTTTCAACTTACTTTTCAAGAGAATGATATAATTTAATAAGTATGAGGAATTGTGAGAAATTTACCCAAAGTGGAATATTATCCTGGCCATTTGTTAATCACTACCAAGACTGAGGCTGAATATATAAATTCTACTTTAATTATATATTGGTAATTTCTCCCTAAATATCATGGGTATATATATATATATATACACACATATGTATATATATATTTTTCCCTTCTTTCTTTTTAATTGTACTTAGGGTTCTGGGGCACATGTGCAGATCATGCACGATGGTTGGATAGATACATTCATGGCAAGGTGGCTTGCTGCCTCCATCCCCCCTGTCACCTATATCTGGCATTTCTCCCCATGCTATCCCTCCCCTACCTCCCTAACCACCACCATCCCTCCCCTACTCCCCACCAACAGACTCCAGTGTGTGATGCTCCCCTCCCTGTGTCCATGTGTTCTCATTGTTCAACACCCACCTATGAGTGAGAACATGAGGTGTTTGATTTTCTGTTCTTGTGTCAGTTTGCTGAGAATGATGGTTTCCAGATTCATCCATGTCCCTACAAAGGACACAAACTCATCATTTTTTATGGCTGCATAGTATTCCATGGCATATATGTGCCACATTTTTTCTGTCCAGTCTATGATTGATGGGCATTTGGGTTGGTTCCAGGTCTTTGCTATTGTAAACAGTGCTGCAATGAACATTCATGTGTGTGGGTCCTTACGATTTATAATCCTTTGGATATATACCCAGTAATGGGATTACTAGGTCAAATGGAATTTCTATTTCTAGGTCCTTGAGGAATCGCCACACTGTCTTCCACAATGGTTGAACTAATAGACACTCCCACCAACAGTGTAAAAGCATTCCTATTTCTCCATATCCTCTCCAGCATCTGTTGTTTCCAGATTTTTTAATGATCACCATTTTAACTGGTGTGAGATGGTATCTCAGTGTAGTTTTGATTTGTGTTTCTCTAATGACCAGGGATGATGAGCATTTTTTCATGTTTCTTGGCCTCATATATGTCTTCTTTTGAAAAGTGTCTGTTCATGTCCTTCACCCACTTTTGAATGGGTTTGTTTGTTTTTTTCTTACAAATTTGTTTTGGTTCTTTTTAGATTCTAGATATTAACTCTTTGTCAGATGGGTATATTGCAAAAATTGTTTCCCATTCTGTTGGTTGCTAGTTCATTCTAGTGATTGTTTCTTTTTCTGTGCAGAACCTCTGGAGTTTAATTAGATCCCATTTGTCTATTTTAGTTTTTGTTCCTTTTGGTGTTTTAGTCCTGAAGTCCTTGCCTATGCCTATGTCTTGAATGGTTTTGGCTAGGTTTTCTTCTAGGGTTTTTGTGGCATTAGATCTTATGTTTAAATCTTTAATCCATCTGGTGTTAATTTTAGTGTAAGGTGTCAGGAAGGGGTCCAGTTTCTGCTTTCTGCACATGGCTAGATATCTGAACACCATTTATTAAACAGGGAATCATTTCCCCATTGTTTGTTTTTGTCAGGTATGAAAAAGATCAGTTGGTTGTAAATGTGTGGCATTGCCTCCGAGGCCTCTGTTCTGTTCCATTGGTCTATATCTCTGTTTTCATACCTGTAACATGCTGCTTTGATTACTATATCCCTGTAGTATAGTTTGAAGTCAGGTAGTGATGCCTCCAACTTTGTTCTTTTGCTTAGGATTTTCTTGGCTATGTGGGCTCTCTTTTGGTTCCATATGAAATTTAAGGAGGATTTTTTCCAGTTCTGAGAAGAGAGTCATAGGTAGCTTGATGGGGAAAGCATTGAATCTATTAATTATTTTGGGCAGTATGGCTATTTTCACAATATTGGTTCTTCCTAACCATGAGCATGGAATGTTTCTTCATCTGATTATGTCCTCTATTATTTCCTTGAGCATTGGTTAGTGGGGATTTTTATTTAAGTAAATCTTTCTAGAAAACCAGTTTGGAGCTTTGGAGAAAAAATGTATTTAAAAAAAAAAAAAAACTAAAGATGTTGTCAATTAAGTGTCATTAATTGGGTCATTAATTCATTCATTCAAAACAAATTTATCATCATCTACTCTATGCCAGGAAATGTTTCAGGTGCTGGGAATCTGCAGCAGATAAAATACAGACAAAATCCCTGCCCTCATGCAACTTATACTTTAGTACAGGATTTGGAAAACTTTTTCTGTAAAGATCCACATAGTAAATAATTTTGACCTTGCAGGCCAGACTACCTCTTTTGTGCTGTTCAACTCTGTCATTGCAATGCTGAAAGCAGCCAGTAATTATGCAGAAACAAATGGCTGTGGTTATGTTCAAACAAAACTTTATTTAAAAGAACAAGTGACAGGTGGTATTTGGCCTAATGGTTATAGTTTGCCTACCCTTGGTCTAGCAGGCTGCTGCTTGAGGCTTTCCCATATAACTAGTTGTAGGTCCTGAGTCATGTTACTTATTCTTCCAAATTTATTTCTGCAGTTTTAAATATGAGTGGTGGTAAGCTACTTCACATAGGCACTTAAAGAGTAAAGGGAATAATTTATACAATAAGCCCTTTTACTTGTAATAGGAACTTAATAAAAAGCAAGACTCTGTCTCAAAAATAAATAAATAAATAAATAAATAAATGCCATTTAATTCTGAGCCTAATTATCTCACTTTATAAGTGAGGGAATCAGTAAACTAGAACATCCCATAGCACATACATTCTGTTCTTCTTCACTACTTTGATATTTCTTGTTTCCTAACCCTTGAAATTCCATCAATAAAAAAGTAGCAACTTATAAAGCAACCCTGTAGATTTGAAAAACTAGTATTATTTTTATCCCAATATGATTTCCAAGGCATATAGAAAAAAAGTACTGAAGAACAGATATTGACAAGTAACAAAAGTGAGATACTTATTTTTAATTTGATAAATTATGAGTAGGCAATTTCAGAATATCTCCCAATCAGGCAAGGAATATATGCATTTATGATGGGTCTGAATTCATCTCTCATTAGCATGCTGTGTAAAACACAAAGGATATATAAAATGTTTTTCTTCTCTTCCAGAGTCCTTTAATGTAGTCAGATAAGACATCTGCTTATTCAATATGTCTACTGAGTATCCATTATTAGCCAGGCTTTGTTCTAGACACTGGGGACACAACCGTACTTAAAAAAGACAAATGCCTCTGCCCTCCTGGAGGCTAAATTCTAGTGGAGGGATACAGATGACAAACCAAATATAAGGAATAAATTTTGAGTGTGAATTTGGAAACCAATCAAGGTCAGAAAAGAATTTGGGAGATGACAGTTATAGTTTTTTTCTCATTGCTTTGGTTTTGGTTTTAGTTTGCTTATGTTCTTGGGAGTTTTTTGTTGGTTTATTTGTTTTTGTTTTTTAAGGGCAGTCTAGGAAGGACTTACTGAAAAAGTGAAGTGAGAAAACATTTGCAGAAGATGAGAGAGTGAGCTACAGGGATAACTGGGGGAAGAATACATCAGGCAAAGCAAACATAAAGCGTAAGGGCCTGCAGTGGGACCAGACCATGCCTAGCTGTGAAAAGCAGTAGGTCATTGCATCGAGATCACAGTGAGCTGAAGGGAGAGTTGCCAGAGGTAAGGTTAATATTCAGTGAGGCCTGGTGAGCATGGGACATGAAGGTCCCTTCAAGGGTATTTTCTCATGCTTCTAATGAAATAGAAAGTTATTGGAAAGTTCTAAGCAGAGGAAACACAGGCTGTGACTTACATATTATAGGGACAACCATGGATTCTCTGAGGAAAACAGACTGTAGGGAGTTGGAACAGAGCAGTGCAACCTACAGTTACATTATGTAAATGTGAAACAATTATGCAGGTTGACCTAATCCTTATCTTGGGCCACTTATAGTGAGAAAGAAGAAAACCTCCTTGGATAATAAGCACTCACTCATAGTTCTTGCTTCTATTATTAATTGGGAGAACATGATTCACTCTGGCTTCCAGACATAAAAAACAACTATCAGAAAATTTAAAGCCTACAAAAAATACAATAAAAAAGAATAACAATGCTTTTAATCCCTAGCAGCTGCTCACCCCTGACTGGTCTGGAGCAAAAGTGAACCATCCTCCCCTGAGCTCGAACTGCTGATCTCAGACCACCTCTGACCTCAGAGGTCTCAGCCATTTTTCTCTTCCCTTACATCTCTAACAGCCTCTCCATCAGGCTTTCGATCAACATGCAACAAGGTCTCTCCAGCCTCAGTTGGGAACTCCAGCTATAGTTGAAGTCCTCAATGGAGCAGTTGCTGACAATGCTGTTCTTCACTGTGCTGGGATCTATCACTCTGAAATCCCTGCTGCCATTCTCTCCAGCTCAGCTGGTATGTTACAGTTTGGGCTGCTTCTGGCAGACAACATCTCAGCCTCTTCCCATTCAAGGCTTGAAGGCTCATTTCAGGCATACTTTCAGTCTGTAATAGCTCTATTGAGTCACAGAGCATCTGAGTTAGTGCTCTCTCTCTTGGGTGCACACAGCAGGCTCTTCAAGTACGATAAGAGAGAGGTCAATTTAACAGATTCTGTTCAACTAACCCTTGCCATCTTTGTATATGTATAGATTGGAGCATTTTCTAGGAAATGTTGTATTTCTCCTAGCCAGGAAATTTGCTTTTGTTACCCTGGTCACACTCCTACTTCCTTAGACTGAAACTTTTGGTGGGGGAGGAGTTATGGTTCATGTGCCTTTGAATTACTATTGTCCATAAACATGCTGTCATTAAAAGTGAAATGAATGAAGGAATGAATGCCTCAAGCTACCTAAAAAGCCATTGGTGGGGCTTCCCAAAGCTTTCTGTTTATGTTTAATTATAATTGTTAGTCTTCTGAATAAAGAGCATATATACTTTTTGTTCATGTTGGTAATGCAAGCTAGATTACAGTAACTATTTATTTTGGAGGGACCAATACATAAAGTGTGGATGTGATTATGACATACAGATATTCCAAGGTTGTAGTGGAAAGATAAGGTTTTATTTAAGTAGTAGGGCTTAACCAAGAAAATTAAGAAGGATAGGGCTAAATTAAGTAGAGGAAAAAATGTTTCAGGTAGGAAAAAAGGAACAAATGATCAGGAGGAGGATGGGCTTGGAATATTAAGGGTAATGAGAGCAGTGAAGAGTTGCAACTAGCTCAGAGGAGCACAGAAAGATAAAAATAAACAAGCAAGGTGAAACCAAATGTATATGGATGTTTTTCCCATCCTCCCCCTTCTCAATCACCTCATTCCCCTATAGCATCCCAGCATTAACTGGTATGAGCTAAAACAATACTTGAGTTAACAGTTCCATATTGTTTGCATATAAATATTATAATTGCTGATATTTTTATCTGTTCTCATTATGTCTGCTCCTATAATCTGTTCTTCCATTAAGCACCCAGGGTGATCTTTGTAAATTTTAAGTCAGAGCCTGTGCCTTCTCTACTCAGAATTCCCTAATCCCTTCCAGTTTTATTTGAAGTGAAGGCAAAGTCTTCACCATGGCTTTTCCAGTGAAGATTTGGACTTTATCCCATCAGAAATGGAGAGCCAATGGAAAAGATTCAAACTGAGGAGTGTCTAATAAATCAATGCAGATGGAACAATATGGATAGTCCTCCCATCACGCCTCCTCATCTTTTTTTCAGAGCTCTCTTAAAAACCATCAATATCAATTCAAAAAGTTTTACCTATTTGTGAGGCAGGTAAAATAGCATCTCAAGATTCAGGAGTTTGATCAAGTGCCTGGTGCTATAACAGTTTAAATGGTTGGGCACAGGGTGATATCTGCTTGGGCACTGCCTCTGAAAATGGAATCAAGGCAGCCACAGTCTGAGCGGCATATGCTCCTAGTTGGCTGCCTGGTTACCCTGACTGCATCCATTAATATAAAGCATAAACAAAGCCTGGATGAATGGAGTTGGCCATTTTGTTGCAACATATGGTGGTGATGTCCCAGATATTTTTATCCTACTCCCACCCAGATGTTTAGCTTTCCTGACACTCAGTTTTATCTGGCAGGCAAGGTGGTAAAAGATGCCCTTGTGATTTAGGGAAAAAGTATGTTGATTTTTTTTTCAGCACCTTGCAAAAAAATAGGTTAGTGGTCAACTAATAAAGCTTCTAAGGCATTTAAAATAATGTTACATTTTTAAATAAAGCAGTCAGTCTCTATCATTTTCTCGTTCTCTTTTATATTCCCTTCTTGAAATCCTTAAAACTCAGACAAAATAAAACATTTCTTTTCTTAACGGGGTACACTTAGACCGAATATGATACTTTAGCTGCAGTTGTTCAGATGGTTTGCTTATTTTTTCTCTTAAGTGACCCAAATCTGGCCATAGCATTCTATTATGTTCAACAGTAATTCTGAAAAAAAAACAACCTATGCATGAAGCCTGCAGGTATAGCAGAAAAGATAAGCATGGGTCTAGCATTCCTTCCCCACCTGATTGAGTTTTTAGGATTGTGTTGAAAATCATGGGCTACCATTTCTCCAAAGATCCCCCGGGGAAGTTTTGTTTGATTCTTAGTCTTCCCAAAATACTGTGTCCAGACCTCTCCACTTGCTGAATAATGAGCAGTCGTGTGTCTTACTGCTTTTGCTGCCCTCCAAGGAAATGAAGAGATGCCCTGGATTTGGCTATTTTTGCCTCATTGACAAGGTTAGCAGTTATCAAACTCTACCAGATAGCAGAAGAATACAGATTGTCCTCCCAGAACACCTGATTCAAGCTCTAGGGTATGTGAGAATTAGGCAATCTTCAAATAGAAAAGACAGCAGTGCTGAGTATAATAATATATTGTGTCTTCTTGGAGTATTTTATCCCAAGATTCCTAGGTGATTTGCCAAGATTCTATCCAATAATCCTAAATGGCAAGTATTATTATCAACATTTTGTAGGTGGGGACCATGAGAACACTAGGCAAGACAAAACCCAAACAAATAATATCATAGTTGATAGATTTGCTGAATTCTCAACTAAACTGACTGATAAGGAAATTTTTAAAATAAGAAAAGAAGAAAATAGTTGTTTAAACCTGTATTTTTATTGAGCCTGAAAACCATCTTCCCATTAGAGTTTTTAATCTTTAGAATTGTCTAATCAAGCATTCATTTAAGTTTTTTGAAAATTTCTCAGTCTTTCTAACTCTCTGGAACAACAAGAAATTTCCCAAGGCCAGTCCTTCCTTCCTATTTTAAATCCTTTCTTCTCCTCATTCACAGGACACCTCACTCTTCTGGTTTCTCACCAGTAGCTCCTCATAAACATCATCTTTCCAACTTTAAGTCCTTGGGCTGCTTCTTTTTAAACATATGTCCTCTATTGGCAATGTTACAAATATCATGGACTTACAGATTATAAGACCACACACATATATAAGTATATGTGTGCATGTGTGTGTTTTCTCTCCTGCAGTATATCTGCTGCTGAGAGGCAAACCATGGTCAGGGAGCCTGTCACTATGAATTCATCCTCAGAACTGGTGACTAATTTATTTTCCTTTCAATTTTCTCTATCTCTCCTTCTCAGCCCAACTCGTTATAGGAAATCAAATAGTTAAGATTTATGAAATACAGGCTCTGAAATAGTCTCCTTGCCATTTCCATTCTTCTTCCAAACAATCTCCCCACCTCATCCCAGATATCATATTTATAACTCATGGGTTAAAATACTTTTTCTTGTCTCAATTTCTGAAGTTTGATACCCAAGCAATGTTTCCAATTGCTTTGTTATTTATAATACATAAAAATATTGTAATATATGATGATACATACAAAACATAGAATAGTTGAAAATAATGTAATATCAAAATAGATTGTATCCACAATCTAGCTCTTAAAAACAATTATTGAATTATAGTTAACTTTAACTTAAGTGCTATTTGCATAGTAAATAAAAAAGGAAGTCCCCAAAATATATGTACAATATAATCTGATTTTCCTGTCTGCTCTATGTGAGTGTGTGTATTTGGAAACATATGTAGTTTAGTAATTTAAATAATTAACTCTGGGTTGTGACTTTTATTTTATTCATTATGCTTTCCTTAATTTTCTACAATGAATGTTTATTATTTGATACATAAAATGTATATCCATTCAAGATAAAAATAAATACACTTATTGATTTTACATTTATAGCTAACATTGGGCCTACTTATTGGTTTTAAAAAGTGCATCTCTTGGGAAAATAATAACTCTCTGAATAGCACTTTTATTTATAGGTTGGTCATTGTTTGGAGTCATTAATCAAAGTTATATTTAATAAAATGAATATAAAGAGCACAATTATTTTGAGAATCACTAAATTAACCTCGGTATAACAAATAAGGTGATGAAAGTAAAATTGTAAGATTCAAACAAAGACACTGTTAAGTCTGGAAAAACATGGAGATATCCATACATTCATATGAAGAAGGCCAATTTTATACTAAATGTCCTGCAACCAAAATAAAACTGTTTCAGCACTTGGACAGTGCCCGCCAGTTTTCTGCTAGTCCTCTTTTCCAAAGTAACAAGTAGTTTTCAGACAGAAAGCTCCAGTCTTGTCAGTGTGTGGTTTTAGCAGTACGTTAAGAAGCAAAGGGAAAGCCCAAAACATAAAATGACTGCTTTCTTCAAGACACTTAAACTTCTTCAAGAAATAAATTGTATTACATTGTGGCACAGAACATGTTATAACACAGGGAGGGACTGGGATGGATTTCAGAGGTGATTTCAACAAGATGATGGAGATTCATCTGTATCTTAAAATACAAATGCAACAACTTAAAAGAAGTCTTGAGCAGGATGAATAGCAAGAGTCATGTCAAAGAGGAAAAACTGCATGGCGTGTGTGGGTAGATAGGTCAATAGGATATAAGCCCATCAAGGTATCAGTGTTGTGTCAATAGAATAAAATATTAAGAGCCAGCTGATTTGACAATCAAAGAGGTCTGACTACTTGTCTGATGTTTTATACCAAGTCACTGGCAGAACCTGTGCTCACACAGGTCTCTTGTTGGGGGTAAGATCAGAATCAAAAGGTTGAGGCGGCTGACTTTTCCTTAGGTCCTGACCATACGTCCTTGGAACTAGCCTACAAGGGTAGGTCGTAGCAAATCTTCAGTACTATGAGTTACGGTAGTATAATGAGGATGGACTTATTTCCTGGAATAGGAAAGTCCTACGTAGTAGACCCAACTCTACATGTATTAAGTTTTGTATGATTGCAAAATGAATATCACATGCTCAAGACTCAGTTTCCTCATCTGTAAAATGAGGATAATAGATCCGGTGCTTGTATTACTATGAGAAAAGTATAATGCATATGACATATTTGATATGGTGTTTGGGGCATTTTGGATATTCAATATATAATAGATGACAAAATGTTTTACCAGGAAGTTTAATATTTGGCAGCTTTTAACACCAAAGTTAAGCAAAAAGAAAGAAAGGAGAGAGAAAAAAGAGATAAAGATTAAAAGAGGTGGAAGGCATGGGAAAAGAGAAAAGAATGAAAGGAGAAACGCTATACCAAGCATTACTGGAGGTTGGTTGCCTAGCAAGGCACAACTGGCAAACCTCAAAATACCTTATAGTTAAGAGTGTCTGATTGTTCTTTATTTAAAGTAACATCATATATTAATTAGAGAGATTTCTTTGTGGTAGTAGAAGGCAAGGATGGCAGTAATTGAGACTTCAATTTAAAAATATATATGTAGAATAAAGGTACAAAGAAATTTCTGTGCTGACCAGCCAGCCACAGTCAGAGGCTCTCTTTTACCAGTTCCAGAAAACTGCAAGGCTTTCTAATACTTTAGGATGACAATTGTATCTATATAAGAGAAGTTCAATGGGTTCATCTGACCATGTAAATCTTGGCCTTTCTTTACCCACCGTGCCTGCTGCAGCATCTAGAGTTACTTGAAAGATCGTAGTTTTTGTCAATAACTCTTTCACTGTGCTTCAAACTATACCGCTTTTCTACCAGAAAACTTTCTTCTAGGACATTAATAATCCTTTACCAACCTTCTCCCAGAGCCCCCCTATGCATACACTTTTCTTCCTTCTGAGATTCCTTATCAGTGCCCCCCTACTGTACAGTGATTTTAAGCTAAGTCCTCTGATGTGAAAACTGAAAAAAATCTGTCTGGAATCTTTTTGAAGCTTTGATTGATGTAAAGCACAAGAAAAGCACAGCTGGAACTGGAGATACCAAGCTCTGCCTTTTGGCTCAGCGTTGAAGAGAAGTGGGGGCGGGTAGCAAGCTTTGTTTGGTCTTAAATGTGAAAGCAAAGCCAAGATGAAGCAGGGAGCCATTTGTTAAAATACTTTGGAGCAATAACTGCACTTTGAAACTGATGAGAATAATGTTTAGATTAATAGCTTAGATCATATTTCATGTATTATATTTAACACTGGAGAAAAAGAGCAAAAAGATAAAGTTGGCATACCCTTCAAAAATCTATGCACATCACTAATCAAAGAATCAATTTTAGTGTTCTTGCAAAAATGCAATAAATGCTAGCTAAAATCTCCTGTGGTGCATCCCATTCCTTCTATAAACTTTGTGTCATCATCTTTTAAAGTTTGGATCAGATTACTTTTTCTAAATATCTATTTCAAAGACATTCGTAAAACTTTTTAGAGATGAAGAGTCATAGAGCGTTTTGAGGCTCTGAAGAGTACCATAGAGTCTCACCTTTAGAAATCCACATACCCTTATGTGTTTTGGGTTTTTTTATTGCACCTGACTCAAAGGATTTTGGAGATCCAGGACAAATCCTTAGCTCAATGTATGCAAGTCTAAGAGTCCTTAGTCTAAAACAAGTCAATGTTAAAGTAAGTCAAATGTGAATGCAAGTAAGTGTACACACTTCTTAAGGTGGCTGCAAAGAGTAAGTGAAAGGTATTTAAGAGTTCATCACAATGCCTGAAACTTAATGAATATCAGTAGTGCTATTTTGTTATTGTTATCACTATATCTACTTCTTAACACCATTTCAAGATTTGGAAAGATACAATTTTGAAGAACAATATGACCTTTGATTTATGAAATAAACCACCCAATTTTTCTACAATTGTTTAAGGCTCTCATTAATAAGTGTGCACAGTTCTTTCTACTCTTTAGAAATATTTTAACTAAATATGAATAGCCTGCTCACAAAACATCCACTCCTTACTTCAAGCCCTTTGTAAGATATAGAAACAGAAGCTCTTAAATTGGATTTCATTTTAACTACATTTTCTTAAATTCTCAAATGATTTTTTTTTTTGTGTGTTTACTTCTTGATCTCTGCTGACTGTACCAAGATCACTGGAAAATGTTTTCTGTCTAAAATTACTAATTATAAATGACTGGGGTAAAGGTGAGGAGTGCTGGTCATATAACTTACTCCATTTATGACTGTATTCAAGCAACTTGCTAGTTAAGGGAAGGGGGTTTTCTGCTCATGTTGCTAGAGCTACAGAAGCAAGAGATATATTTCTCAATTCTACAAGCAAGAGACATAAATGCTTTTTCCCAGGAAGCATTTATATAAACAGCAGCTATTTTCTATAAAATACTTTACTTCCAGCTAGATGGAAAATCTTACCATTACTCATAAGTTATTTTCTAAAGTAATATTATATCAGAGATAGAGAGACCTTAGAGATCAGCTTTTTCAAATGAACTCATTTAACAGATGGGAAAACTGAGACTCACTGAGGATAATTTATTTTCCAAATCCATATAACAAGCCGTTAGCACAGTTATAAAATCCTTTTGGCATATTAAGCCAACTCTTCAATACCACCCTACTTGTATAATCAAAAAGTCCTGTGTAGCAGCTCAGGGAATCAAGATTGTCTGATCCAAGGCTGACAATTAACATGCTTTTGGTAGGAATATAAGAATAGTTCAGAAACAAAAAAAAATTACAAGAATTTACTTTATTTCTGGGGGCAGACAGGTCCTATGTTCATAGGACTCTGTTATACAGATATTGATTTGCATTTTATTTTTTAGAAGGAAGCAATTCTTTAGAATAAAGCCTTTCTGATTCAGAATACCTTACAAACATTTCAGTGATTTTGGACTCCTCATATTTATTAAATTTTATTTTAATCTGATAATCTTTGAAAGAAGAATAGAGACTTTATAGGTTTAAGACAAGTCATTCCGCCTAAGAATTTGTTTGGATTTTGTTTTTAATTTTGGTTTTGGGGTTTGGTCTTTTGTTTTTTTAAGGCAGGGTCTTGCTCTGTTGCCCAGACTGAAGCGCAGTGACACAAGCATGGTTCACTGCAGCCTCAATCTTCCAGACTCAAGTGATCCTCCCACCTCAGCCTCCCAAGTAGCTGGGACTATCTGGCTAATTTTTTGTAGAGACAGGGCTTCACCATGTTATCCATGTGAGTCTTGAACTCCTGGGCTTAAGCAATTTACCTGCCTTGGCTTCCCAAAGTGCTGGGATTACAGCTGAGAGCCACTATGCCTGGTGGATTTGTGATTCAAATTTTATTTTATTTTTTGAGACAGAGTTTCACTCTTGCTGCCCAGGCTGGAGTACAATAGCATGATCTCAGCTCACTGCAACCTCTGCCTCTGGGGTTCAAGCAATTCTCTTGCCTCAGCCTCCTAAGTAGCTGGGATTACAAGTATGTGCCATCACGCCCAGCTAATGTTTTCATATTCTTAGTAGAGACGGGGTTTCACCACGTTAGCCAGTCTAATCTCAAACTCCTGACCTCAGGTGATCCACTCACCTTAGCCTCCCAAAAGGCTGGGATTATAGGCCTGAGCCACCGTAACAGGTCCTCAGCTTTATTTTTTAAAAGGTAAAGTTTTTTTTTTCCTTTCATTTTTCTCCATCCCAGATTCTTTCAGACCATTCTCTGCTCCTGGCCATCCTTCTGTATTATTATGAATACTCAACTTACTCGTGTTTTTCCTATCTCTTCCACATATCCACTTTGTGATACTTACTATGTTTTTACTTAAATATCTCAGGAGGTAATTTTAAGTGCAGAATTTTAGTAGGTTATGTAAACACTCTAATGAAGTAATTCACCTAGTAGACAGAAAGTACAAGTCAGATGTCAGAAAGAAGGAGAAAAAAAAAAAACAGAAAAAAAAGAGAATCTGCTACTAGAGATGGAGTGAGAGTTGGGTCAGTATAGGTCAGAAATGGAAAGAAGGTCTTTTGCATACTAAAAAGAGCAGGAAATTGAAAATATTCCTTGTGTGTGTCTTGATCACTTTTTCATTGTATATATCTTGATCACTTTTTCATTAGTTCAAAAAATATTTCTTGGACAACTTCTTTGTACCTGGAACTATTCTAAGTATCCAGGATACATTCATGATAAAATCAACAACATCCCTACTTTTAAAATCTTTCCTTCCAGAGTGCAGAGATAGATGATCAATTATACACTTAATAAAGAAATAGAGTACATAGTATCTGAGAAGCTGATAAATGCTTAGAAAAGAAAGGAATGAAGTGCTAGAGGATCAGTAGCTGCAGAGCTAAAGGAACTGGGCAGAGTAGGCATTCTTGATAAGATGACATTGGAGCCAAGATTTAATGAGACTGAGGGAGATGGCTATGCAGGTCTAGGGAGAGGGCATCCAAAGTGGAGCACACAGACCATACAAAACCCTAAAGGTTCAAGCACAGATGGAATTAAAAAAAAAACTGGCTGGATCAAAGTAAGGAAGAGGAGAGTTGTAGGGTAGGAGGCCATAGAAGTCACTGTGGCCAAAATTGTAATTAAAAAGCGTATTTTTGTTATCATCAGCATTAAACACAGTACTTAGCATAGAGTTAGTGTTCAGTGCCTGCTAGACGAACAAGTGAATAAACAAGTGGAAGTATGAGCAGAATTTAGCAGCATTTCCTACCATTTAAATGAGACAAGTGGGTGGAGTGCAGTTATATGTATGGCCTAAGATAGCTAAATATCAGTGAATTAGATTTGTTTTAATTTTTTTCTAAACTGAAAAAGAGTTTAGACAATAATTTAGTTGTTCCAGTGTTTTATGTCATGAGACAAGACAATTAGTGTCACTGTATCTGATCTGGTTATTTCATGCTTGTTTCATTTTCCTTTCCACTGTTTTCATTTGCTCCTCCACTTACGGCTCTATTCACTTTGACTCCCATTTCCCTTCCATTCTTAACTTCTCACCCAGTGGTATTCTGCGCTTCTGGAACTGTCAGTGTGTAGCAAGTCTACAAAGTCTTGGAATAACAGCAGCAGAATATCCAGATAGAGCTGAGATCATAAGAGAGAAGTGGAAAGACTTATACTGCATTGTGTTGAACCCTTTAAAGGCTAACAGCAAGGACACAAACAAAATTTCCTCTAGTCATCAAAAATATCCCATCTCTTTCTACCAATCTCAGTGTGTCCTGGCAGGAATATGCATAGCCCCCTGCTGGCTAACCTCATGTAGAAGCTGATCTTCCAGATTTTTAACTTATCTGCAATTAACTTCATAAAGCATCCTCTAGTCCAGATGTTTCAGCATTATGAAAAAGGAGGGAAATAATTGGATTTTACTAGATCTCTTGGGATCTTAAATCCTGATATGATTTAACATCCCCCCTGCCCCACCTACCATAAGAATTCTTGTTTTTCCCACAAAGATGAGACTTCTTTATTTTTCTTCTGAAAGTAAAGTTACAATGACCTTGAAAGGAGCTGGAGGTTTTGTACACCTTGGTAGCATTTGGAGAATCAATGCTGTACTTCTCTCTACCACCACCTGCAAGAGGAAGCAGAGACCAAAAATCTACCTGGAACATCTTTTTTCTAAGATTGCTCTTTGGCATTTGTTATTATTAGATGAATGCTTACTCATTAGAAAAACAGAAACAGACAGGTACTATAAAAAAGACTAAAGTTAAACATCAAAGTCCCAAATGCAACTTCCCTTTTTCTCAGAGGCTTTCAGTGTTAATGGTTTGAAGTGAATTCTCCAAAAATTCTTTTGTGCCTAGTCAAATATACATATAGTTTTTTTTTAATGCATTCAAACCGTGCACACTTGGCTGCATTTATCCACTTGATACCTTTCCATGTTGTTACACGTGGAGCTGCTTCATTCTCATGGTGGCATTGTATTGCATACATAAACACATTGTAAGGTATTTAGCTGATCTTTCCTTGATGTTGTTTCCATATTATCATTATTGCAAATGATGCAAGAAATCCTGTGCATAAATGTTTGTTTATAAAATCTATTTTAAAACTATTTTAAATCTATTTTAAAATCGATTTTAAAATTATTATTTAGCTGGTCTCTCCTTGATGTTGTTTCCACATTATCATTACTGCAAATAATGCAAGAAATCATGTACATAAATATTTGCTTATTAAAATCTGTTTTAAAATTATTTTATTTCTTTGAAAATAAACTGTACAGGAATCTGTAAGAAAGAGCTGCAAAACTATCCTTATTTCATGAGGCCCTAAAATATAAGCAGGTTATCTTTAATCATTTTGTTTTCTTCTCAGACAAGAGGAAAATTGTGGTAGACTGAAAGTCTTTAAGATTCTTAAATATAGAGAAAAATTTCATAAAAATATAACTCCTCTTCAATTTGGAGTTTCATTTATAGCTCTGCTTTCATCAAAAGATCCTTGTTAGTTCATGCTTCACTGAAGTACCAGTCTTGAAAGAGGTAGTGAAATGAATTTCCAGGTTTCTCAGAGCAGATGTTCCAACTTTTATGAAGGCCACTTAAGTATTATGGATGTATGCAAGGCTTAATTAACCTGATTTCTATGACTCTGTATGATGTATTTACCTTCCCACTTTGTAAAGCCCACCATAGTCTGATGTCACCCTGCTAGCCAATTTTATCTAGCAGTTTGCTAGTAAATGTTTAACAATTGGTATATATGTATACTAATAACCTATACATGCATTTTTATACATTTTACTGATATAAAGGATATGGAGCATACCATATAAAAGGTATGTATACATCTTTTCTCATATAAAAATAATTTATAGAGGGGACTCAAGATGGCGCTGTGAGAACAACCCAGGATTGGAGCCCGCGTTGAATTCGCAAACGGTGAGTCAGTGCTGCATTTCCAGACTGATCTTTGTTGCCCACAGAACGGGGAAACTCCCAAGTATAAAAAGACACGGGACGCCAGGCAGTAGGTCTGCCTGGCGAAGCCGGCAGCTGGGGCGGCGGCGGCCGGCCCTACCCAGCAATCCCCACAGGGCGCGCTTGTCCGGGTGCCTTGTTGAACCGGCAACCTGAGACTTGAGAGGGCTGGACTTGAGACTGAACGAGACTTCCACAGTAGCCCAGCCCAGGGGATTGCAGGGACAGATCGTTTGGGATACCCAGTGGGACGAACAAAACCGCGATTTCAAACTATCCCGGGCAGACGGTCCGAGACGCTCTGTGGGGGAGGGGCGTCCACCACTACGGAGGCAACCTGCCCCAACTGATATACACGCCCACTGCTGAGGCAGCCAGCCGTTGCCGAGGCAACCCGCCCCAACTGAGATACACGCCCACTGCTGACGCAGCCAGCCGTTGCCGAGGCAACCCGCCCCAACTGAGATACACGCCCACTGCTGACGCAGCCAGCCGTTGCCGAGGCAACCCACCCCAACTGAGATACACGCCCACTGCTGACGCAGCCTGCCGTTGCTGAGGCAACACGCTACAACAAAGAGACTCCACCGCAGGGCGTGGCGGAGACCACAGCAGAGCCGGCAGGAACAGCGCGAATCACACAACAGCAGGGCGGAGCCTCGGCAGCCAAACAGTGGCTAGTCTGCCTTTGAGCTGGGCAGGACACCTGATCGGACATCCAAAAATAAAGCCCAAACCCCTCAACACAGAGCATTTGAGAAAAAAAAAAGGGTTGTTTAATGAGCTGTGTTGCAGCAGAATCAAACATAGCAGCCTAACAGCCCTGAATGAACAACAGAGTGCACAGCTCAGCAATTAAACCCCTATAAAGTACAAACTGTCTCCTCAAGCAGCTCCCTGACCCCTCTATATCCAAAAGACTGTCATTAGGCAGGCATCATCCTGGGACAAAGAGAGCAGAAAAAGAAACTGGTAGCATCCCTCGCTGTGCCACGGCTACTAGAGGTGCACCCCAGACAAGCAGGGTCTAGAGCGGACCTCAACAGTCATACAGCGAAGGGGCTAGACTGGTAGAAGGAAAACCAAGTAACAGAAATACTTCATCATCAACATTCTGGGTGTCCACTCAGAGACCCAAACGAAAAGTCAACAACTACGCAGACGACCAGCGGACAAATCCACAAAGATGGGAAGAAACCAGCGCAAAAAGGAGGAAAACACCCGAAACCAGAACACATCGCCTCCTAGAAAGGACCAAAACTCCTCACCAGCAAGGGAACAAAGCTGGACGGAGAATGACTGTGACGAAATGACGGAATTAGACTTCAGAAGATGGATAATGAGAAACTTTTGTGAGCTAAAAGATCATGTATTAAATCAATGCAAAGAAACTAAGAACCTTGAAAAAAGATTTGAAAAAAGATTCGAGGAAATGATAACAAGAATGGATACCTTAGAGAGGAATATGAATGAATTAAAGGAGCTGAAAAACACAATACGAGAACTTCGCGAAGCAAACGCAAGTTTCAATAGCCGAATTGACCAAGCAGAAGAAAGAATATCTGAAGTTGAAGACCAACTCAATGAAATAAAACGAGAAACCAAGATCAGAGAAAAAAGCGCAAAAAGGAATGAACAAAGTCTCCAAGAAATGTGGGACTATGTGAAAAGACCTAACCTACGTTTGATAGGTGTACCAGAAGGGGACGAAGAGAATGAATCCCAGCTGGAAAATACTCTTCAGGACATCATCCAGGAAAATTTCCCCCACCTAGCAAGACAAGCCAACACTCAATTGCAGGAAATACAGAGAACACCACAAAGATATTCCGCAAGAAGAGCAACCCCAAGGCACATAATCGTCAGATTCAACAGGGTTGAAATAAAGGAGAGAATACTAAGGGCAGCCAGAGAGAAAGGTCTGGTCACCCACAAAGGGAAGCCCATCAGACTCACAGCAGATCTCTCGGCAGAAACACTACAAGCCAGAAGAGAGTGGGGGCCAATATTCAACATTCTTAAAGAAAAGAACTTTCAACCCAGAATTTCATATCCAGCCAAACTGAGCTTCAGAAGTGAAGGAAGAATAAAATCCTTTGCGAACAAGCAAGTACTCAGAGATTTTGTCACCACCAGGCCTGCTTTACAAGAGCTCCTAAAAGAGGCACTACACATAGAAAGGATCAATCAGTACCAGCCATTCCAAAATCACACTGAATGCTAAAGAGCTTCAACATAATGAAGAATCTACAACAACTAACAGGCAAAACAGCCACTTAGAATCAAAATGGCAGTATCAAATTCACACATAACAATATTAACCCTAAATGTAAATGGACTAAATGCACCAATCAAAAGACACAGACTGGCAAATTGGATAAAAATCCAAAACCCATCAGTGTGCTGTATACAGGAAACCCATCTCACATGCAAGGATACACAAAGGCTCAAAATAAAGGGATGGAGGAAGATTTACCAAGCTAATGGAAAGCAAAAAAAAGCAGGAGTTGCAATTCTCATCTCTGATAAAATAGACTTTAAAGCAACAAAGATCAAAAGAGACAAAGAAGGCCATTACATAATGGTAAAAGGATCGATACAACAAGAAGAGCTAACGATCCTAAACATATATGGACCCAACACAGGAGCACCCAGATACATAAGGCAAGTTCTTAATGACTTACAGAAGGACTTAGACTCCCACACAATAATAGTGGGAGACTTTAACACTCCACTGTCAATACTAGACAGATCAACCAGACAGAAAATCAACAAGGATACCCAGGGCTTGAACTCAGACCTGGAGCAAGCAAACCTGGTGGACATTTACAGAACTCTCCACCCCAAATCCACAGAATACACATTCTTCTCAGCACCACATCACACCTACTCTAAAATTGACCACATAATTGGAAGTAAAGCACTGCTCAACAAATGCAAAACAACTGAAATCATAACAAACAGCCTCTCAGACCATAGTGCAATCAAGTTAGAACTCAGAATTCAGAAACAGACCCAGAACCGCACAGCTTCATGGAAACTGAACAACTGGCTCTTGAATGTTGACTGGGTAAACAACGCAATGAAGGCAGAAATAAAGAAGTTCTTCGAAACCAATGAGAATGAAGACACAACGTGCCAGAACCTCTGGGACACATTTAAAGCAGTCTCTAGAGGAAAGTATATAGCAATAAGTGCCCATATGAGGAGAATGGAGAGATCCAAAATTGACACCCTATCGTCAAAATTGAAAGAGCTAGAGGAGCAAGATCAAAAAAACTCAAAACCCAGCAGAAGACAAGAAATTACTAAGATCAGAGCTGAGCTGAAGGAGATTGAGACACGAAAAACCCTTCAAAAAATCAATAAATCCAAGAGCTGGTTTTTTGAAAAGATCAACAAAATAGACAGACCACTAGCCAGATTGATTAAAAAGAAAAGAGAGAACAACCAAATAGATGCAATAAAAAATGATAAAGGGGAAATCACCACAGATTCCACAGAAATTCAAACCATCATCAGAGAATATTACAAACAACTCTATGCACATAAACTAGTAAACCTGGAAGAAATGGATAAATTCCTGGACTCCTGTGTCCTCCCAAGCCTAAACCAGGAGGAAGCTGGAACTATGAATAGACCAATAACAAGGTCTGAAGTTGAGGCAGCAATTAAGAGCCTACCTCACAAAAAAAGCCCAGGTCCAGATGGGTTCACAGCCGAATTCTACCAGACACACAAGGAGGAGCTGGTACCATTCCTTCTAAAACTATTTCAAACAATCCAAAAAGAGGGAATCCTTCCCAAATCATTTTATGAGACCAACATCATCCTGATACCAAAACCCGGCAGAGACCCAACGAGAAAAGAAAACTTCAGGCCAATATCCATGATGAACATAGATGCAAAAATCTTCAATAAAATATTGGCAAGCCGATTGCAACAGCAAATCAAAAAACTTATTCATCATGATCAAGTAGGATTCATCCCAGGGATGCAAGGCTGGTTCAACATATGCAAGTCTATCAACATAATTCACCACATAAACAGAACCAAAAATAAAAACCACATGATTATCTCAATTGACGCAGAGAAGGCATTTGACAAAATTCAACAGCCCTTTATGCTAAAAACCCTCAATAAACTCGGTATCGATGGAACGTATCTCAAAGTAATAAAAGCTATTTATCACAAACCAACAGCCAATATCATACTGAATGGGCAAAAACTGGAAGCATTCCCTTTGAAATCTGGTACTAGACAAGGATGCCCTCTCTCACCACTCCTATTCAATATAGTACTGGAAGTTCTAGCCAGAGCAATCAGGCAAGAAAAAGAAATAAAGGGTATTCAAATAGGAAAGGTGGAAGCCAAATTGTCTCTATTTGCAGACGACATGATAGTATACCTAGAAGACCCCATCGCCTCAGCCCAAAAACTCCTGAAACTGATAAACAACTTCAGCAAAGTCTCAGGATATAAAATCAATGTGCAAAAATCACAAGCATTCGTCTACACCAATAACAGACTTAAAGAAAGCCAAATCAAGAGCGAACTGCCATTCGCAATTGCTACAAAAAGAATAAAATACCTTGGAATACAACTCACAAGGAACGTAAGGGACCTCTTCAAGGAGAACTACAAACCACTGCTCAACGAAATCAGAGAGGACACAAACAGATGGAGAAACATTCCATGTTCATGGTTAGGAAGAATTAATATCGTGAAAATGGCTATACTGCCCAAAGTAATTTACAGAATCAACGCTATCCCCATCAAGCTACCATTGACTTTCTTCACAGAACTGGAAAAAACCACCATGAACTTCATATGGAACCAAAAGAGAGCCCGCATAGCCAAGTCAATTCTAAGCAAAAAGAACACAGCGGGGGGCATCACACTACCGGATTTCAAACTATACTACAAGGCTACAGTAATCAAAACAGCATGGTACTGGTACCAAAACAGAGATATAGACCAATGGAACAAAACAGAGGCACCGGAGGCAACACAACATACATACAACTATACAATCTTTGATAAACCTGACAAAAATAAGCAATGGGGCAAGGATTCCATGTTTAACAAATGGTGTTGGGAAAACTGGCTAGCCATGTGCAGAAAGCAGAAACTGGACCCCTTCCTGACACCTTACACTAAAATTAACTCCAGATGGATTAAAGACTTAAACATAAGACCTGGCACCATAAAAACCCTAGAAGGAAATCTAGGCAAAACTATCCAGGACATAGGAGTAGGCAAGGACTTCATGAACAAAACACCAAGAGCATTGGCAACAAAAGCCAAAATAGACAAATGGGACCTAATGAAACTCCACAGCTTCTGCACGGCAAAAGAAACAGTCACTAGAGTGGATCGGCAACCAACAGAATGGGAAAAAATTTTCTCAGTCTACCCATCTGACAAAGGGCTGATATCCAGAATTTACAAACAACTCAAGCAGATTTACAGGAAAAAAACAAACAAGCCCATTCAAAAGTGGGCAAAGGATATGAACAGATACTTTACGAAAGAAGACATATATGAGGCCAACAATCATATGAAAAAATGCTCATCGTCACTGGTCATCAGAGAGATGCAAATCAAAACCACATTGAGATACCATCTCACGCCAGTTAGAATGGCGATCATTAAAAAATCTGGAGACAACAGATGCTGGAGAGGATGTGGAGAAAAAGGAACACTTTTACACTGTTGGTGGGAGTGTAAATTAGTTCAACCATTGTGGAAGACAGTGTGGCGATTCCTCAAGGCCTTAGAAATAGAAATTCCATTTGACCCAGCAATCCCATTACTGGGTATATATCCAAAAGACTATAAATCGTTCTACTATAAGGACACATGTACACGAATGTTCATTGCAGCACTGTTTACAATAGCAAAGACCTGGAATCAACCCAAATGCCCACTGATAATAGACTGGATTGGAAAAATGTGGCACATATACACCATGGAATATTATGCAGCAATCAGAAATGATGAGTTCGTGTCGTTTGTAGGGACATGGATGAATCTGGAGAACATCATCCTCAGCAAACTGACACAGGAACAGAAAATGAAACACCGCATATTCTCACTCATAGGTGGGTGATGAAAAATGAGAACACATGGACACAGAAAGGGGAGTACTAAACACTGGGGTCTATTGGGGGGAAAAGGGGAGGGCCAGTGGGAGGGGGAGGTGGGGAGGGATAGCCTGGGGAGAAATGCCAAATGTGGGTGAAGGGGAGAAGAAAAGCAAAGCACACTGCCATGTGTGTACCTACGCAACTGTCTTGCATGCTCTGCTCATGTACCCCAAAACCTATAATCCAATAAAAAATTAAAAAAAAAAATAAATAAATAAATAAAAATAATTTATAATTATTAATGTTATATGCATTACAATTTATTCCAAATAACGAATTGATTTTTATACAATGCTCTTACTGATTTTTACTGATATTTGCTTAACTCTTGTATTCATAGCCTATTAGCCTACGTATCTTTGCAATGCAAATGAGTGCAGTTCCAAGATTGGTTAATATATTGGCTACCTAAACAAGTAAGACGAAAGTGAAACAATGAAAACCTAGATGAGGACATGATCTGTGTGAATCCATGATCATTAAGAACCTGAACAAGTGACTTCCTTTTTACATTCAAATAACACCACTTCTATCCTGGAAGACTGTTTCCTCAATTCTATGTGCCATTCACAATGTAATGACTACAGGCGTGACACACATTTAAGTTTAATCTGTGTTATCACTTTCTTACATCTAGAATTAAACAAAACAGTAAGTGAAGTGTGACTTTTGGCATTTGATCACACTCACATCATAATAGACTTTAAGTTACCCAGGTGACCTCACTGAACCAAGAATTGGGAACAGATGTAAAATATCATACTGTTGGGCCGGGCGCGGTGGCACACGCCTATATTCCCAGCACTTTGGGAGGCCAAGGTGGGTGGATCACGAGATCAAGAGATCGAGACCATCCTGGTCAACATGGTGAAACCCCGTCTCTACTAAAAATACAAAAAATTAGCTGGGCATGGTGGCACGCACCTGTAATCCCAGCTACTCAGGAGCTGAGGTAGGAGAATTGGCTGAACCCAGGAGGCAGAGGTTGCAGTGAGCTGAGATCGTGCCATTGCACTCCAGCCTGGGTAACAAGAGCGAAACTCCATCTCAAAAAAAAAAAATACTGTTATGTATTACTTCTGTCAAACAGACAAAATAGACATAGCTGTTAGTAAAAGGTATTAATTACAAAGTGATGAGTTTTTAAATATGTGCCAACTTTGGTTTTAACACAATTTATTTAATTTAAATTTATATCATTTAATTTTATTCATGCTATATTCAAAAACTGACTCACAAAATTTTTGGAAATTTAATTACTGGATTTATGAGCCTGTGCAAGCATCTCAGCTCACTGCTGGCTTATATCTCATCACTTTCCAAAGTGTAGAATCTATTACACTAAGAAGTGTCCATCGATGCCCGACAAGGCTGATGGCCAAAAAGAATTTTAAATTTCAGTCATGCAAACATTAAAGTTTTCATTTTACTTTTATAAAATGAGTATAATGGGTGTAAGTACTTTTAAAGTAAGAGAAAAGAAAGAGTGATGTAATTTCCTTAGATCTTGGGATTCTAGAACAACTCTGTTATGCACCTTCTGTTATGAACCAAGTTGAAATTACTAGCAAAGGAGGACAGTATCTCCATGCAATGATATGTTATAACTTCTAATAAGACACCAACCTTGAACTTGACAATATGTTCAGCAAATAAGTGGATTTTGGAGTTTAGTTTAAACTTATTTAAAAATTTTTACATTTTTCTTCCAGGCTCAGAAAAAATGTAAAATAAAAAAACTCCACTTTCTAAGAAATAAGTATTCAAATAATGTAGCCGTGGTAGATTCATCTCCCAGTTTTTTGTCCTATCATCTCTGGCCAATATACCTTTGATACCACTAAGTTCTATCTCTTGTGTCTTCAATTATGTAGGGAACAAGCAACACCCCCTTTCCTCTGCGTGGAGAAACACTTCATTTCTTATGATAGTTATTATGGTGAACAGGTATACCTTTTCTTACTTATTTCACTTCTGATAAATGTACTTTTCTTCAACTAGATCTTCAGGAACTACACTCTTTATATAGTTTTAGTTTGAATACTCAGTTGAAGGTGAATTAACATTAACTGGGCAAAATATCCCTAGCTAGAGACTAAGGAGCATATTTCCTGCAGAACCAGGGCAAGCACTGAAAACAGTGGGCTTGTTTTGGTATAACACAGTTTCACCTCGGTAAGGAGGATGACTTTGCAATTCCTCCCCAGTGTTTTGCTTTTTATGTTTTCATTTAATGGTGTGACATCCTATGACAATTATCATTATTTTTGGTCCAATTTTCCCTCCGAAGCAGCTTTGACACAGATCAATGCATCTCAGTGTCGGTTTTTATGGAGCTGCAACATCAGAAACTGACAGCTGGAAATCTTAATTGGTCCAGTGACAGAAAATATAATGACTGCTCACAGTGACTTATTTTATCTGACCTTGTGTTTAATTCAAAGGGAAATTTTAATCTCACTATTGGAAAAGAGAAAGTTGTGGGTCAATGAGTGGGGCAGATCAGCCAGAGAAAGGCCCTTGATTTGGAGAGAAATTACTACTAGTTGTAGGGCTGTTATTAAATTAGGGTTTAAGTGCTGGTCTTGAATGATGGATACCAAGGGTCTCCATGCCTATTTGAACTGCCAACCATTCTGCTGTGCCTGTCATTACAAATGGCAGCAGGCACCGAATGCAGCATGGAAGGTTGCCCGCAAGTGACTGGCTGGAGGCCCTATTACAAAGGCCACCAGACAGCTGTCAGACAGACTGGCATTTGATCATTACTGACTTGGGCCAGAGCCCAGTGACTTTGACCCAGAGGCAAACGTTCCCTATAATACCACCCAAATGGTCTAATCCTTGTGGTCCTGGAGAGAAAGCTATTTCTAGAATAAGGACATCAGATCCGCCCTATTGAATTCAGCTATTAAACTAAGATTTCAAGTGTCTTATTGGTAGTTAAGCACTGGTATATCAAGAAAGTATTAAATCCCCAACATCTTTAGTTCATCTTGGGCAAAGATGTATCAGAGAGAAGGAGATGGTATGAGGTAAAAGAAAAGTGCTGGACTTACATTGAGAAGATATCTTTGAGCTTCATTCAAGGTTTACCTAATTCACTGATGCTTACAAGAACTAAGCGGAAAATGTAAATTTAAATGCTTGATTAACTTGATGATGACAGTGAGGGCGACAATGATGACAGTCATGGTAGTGTTAATGGTGGTGAACTAGATGTTTTTATTCCACAGACATATTAATATTTCTTATAAAAGATACCAGGGATACTGTTAAGATGTGGTATGCAAGAGTTAAAAGCATTGACTTTAACATTTAAACAAAAAAAGTAAAATAACAGCCAGGCTCGAAATTCTGGCTCCAACACTCATGATGGCAAGGCATAGTTTCTATATCTATAAAGTTAGTACTCGTTCCATTCAGGTTGTTTATGTTACTTTCAATTTAGTAAGCACTGAGTTAGTGCATTCTTTAGAAAGTCATTCACCAGATTGATACTAAAGAGTGTTTCACTCAGTTTCTCTGCAAGATGTGTCTTTGCATTAGTCCAGGTCCTCCAAGAAGAAAAACCAAGATTTAATTTTTTTTTTAAATAAAGGACTTTGCAACAAATAGGGATAGAGTTCAGAGCAAGGCGGGAAGAATGATAAGAGAAGGATGTAAGTCTTGCCTTGAATGACAGAGAGATGGAAGGGAAGTTGGGTGGAAAAGTCCTAGATTGCTATAAAGACTAAGGAAGATTCAGCCAGGGCCTCAGGGAGTTCTTGAGACAAAGTTGGCTGTCAGAGGAGTGTGTTGTCTTCCAGAGGCAGGCCTGCCATGCTCAAACACTGACTGGAAGAATCTTGAAAAAAAGCATGGCCTTAGTACAAATGTGGCAATCAATTTCAGAGCAGAGCAGCTGGGTCCCTTGGTCAAATAAGCTCTCTGAAGTTTGGGATCTGTGAAGCTTTCTCACGGTCAGCACCATCTCCTTGCCATTGCATACTGTGATTTCTTTCAAACTGTAATTAACTTATTCAGTCCTTCAGTTTAATAATACATCTATTCATAATGTTTTCTCGAATGCTCCAGGTGTTGGCTAATATTTACTGCCTATCTGTTTATATCCTTTGGATGTTTTCTGCTCTTCATAAACAGTTAATAAGTAAAATTCACCTTTTTCACTTATTTATCCTCCCTAGATAGTAGATTCATCAGAAGTTCACCAAATATCTGGAACTGGAGTTTTATTCTTCAACCTTTTGAGATGCTCACTTCCTGTAAGGAATGATTGCTGCTCTACTGGGAAAACCCAACATTGATATAGGACCATAGTACCCATCTGGCCTTCATGACACCTGCCTCTTGTGCATTCTATTAGATACAGAACTTTGCTGGAGACCATCAGTATTTTTTTAAACCATTGATTTCTCTCTATTAGTGAAAAGTGAAGTTCCCTCAGGTGTCATTTTTATTCAGCATGAAGAACATCATTTCACATTTCTTGTATAGTGGTCTACTAGTTACGTTTTCTTCGTTTTCTTTCATCTGAGAGTATCTTGATTTTGCTTTTATTCCTGAAGCATATTTTTGCTCAATATAAAATTCTAGATTGACAGTTCTTCTCTTTCAGTATAGTAACATGCTGTTCTGCTATCTTCTGGTTTTCACAGTTTCCAATATAACATCTGTAAAATTCAAATTGTTGTCTCCCTGAGATGTGCCATTTTCATCTAGCTGCCTTAAACAATTGGTTTTATATTTAGATTTCAACAACTTGATTATGATTGTCTAAGCATAGTTTTTGTTGAGTATATATTTCACAAATTGGTAAAATTTTCAGCTATTATGGTCTCAAGTATTTTTTCTGCACAAATCACTTTTTTTCTGATCCTCTGGAACATCAGTGACACATACTTTGGACCTTTTGATATTTTCTTGTAGTTTTCTGAGTTGTGTCATTTTTTTCTTTCTTTTTAAGTTTCTGGGTACATGTGTAGGATGTACAGATGTGTTACGTAAGTAAATGTGTGCCATGTTGGTTTGCTGCACCTATCAATCCATCTAGTTATTAAGCCCAGAATGTATTAGCTATTTATTTGGATACTCTCCCTTCTCCATCCCCTACCATGAGACCCAAGTGTGTGTTGTTCACCTCCCTATGTTCATGTGTTCTCATTGTTTAGCACCCACTTATAAGTAAGAACATGTGGTGTTTGGTTTTCTGTTCTTGCATGAGTTTGCTGAAGATAATGGCTTCCATAATGGCTTCCAGCTCTATCCATGTCCCTGCAAAGGATATGATCTCACTCCTTTTTATGGCCACATACTATTCAATGGTGTATGTGTACCACATTTTCTTTATCCAGTCTATCATTGATGGGCATTTGCGTTGATTCCATGTCTTTGCTATTGTGAATAGTGCTGCAATGAACATACGTGTGCCTGTATCTTTATAATAGAATGATTTATACTCCATTGGGTAATGGGATTGCTGGGTAACATGGTATTTATGGTTTTAGGTCTTTGAGGAAACACCACATTGTCTTCCACACACAATGAATTTACATTCCCATCAACAATGTAAAAGCGTTGCTTTTTCTTTTTTTATTTTTTTTCCCACTTACTTTGTGTGTGTGTGTGTGTGTGTGTGTATAATCTTTTTTTATTGCATTTTAGGTTTTGGGGTACATGTGCAGAACATGAAAGATAGTTGCATAGGTACACACATGGCAGTGTGTTTTGCTGCCTTCCTCCCCTTCACCCATATTTGGCATTTCTCCCCAGGCTCTCCCTCCCCAGCTCCCCACCCCGCTGTCCCTCCCCTATTCCCCCCAATAGACCCCAGTGTGTAGTACCCCCTTCCCTGTGTCCATGTGTTCTCATTTTTCCTCACCTGCCTATAAGTGAGAATATGTGGTATTTCATTTTTCTGTTCTTATGTCAGTTTGCTGAAAATGATGTTCTCCAGATTCATCCATGTCCTTAGAAAGGACACAAACTCATCATTTTTGATTGCTGCATAATATTCCATGGTGTATATGTGCCACATTTTCCCAGTCCAGTCTATCATCGATGGGCATTTGGGTTGGTTCCAGGTCTTTGCTGTTGTAAACAGTGCTGCAGTGAACATTCATGTGCATGGGTCCTTATAATAGAATGATTTATAATCCTTTAGATATATACCCAGTAATGTGATTGCTAGGTCAAATGGAATTTCTATTTCTAGGTCCTTGAGGAATTGCCACACTGTCTTCCACAATGGTTGAACTAATTTACACTCCCACCAACAGTGTAAAATTCTTCCTATTTCTCCACATCCTCTCCAGCATCTGTTGTCTCCAGATTTTTTAATGATCGCCCATCTAACTGGTGTGAGATGGTATCACAATGTGGTTTTGATTTGCATCTCTCTAATGACCAGTGATGATGAGCATTTTTTCATTTGTTTGTTGGCCTCATGTATGTCTTCTTTTGTAAAGTGTCTGTTCATATCCTTTGCCCATTTTTGAAAGGGCTTGTTTGTTTTTTTCCTATAAATCTGTTTGAGTTCTTTGTATATTCTGGATATCAGCCCTTTGTCAGATGGGTAAACTGCAAAAATTTTTTCCCATTCTGTTGGTTGCCGATTCACTCTAGTGACTGTTTCTTTTGCCTTGCAGAAGCTGTGGAGTTTGATTAGGTCCCATTTGTCTATTTTGGCTTTTGTTGCCAATGCTTTTGGTGTTTTGGTCATAAAGTCCTTGCCTACTCCTATGTCCTGAATGGTTTTGCCTAGATTTTCTTCTAGGGTTTTTATGGTGCCAGGTCTTATGTTTGGGTCTGTAATCCATCTGGAGTTAATTTTAGTGTAAGGTGTCAAAAAGGGGTCCAGTTTCTGCTTTCTGCACATGGCTAGCCAGTTTTCCCAACATCACTTATTAAACAGGGAATCCTTTCCCCATTGTTTTTTTTTTGTCAGGTTTATTAAAGATTGTATGGTTGTAGATATGTTGTGTTGCCTCCGAGGCCTCTGTGCTGTTCCGTTGGTCTATATATCTGTTTTGGTACCAGTACCATGCTGTTTTGATTACTGTAGCCTTGTAGTATAGTTTGCAGTCTGGTAGTGTGATGCCTCCCGCTGTGTTCTTTTTGCTTAGAATTGCCTTGGCTATGCAGGCTCTCTTTTGGTTACATATGAAGCTCATGATGGTTTTTTCCAGTTCTGTGAAAAAATTCAATGGTAGTTTGATGGGGATAGCATTGATTCTGTAAATTACCTTGGGCAGTATAGCCATTTTCACGATATTGATTCTTCCTAACCATGAACATGGAATGTTTCTCCATCTGTTTGTGTCCTCTCTTATTTCGTTGAGCAGTGGTTTGTAGTTTTCCTTGAAGGGGTCACTTACGTTCCTTGTAAGTCGTATTCCTAGGTATTTTATTTTTTTGTAGCAATTGTGAAAGGCAGTTCGTTCTTAATTTGGCTCTCTTTAAGTCTGTTATTGGTGTATAGGAATGCTTGTGATTTTTGCACATTGATTTTATGTCCTGAGACTTTGCTGAAGTTGCTTATCAGTTTCAGGAGCTTTGGGCTGAGATGATGGGGACTTCTAGGTATACTATCATGTCGTCTGCAAATAGAGACAATTTGGCTTCCACCTTTCCTATTTGAATACCCTTTATTTCTTTTTCTTGCCTGATTGCTCTGGTGAGAACTTCCAGTACTATTTTGAATAGGAATGGTGAGAGAGGGCATCCTTGTCTAGTGCTGGATTTCAAAGGGAATGCTTCCAGTTTTTGCCCATTCAGTATGATATTGGCTGTTGGTTTGTCATAAATAGCTTTTATTACTTTGAGACACGTTCCATCAATACCGAGTTGATTGAGGGTTTTTAGCATAAAGGGCTGTTGAATTTTGTCAAATGCCTTCTCTGAGTCAATTGAGATAATCATGTGGTTTTTGTTTTTGGTTCTGTTTATGTGGTGAATTACATTTATAGACTTGTGTATGTTGAACCAGCCTTGCTTCCCCGGGATGAATCCTACTTGATCATGATGGATAAGTTTTTTGATGTGCTATTGTAATCAGCTTGCCAGTATTTTATTGAAGATTTTTACATCTATGTTTATCGTGGATATTGGCCTGAAGTTTTCTTTTCTTGTTGAGTCTCTGCCAGGTTTTGGTATCAGGATGATGTTGGTCTCATAAAATGATTTGGGAAGGATTCCCTTTTTTTGGATTATTTGGAATAGTTTCAGAAGGAATGGTACCAGCTCCTCTTTGTGTCTGGTAGAATTCGGCTGTGAACCCATCTGGACCTGTGCTTTTTTTGTGTGGTAGGCTCTTAATTGCTGCCTTGACTCCAGACATTGTTATTGGTCTATTTATAGTTTCAGTTTCCTCCTGGTTTAGGCTTGGGAAGATGCAGGAGTCCAGGAATTTATCCATTTCTTCCAGGTTTACTAGTTTATGTGCATAGAGTTGTTTGTAATATTCTTTGATGATGGTTTGAATTTCTGTGGAATCTGTGGTGATTTCCCCTTTATCGTTTATTATTGCATCTATTTGGTTGTTCTCTCTTCTCTTTTTTATCAGTCTGGCTAGTGGTCTGTATTTTGTTGATATTTTCAAAAAACCAGCTCTTGGATTTATTGATTTTTTGATGGGTTTTTCACGTCTCTATCTCCTTCAGTTCTGCTCTGATCTTAGTTATTTCTTGTCTTCTGCTAGGTTTTGAGTTTTTTTTATCTTGCTCCTCTAGCTCTTTCAGTTTTGACAATAGGGTGTCAATTTTGGATCTCTCCACTCTTCTCATGTGGGCACTTATTGCTACATATTTTCCTCTAGAGACTGCTTTAAATGTGTCCCAGAGATTCTGGTATGTTGTGTCTTTGTTCTTGTTGGTTTCGAAGAACTTCTTTATTTCTGCCTTCATTTCATTGTTTATCCAATCAACATTCAAGAGCCAGTTGTTCAGTTTCCATGAAGCTGTGCGGTTCTGAGTTAGTTTCTTAATTCTGAGTTCTAACTTGATTGCACTATGGTCTGCGAGAATGTTTGTTATGATTTCAGTTGTTTTGCATTTGCTGAGGAGTGCTTTACTTCCAATTATGTGGTCAATTTTAGAGTAGGTGTGATATGGTGCTGAGAAGAATGTATATTCTGTGGATTTGGGGTGGAGAGTTCTGTAAATGTCTATCAGGTTTGCTTGTTCCAGGTCTGAGTTCAAGCCCTGGATATCCTTGTTAATTTTCTGTCTGGTTGATCTGTCGAATATTGACAGTGGAATGTTAAAGTCTCCCACTATTATTGTGTGGGAGTCTAAGTCTCTTTGTAAGTCATTAAGAACTTGCCTTATGTATCTGGGTGCTCCTGTATTGGGTCCATATATGTTTAGGATCGTTAGGTCTTCTTGTTGTATCGATCCTTTTACCATAATGTAATGACCTTCTTTGTCTCTTTTGATCTTTGTTGCTTTAAAGTCTATTTTATCAGAGACGAGAATTGCAACTCCTGCTTTTTTTTTGCTCTCCATTTTGTGGGTAAATCTTCCTCCATCCCTTTATTTTGAGCCTTTGTGTATCCTTGCCTGTGAGATGGGTTTCCTGGATACAGCACACCGATGGGTTTTGGTTTTTTCCAATTGGTTCTATCCAATTTGCCAGTCTGTGTCTATTGATTGGTGCATTTAGTCCATTTACATTTAGGGTTAATATTGTTATGTGTGAATTTGATACTGCCATTTTGATGCTGGCTGTCTGTTTTGCCCATTAGTTGATGCAGATTGTTCATTTTGTTGATGCTCTTTAGCATTTAGTATGTTTTTGGAATGGCTGGTACTGGTTGTTCCTTTCTATGTGTGGTGCCTCCTTCAGGAGCTCTTGTAAAGCAGTCCTGGTGGTGACAATATCTCTGAGTACTTGCTTGTTTGCAAAGGATTTTATTTTTCCTTCACTTCTGAAGCTCAGTTTGGCTGGATATGAAATTCTGGATTGAAAGTTATCTTCTTTAAGGATGTTGAATATTGGCCCACACTCTCTTCTGGCTTGTAGAGTTTCTGCCGAGAGATCTGCTGTGAGTCTGATGGGCTTCCCTTTGTGGGTGACCCGACCTTTCTCTCTGGCTGCCCTTAGTATTTTCTCCTTCATTTCAACCCTGGTGAATCTGATGATTATGTGCCTTGAGGTTGCTCTTCTTGCGGAATATCTTTGTGGTGTACTCTGTATTTCCTGGGCTTGAATATTGGCCTGCCTTGCCAGGTTGGGGAAATTTTCTGGGATAATATCCTGAAGAGTATCTTCCAGCTTGGATTCATTCTCTTCATCACATTCTGGTACACCTATCAAACGTAGGTTAGGTCTCTTCACATAGTCCCACATTTCTTGGAGACTTTGTTAATTCCTTTTTGCGTTTTTTTCTCTAATCTTGGTTTCTCGTTTTATTTCATTGAGTTGATCTTCAACTTCTGATATTCTTTCTTCTGCTTGGTCAATTAGGCTGTTGAAACTCGTGCATGCTTGGTGAAGTTCTCATGTTGTGTTTTTCAGCTCCTTCAATTCATTCATATTCCTCTCTAAGTTGTCCATTCTTGTTATCATTTCCTCGAATCATTTTTCAAATTTTTTTCAAGGTTCTTAGTTTCTTTGCATTGATTTAGAACATGTTCTTTTGGCTCACGGAAGTTTCTCATTATCCACCTTCTGAAGTCTGATTCCATCATTTTGTCACACTCATTCTCCATCCAGCTTTGTTCCCTTGCTAGTGAGGAGTTTTGGTCCTTTGTAGGAGGTGAGGTGTTCTGGTTTCGGGTGTTTTCCTCCTTTTTGCGCTTGTGTCTGCCCATCTTTTTGGATTTATCCACCTGTCATTTGAGTAGTTGCTGACTTTTTGATTGGGTCTCTGAGTGGATGCCCAGATTGTTGATGATGAAGTATTTCTGTTACTTAGTTTTCCTTCTAACAGTCTAGCCCCTCTGCTCTACGACTGCTGAGGTCCACTGCAGGCCCTGCTTGTCTGGGGTACACCTGTAGCAGCTGCAGAACAGTGAGGGATGCTCCCAGTTTCTTCTGCTGCTATCTTTGTCCCAGAATGATGCCTGCCAAATGTCAGTCTGATCAGTCCTTTTCGAGGTGACTCTTTGGATATACAGAGGTCAGGGAGCTGCTTGAGGAGACGGTCTGTACTTTATAGGAGCTCAAGTACTGAGCTGTGAGCTCCATTGTTCATTCACGGCTGTTAGGCAGGTGTGTTTAAGTCTGCTGCAGCAGAACTTATAAAACCCCTTTTTTTTCCTCAGATGCTCTGTTTCGGGGAGTTAGGGCTTTCTTTATGAGTATCTGTTGCACTGTCCTGCCCATGTAGGAGGCAGTCTAGTCACTATTTGCCTGCCGAGGCTCTGCCCTGCTACCACAGGGCCCACCCTGTTGCCGTGGGCTCTGCCCTGTTGCCCGTGGGCTCTGCCCTGCTGTCGTAGGCTCTGCCTGTTGGCGGAGTCTCTCTGATATGGCGGGTTGCCTCGGCAATGGCAGGCTGCATCAGCAATGGGAGTGTACCTGAGTAGGGGCAGAATTCCTCAGTAATGGCAGACACCCATCCCCCAGCGAGCTGCACCGTCCTGGATTCAGCTGTACCCACAGTGAAACTCTCAACCCTGAGCATTTCGAATCACCATTTTGTTTGTCCCTGTGGGTGTGGGACCCACCGAGCCTGATCACCTGGCTCCCTGCCTCAGAGCCCTTTTTCTTTTTTTTTTTTTAAATTGAACAGTTGACTCTCTCCCAGGTGTTTCAGTCGCCTGCTGATAGGGCACCGGGATCTGTGTGATTTCCCGTGCAGCAACCCACTGCGCCGGGTCAAATGTCACTTCCTGGGAATCTCCTGGTCTGGCTCACTGTCCAAGTCCCGTTTAATCAGATGGATTTGCTAATCTGCCCTCCCAAATCTCAGATTGCCGGTTTAACCGGGCACCCAGACCAGTGTGTTTTGTGCGGGGTGCCACTGCGCTGTGGCGCTGGCCAAAATGGTCGTGCCAGTCAAAATGGCTGCACTGGCGTCCCTTGTCTCCCCTACACCTGGGAATTTCCCCATTCTGTGGGCAACAAAGATCCGTCTGGAAATGCAGCTTGGACTCAACCTCTGCACCTTCACTGAGAGCTGCAATTCTGAGTTGTTCCTACTGTGCCATCTTCTTTTTCTCCCTTGAGTGTTGCTTTTTCTTCACAGCCTCACCAGCCTCTGTTGTTTCTTCACTTTTTAATAATTCCGACTTTGACTGACATAAGATGGTATCTCACTGCGGTTTTGATTTGCATTTCTCTAATGATCAGTGATGATGAGCTTTTTTAATATGTTTGTTGGCTACATGAATGTCTTCTTTTGAGAAGTGTCTGTTGATGTCCTTTGCTACTTTTTAATGGGATTGTTTTTTCTTGCAAGTTTGTTTAAGTTCCTTGTAGATTCTGGATATTAGATCTTTGTCTTTATATAAATAGATAGATTGCAAAAATTTTCTCCCACTCTGTAGATTGTCTGTTTGGAGCCTATCAATATTCTTGTCCCACCTTTCTTGATCATATGCTTGCTTCTGTGAGAACAAAGCCAAGTTTTTACTAGTGGAAGGCACAGACTTTGTTGTGTGTAGGAAGTTTTACAGCTGTCTGCCTTTGATTTCATCAAGGGAGAGTCAAAGTGAGGAAAGTAATCAAATGATTCAAACATCGGAATTTATTCTGAAAGGTGCTGGCATTATTACTACACATTACAACAATATTGGCTCTGTGTGACACCAGACTTGTGATTCAAAGTAGAATTAGATTTGGCTTTTACCATTTTTGAGTAGCAGATAAACCTTAACCCACATTTTACTCCCTCAGAGTCTTGCTATTTCCTGAAATGAAGATCATTTCATCATTTTAGCAGGAGACTTTTTCCAGGCACATAATGTACTCCTCAGAAAGGCTTGTTAAAAGAATGAATTAATAAATAAATAGATAAATGAGTGACCTTATCTGAGGAATTTGGTGCTTTAAAATTACATGTCTTGGCTAGATGTGGTGACTCATACCTGTAATCTCAGCACTTTGGGAGGCCAAGGTGGAGAGATCACTTGAGGTCAGCAGAGGTGGGCAGATCACTGGAGCCTGCCCAACATTGTGAAACATAATGAAACCTTGTCTCAGCTAAAAATGAAAAAATTAGGGCCGGGTGCAGTGCCTCATGCCTGTAATCCCAACACATTGGGTTGCTGAGATGGGCGAATCACGAGGTCAAGAGATCGAGACCATCCTGGCCAACATGGTCAAACCCCATTTCTACTAAAGAATACAACAATTAGCTGGGTGTGGTGGTGCATGCCTGTAGTCCCAGCTACCTGGGAGGCTGAGGCAGGAGCATTGCTTGAACCTGGTAAGCAGAGGTTACAGTGAGCCAAGATCATGTCACTGCACTCCAGCCTGGTGCCTGGTGACAGATCAAGACTCTGTCTCAAAAAAAATTAACTAGGCATGGTGGCAGATACCTGTAATCCCAGCTACTTGGGAGGCTAATGCAGGAGAATCACTTAAACCTGGGAGGGGTAGGTTACAGTGAGCTGAAGTCATGGCACCGTACTCCATCCTGGGCCACAGAGCAAGACTCCATCTCAGAAAAAATATAAATGACTAAAAATAAAATTATGTGTCTCATATTTTATGTTTCTTCTGTGTTATAAAAGAGAAGTTTTAGGTATTGAGCTCATTTATTGCTAAATAATTCCCAGAATGATCAAACCATACCATGTGAAAACTGGAAAGACATTCATCCTCTGTTGTATTTTATTTGAAAAACTGAGTACTGAGGGGAAGTGACTGGCCCAAGGTCACATAGCTAATGAAACAAAGTCTATCTCTTGCCTTCCTATCTACTCTCTTTTAACTAAAGCATGCTGCTTTCCTTTTTCACTTTTTGTTGTTCATTTGAAAAGGAACACTCACTGGATCTCAAAGTATACACAAACCTCATTTGAATATTCCATAATCCATCAAAAGTCATGAAGGCACAGTGAATTTTCTGAAGAAGACTCACTAAGTCATTCATTTATTCATTCATTCAACAAATATTGAGAGTCTATTATGTACGCTATGAGCTAAGAATATAGTAGCACATTGAGCAAATTCCTTCCCTGTTGGGGCTTACAGTCTAGTTCCTTTTCAGAAAGAGTGGTCCAGTTATAACTGTCACTCACTGGCTATGTAACCTTGAGTGAATTTGTTAATTTTCTATTTTTTTGTCTGAATAAGGAAGCCAGCAAACCTCACTTTGCCTTATTGTTGGGAGGACCAAAAAGGTAATGTCAGCAAGCCACTTAGTGCCAGACATAGATTCATAAACTGGTACAGGGTGGTTTTTGTAATAATTAATTCTGAGTATTCCAGTTTCACTCATTTCAGCACCATCATTTTTCTCCTTTCAAGAGATGCAGTATGATGTAAGTTGAAGCCCTACCCTGTGTAATCAGTATCTGCTTACTAACTTCCAATGACACTGACTGTCTGTATTTTCCACCAATATTTTTAGCTCCTTCTTCCTTTAGGACCTTGGTATCTGATCCTCTGCCTGAAGCATCCCTCCCTTCCAAACCCCATCTTATCCCCCTACTGCTTTCTCATCTGCCTCTACTCCTGTGCATCTTTTAATCTCAGCTTAATTATCACTTGGCAAGAAGTTCTAAATTCCCAGGCTAAGTTAACTCATTCTTATACATTCTTACAGCTAAAGCCAGAAACATAATTTGTAGAGCCCAGTAAAAAATGAAAATGTTTAGCCCATTGTTTAAAAAGCAAAATATACATTGTTGAAGGTATTAAATTATGAAGGCTTTCCCTCTTTTTCTCTACCTCTCTCATCTCGTCATGGTGGATTAGTTGTTGTTGTTATGTATTATTGTTCTGAGTAAAAATAAAATAAAATTTTAAATTAAAAACATGTATTTTCACATTATTTTTATATTGCATAGCACAAATTTTAACCACAAATCAAAAGGATTTAATACACATGCAAAAATAAGAGTTATAATTTCTATTTCATAGCTCATACAAGCATATGTATTTTATTCTTACCAGATCAGTGGCAATGTTGCACAAAGCTAACTTCCATGCTTTTATTTCCTTTCATGATAGATACATATTCTATCAACCCTTCTACTTTCAGCCTTACTGATTGATAAGGAAAGATTGAAAGAAAAAGAAAGTATGGGTTAACCTACTCCGTTTTGCTTCAAGGCCATCATTTTCTGCATAAGTGACTAACTGGCTCAGGGAAGTAACATGAGTAAGAAAAAATAATACAAGGCTCCTCAGTCATTCATATTTATTTCTTTGTCATTACTCTCTGCATTCAAAGTGAGTTCTGGTTAGAACACGAAGTATTGGCTCTAAGGCTCATCAGTACACCAGCTTACTCTGTCATTTTGTAACATACTTTTCTTGAACTCACTGTTAAGTCTTACTGACCTCTTACATATTGCAGGTCCACTGGAATTCTGTGCTACATATGAATAGGGCATCAAGAAAGGGTGGACACTCATATTGCACTGTCTCCTCTGTTCATGCATGTGTCCCATTGCACCGCCGCATGTCACTTACAAAACACAATTTCAAAGACCAAATTACGAATATCAAGATAGCTAAGAGAGAGCATTAAACCAAGCCATTGGCTCTTCTGTTCATGAGCTTGTATGTGACTACACAGGTTCTATACTGGTGAATCTTTTTGTTATAACGCTCTGCACTTTTCCACTAAAGTCCTTATATTGTAATTATATATTTATGAAAGTGTTTAATATACGCCTCCATGATTAAACCACAAACTGCAAGCGGGCAGTGATTTTATACTTCTCATTCACCACTCTTCAGTAAATGTCCTTGAATATATGAATCAACGGATGGAAGACATGGCTGGGGAGACTAGGAGTCTAAAACTTTCATAAACAGAGTTTCAAAAAGTGACTAGAAATTAATGATGGAAGTTAATATTTATGTAGATAATGAGAAATGTTAAGTAATTTCCATAGCTGTTTATTCCATTCCTCCTGGGGTTTTGTTTCACGTTCTAATTCTGTCTGCTCTGCTTGATCAAACCTTGGTCATAAAAAGAATCAATAGGAGTTCTAGCTCTTCTAAGAGAAGATCCCTTCTTCTCTGGTTGTATCTGTGCATGTGTTAAGGAATACATGAATTACATGCTTAAAGAAAGAGGCCATCCATTTTATCAATAATAGAGTTTCACATGAATCAAGTTCCAAATGGAATATTTTTTCTATTTTTGTCTTTTTTTTATTAGCTACACAAAGAAAAAGAGCAGTTCATTTAACTATGTGAAAGCCAATAGAGATTCATTGCTGTTTACTTTCTTTTGTATAAATTTTAATGCATTTTTAATTCCATACCACTGGTTGGAAAACCAACTGATACAGTTACTGCTGCCCTATAATGCATTTCAGTCATTTCTAATAAGGCTAAACTTTAAGATGGCTAATCATTATCTCCTAAAGCTACTGGAAATGGATTCCCTCCTGGAACTGCTGGGTCCTGCAGCATTCTTGCTAATGAAAGTGGATTTGGAAATACTATTCGAATAAACAAAACCACTGAGTTGTTTTTTAGCCAAACATAATGTTCAGCAAAATCTGTAATCTCACATCTAACCTTCCTGGCAGAAGTTACTCATTTAAATACAAATCCTCTAGTTCACAATGCTTGTGCTTTCTTTCTTTTACAACACAATTTTAAAGAAAGCTATCCAGTCATGTATGCCTAGAATCTCCATGAACTTTAAATGTAAAAATAAACATTTAAAGACAAATATGCTTTTGTCATCTTTTAGCCATAAAACAATAGGCATGTGCTATATATGAAAATATTGATGCATAATCATAGGTGCGAAGTGTGAGACTCCATCTAAAAAAAAAAAGGAAAGAAAAACGAAAGAGCTCCAGATTTGGAGTGAATAGGTCTGAATTCTGGGCCTAATTTTACAAGCTACCTCTATTCTTTAACTTCTCAGAACTTCATTTGTTCATACATATATTTTTTAAAAAAGATTGGACTCACTTGGTCTTAAAAAGTTCCCTCAGCTCTGAAATTCTGTGCCTTAAGAATGAGCCACCTCTGAGGAAGCCCAGAAGTGTGCATGTGAGTTCCTAAGCTACAGGAAAGCTTAGAAGGGAGCAGTGGCTTTGCCCTTCTCTGAGCTAAACTACTCAGATCCTTGACACCCATTCATTCCAAGCCAGTCCTTTCCCTCACCACTTCGTTCCTCAGGCTCACAGCAGCTGCTCAGAGGTATTGACTAAATGAACAAATGAACATCCCCTGGAACCAGCAGAGAGTGGAAACTGAAAACTCAATGACTCAGCAGGAAGGACCACTGAGTCACACAAACCACTTCTTGTTTTCTCAGTGTGGTCCAAGCCAAGTCCTGACAGGGTGGGAAGGTAGTACAGCTCTAGCTCTAATAAGTCCACACACAACAGCACGGCAAAGAGAAAGCCTTCAAAGTCAAAGTTGGACGTAGGAAGGAAGGAAATGAAACTGTCACTTAACCTTTGTTCCAGTTCTCTGCAGCAAAACTTCATTTTTAAACAACATTCACTTCATTACATAAATATCTTCTGCATATTTATTAGATATTGTCCAAGTGTTACAATACACACAGAAATAGATTTTACATAACTGCTAATTTGAAGGAGCTGATATCCTACAAAAATTATTTATGAAGATAGAATATATGAAGGACCACAGAGAAGTTTAGCTAACATGCCATGAGAATGAGAAGTGAAAAGAGGGATTGGATAGTGAAATCATGACTTCCTTGAGAGGACAACCTTTGAATGAGGCCGTGGGAGATGTAAAAGATTTGCAAATGTTGAGGTGTGGGAAAACGGGAATGTTAAGCAGAGAGGGTGGGAGAACACTTCAGCCGGGGAAGACTTTGGACAAGCATATTATGTAATCCCTTTTGGTTGAGTGTCGGGTCTGTAAATGCATTGTGTGTCCACTCTTTCTTTCCTTTGATGGCCTTGTCTGAGGCAGTCCAAAGATCGCAATCTTGATGGAGATTTCCCTTCTTCCTGCTAGGCCTTTCCATGAAAAAAACCAATCACTTTCTGCTATGAGCCCAGCTTGGCACTTGAGAAATCATTACCTGATTATTATTCATGATTCTGTTAGTCTTAGTAGATTTCAAGTTCCACCACAGCAATCACTATGTCTTTTTTTTTTTAATACTCTTCATTGTCTAGATGGATTCTGGCTAAATAAATAGGGAGCTGAATTGAGTTGGAATAAAAAAAAATTTACATGCAAAAATGGATTGGCACTAGATATCAAGAGCATTGAATGCCGAGTTTAGAAATTTAAAACCACTGAAGTTCTTTTCTCTGAATATAACAATGATAGCTAATAATGTTTGTTGAAGACACTATTTTAAGAGCTATGCACCTCTTATTTTATATAATCTAGTCTTTACAACAACCCAATGACTTAAACAATACTTATTACTCCCAAGTTATAGTTAAAAAACTGAGTCCTGGTGTTTCAAGGACTGCCCCAGAATCACAAAGTGAGTAAGGGTGGAGTCAGAATTTGATCCCTCATAGCTTAACTCCAGAATAAATTCTCTTAACTATGATTTAGAATTGTGCTTCAGAAAAAAATAATTTGGCAGAAATATTTAAGGTGAATGAGATGGGAGATGGCCAAGTTAAGCACTTCAATTTGGAAGTAATGGCAACAGAAAAGAAAGAATGAGTGCTTGTGTGATGATGATGGAGGTGAAAATGAAAAAGAGGAGATGCATTTGTTATTCATACATAATTTTTAAAAATTGCTAAATCATTACATCTGAGAAGTAGAGAAGATTTAAAAATAAAAGATTGTGAAATGTTGAGCCCATGTAACTGGAAGACAGTCTCATTCACCAAAAAATAAAAAAAAAAAAAAACAGGAAAGAAATAAGCTCAATAAAGGAGATAGTAACTGTGTTGATCACTAACACCATTTATTTATTGTTTATGAATTACAGAAGTCTGAATGTGTCATCCTTTTGTAATTTCTATTCCTTAGGGACGAGGAACTATTTACAATAAAGCTTATTATGTCCCATTGTTGTTATTTATATGCTGGTCTTGCAGAATTTTTTTTCAAGACAAAATTATGACTTATTTTTTAAAATATGTAGCATATGTAAAAGTTACTTTTGTGAGGCCTAGAAAGGAATCTAAAAATATGGCTTAAATATAGACAGGCCATCATAGCAAAACAAGAGTTTTAACAGATAAGTCCCCCAAAAAGCATATGCCTTTAGAAAACAAAATCAGTATTTTTATATATTTTTAATATTAAGAAATTTACTCAACCTCAATAAGTCTGTTTTCTCAACTGCAAAATGAGAGCAGTGTTAGAACTAATCTCCTAGGTTTATTGAGAGGATTGAATAAGATGTTATATACAAAAGGCTTAGCACAGAGTAAACACATAACAATTCTAGCTACCATGGTTATATTATCACAGTCAGTTTTAATTTTTATTGAATTTCCTGATAGGCTGGAGACATAATCATGGGAGTAACTAATATTTATAGCAAGGTAATATATAGGTGATTGTTTTATAACTATAATTACAATAATCTTACATTGTTTCCTCTTAAAACCTGCAACAGTAAGCATTTGCTTTATCTTATGGCTTGAGAAGGAGAAAGATAGCAAGTAATTTATACAGGTTTTATATTCAGAATTTATACTCCATACCGTCCATTCAGCACTCTGGGTCTGAGGTAGAAACAGCAAGGAAAGAAAGAATAAATTAATATTCAAAAAGGAGAAATAAGTACATACCAGAGCAGTGGATCTTCGGTGTGTGTAGATAATGGAGCTCATGCAAATGTGGTATTATTATCTAAAATACCAAATGGAGTTTTTCAAATAACATGCATTTTTGATGTACTTAATTCCATCTGAAAATCTGGGAACAATTTTACCACACTGAAACATTACTGTGCAAATTAAAAATACTCTAAAATCTCAGCTCTGTGGATACAAGTCAAGAAAAAGTGAACTAAATAAGCATATGTGACTTGGAGTTTTCCATAACAATTTGGGTACATGTTTTATTATCTTTTAATGCTCCAGATGTTTAACAACAATAAAATTCAAGAAGTGTATATTCAAATAATATAAATTTCAGTCAATATTATCAATCAGTTCCTTCCCACCACCCCACAAAATGTGAAAACTGACTTACTTTTATGGTATCAGAATACATGCCTGTTTGTCAATCACCAATGTTCTCTCTGAGGATACCTTCTGAATCAAGACACATAAACAAGAAAGCAAGGGAGAAAACTTACTTAAGCAAGATGTGGTTATGCGGCTTTAATTGCAACACTTTAAAAAAAGACATAGAGGTGATATTTTCTCAGGGGTATAATAAGAATCAATGGTTAGATGTGACTGCCAAGAAAGCTAATTGGACTTAAACTACATTAACAGTAAAATTATCTCTCTAGCAAAAAAACATGACATTTCTTTCTGCTCTGAAATGAAAAGGCAACACCTACATTACTGGATTCAGTTCAGAATTTAGAACTTTTACCTGGCTAGAAACAGATGATAAACTTTCAGGATTTTGCCACTGGTATGGTGATGAGCAATGACACAAAAATTGCCTTGTTCCTACGCTTAGATCATGGGGACACCCAACCCAGCAAACCACCCTTGACTCAGGCCTCCATACAGCAGAAAAGCGGGGAAATAAAAGAATAGAACAGAAAACATAAATTCAATAAAATATAAATGTGCTATTTAGTGGCTGAAAAGTTGACAATATGAAAAGACTTATCATCTAGACACAGTGTTCATTATGGTAGCTGCTAGCTACAGGTTGTTTGTGAGAAGTTGAAATATGGCTAGTCTAAATTGAGAGGAGCTGTCAAAGTAAAATATATATTAAACTTTGAAGATTTAGTGCCAAAAAAGAAAGTAAAATATTTATAATTTTTACATTGATTACATGTTGACATACTGTTTGGGGTATTTTGAGTTAAGTAAGATATATTATAATGGTTCCTGTTTCTTTTATGATTTTTAAATGCAGCTATTAAAAATTTCAAAATACATATGTACCTCATATTTCTATTATATAACATTTTTCTAGACTAATGGTCAGCAATTTTTTTTTTCTGAAAAGAGCTAGATGTTTCCATAACAACTACTCAACCCTGTCATTGTAGTGTGATTGCAACCATAGGCTATATGTAAACAAATGCATGTGGCCATGTTCCAATAAAACTTTGCTTATAGACATTAAAATTTGTTTTTCTAATTGATTATTTTAATTGACAAAATTGTAGATATTTATTGTGTACAAAATAATGTTTTGAAATATGTATACACTGTAAAGTATATACATGCTAATGTATATACATTAAATCAGACTAATGTAATCATTACCTTACACATTAGTTTTTGTAGAGTGAAAAGATTTATTTCTATTTTCAATTCTTTAAGAACCCGCCATATCATTTTGCATAATGCCTATGCTAATTTACATTCAACCAACAGTGTTCAAGGATTTCCTTTTCTCCCCATTCTTTCTAAAACTTGTTATTTTCATGTTTTTTATGGTGGCCATTCCAATAGATATGAGGTGATATCTCATGGTGATTTTGATTTGCGCTTTCCTAAGGATTAGTGATGTTGAGCATTTTTATATAACCCTATTGGCCATTGTGAGAAACATTTATTCAGGTCCTTTGCCCAGTTTTTAATCAGCATTAATTTGTTTTTTGGCTCGAGTCATTTTCATTTTTTATATACTTGGGCTACTAACCTCTCATCAGACACATGGTTTGCAAATGTTTTCTCCCATTTTATAGGTTGCCTCTTCACTCTGTTGAGTATTTCCTTGGCTGTGAAGAAGGTTTTTGGTTTGATGTGATTCTATTTGTCACTTTTAGCTTTTCTTGCCTCTGCTCTAGGGGAATATATCAATTGCCCAGACCAAATTCGTGGAGCTTTTTTCCTATGTTTTTCTTCTGGAAGTTTTACAGTTTCAGGGATTACATTGAGGTTCTTAATTCATTCTGAGTTAATTTGTTTTGGAGTTAATTTTTTAAATGATGTGAACTGAAGGCCTAGATTCATTTTTCTGCATGTGGATATCTAGTAATCTCAAAAACATTTCTTTAAGATAATGTCTTCCCTTATTATGTGTTCTTTGCATGGTGGCTCATGCCTATGATCCCAGCTACTCAGGAGGCTGAGGCAGGAGAATTGCCTGAACCCAGGAGGCGAAGGCTGCGGTGAGCCGAGATTGCACCATTGCACTCCAGCCTGGGTAACAACAGTGAAACTTCGTCTCAAAAAATGAAAATCAGTTGACCATAAATGTGTGGATTTCTGAGCTCTCTATTCTGTTCCATTAATCTGTGTGTCCGTTTTTATTCTGGTACTGTTTCGACTGCTGTAGCTTTACAGTATATTTTAGAGCCAGGTAGTGTGATACTTTCAGCTTCATTCTGTTTGCTTAAGATTGCTTTGGCTATTCAGGGTTTTTTTGTCTTCTCATATGAATATTAGATTGTTTTTTCTATTTCTGGGCAAGATGTCATTGGAATTTGTATAGGGACTTCATCAAATCTGTATATTGCTTTTGGAGTATATACATTATAGCATATTAATTATTTCAATTCATGAACACAAAATATCCATATTTGTGTCTTCTTTTATTTTAGTAGTGTTTTATACTTATCATGTATAAAACATGGACATTTATAATTAAATATCAGTTTTCATGTGTCACAAAATATTACTTTTCTTTTTAATTTGTTTTCAACAATTTAAAAATGCAAAAGCCAATTTTGGCACATAAAAACAGGTGATTCATGGACAATAGTTTGCAAACCCTTGTTCTAGATCTTATTCTGCATTTATTAACTTTAGTACTGAGTAAAATGACTTAACCTATATTTTTTTAAAAAAATTGTGATATTTATAGTTTCACTATAGAGGTCCCCCACCTCTTGGAGTTTCAAGTGAGGTAGCACATAAATAACTTTACAACTTGGTAAAGCAAAAAATAAAAAAAGACAAAGTTGGTCAAGGATAAAATAAACTGCTTCAAATGTAGTAGGAATTTAAACATAGAGACTTTTCCAAAAAATAAGTTTTTATAAAGAGAAATTAAATGCTATGTATACAGTTTAGTTAAGTGTATAACACCCCATTTTAAATACCAAACACGTTTGCGTTTTGTTATATGTTAATTAAATTATATTTGAAACATTGTAAAGGGAAATTCAACAAAAAATTTCAGAGTATAGTTGCAGACTTCTAGAATTAAAATGGCTTATTAATTGAAAAGTGAATATTCATTAAAGAGTTTCAGTAGGAATCTCATATCTGACTGATAACGTTTATTTCTATGTTGGTGGTATAATACTGTAGGCTTCTAACACAAAGAAATGAGATCATGAGAAATACTTTGGTATAATTCTCCTCTTTAGCTTTCACTATACTAATAATGAATTATCTGCAATCTATCTAAACACATACTCAGTGATTGGAAATAAGTTGATAATTAATATTTTAAACTGTTATTTTAATAAATCTTCCCCCCAAATTTTTATCCTCTTTGCCAATTCTTTTCATGCTCTTCAGCTGAGTTATAACTATAGAATGTGTGATGCAATTACACTGAATTTACATTTCTTTGGTTAATAATTGGTCTCAATCACTAATGGATTCTCATACTGATTGCATTTGTATGTAGAATTGGTTTAAATTGCCTAACCATATTTCAAGGTTAAATACAAAATTATGTCAAGCTATTAATTTTGTATTTCTGTTTTTGGTTTGAATGATGTAGGTAGTTGAAGCTAGAACAGGAGATTAAATTAATTTCTGCCATTGCCTTAGCCAACCTTCCTTTACCTATAATATATCTATGACATTTGTCCTCATTCCAGGAGAAGATGAGGAAAACTCATCAGGATGAATGACCAGCCCTCATTAAACTGATGACTTTCAGGGAGATTTCCTTTGATCCTCATGCATTGAAACATTATCTCCCTATAGAATGAGTTTAGCAATGAGAAATTCGTAACTGAATGCACACCAACCTAAATCAATCAAATCAACCTAACTATTTCAAGGGCAAAAAGGAGAAAAATAGAGTGTCTTCCAGCTTCTGACAGAGAAATCAACATGTCTGAGCTGTAGTTTGGCTCATGTGTGAGGAGAAAATATTTCCAATAGATGCTTTGCTTTCTCAGATCCACATGGCCTGAACATTTATGACTTTATTTTGGAGGATTAGAGGAATGAGAATATTTTTTGCATTTTAGAGCATGAAATCTGACTGATAACTATGCAAATGTCTTTTGAATCTAGATCCTAAGATTCCCTCAGTCTCTCCAGACAGTGAAATTTTATTTGCAAAACAACCCTAATCCCTCAAGCTTCTGTGAAAACCCAGGTAAAAGACAGGACAAAAATGGCTTTGCAAACAAGCACCAAGGGAATATGTGTAGCCCACATCCATCATCTGCAGTGTATCTCTTATTACACATAAATTTGTCTTGGAGAAGGGGGAGCAGTTCCTATTGATTTTCTTCATCTTTGTGGGCATAGAGTTTCAAAATTGGTCAATTACACTATTTCATATTCCTTGCTACTAGTCTGGTCATACAATAGTTGTCTCAAATAGTAGGCAGAAATATATTTTATTCAGTTAATGTTTATATTCCAGGTTGCATATAAATCAGACTTGCAAGTGAGCTTTTGTTTTTGACACAGATAATATTTTAGATAGAATTCGTTGTATTGTGTTTTGCAATGATAAAACTAACACATGCATAATCTAGAGACTTCAAAAAATAGTGAAATCAAAAAAAATTACATATAGTACCATGACCCAGAAATAACTATTTATTTTTAAAGTGTATTTCCTTCTAGTCTTTTTTCTATGTTGTTGCATTAATTTATTCAATTAATATGTATACTGCCCAACACATACCAGGTGCCACACTCTCATTTGGAAATATGGTGAATGACACTGACACTTTTCATTCACAGAATTTATCATTTAGTTAGAGACAGACAATTCAACAAATGCAAAATAAAATGCTTTATACTTTGACAGAATGAGTCAGAATATAATAGCCACACATGGGAGGGGAAAAAAATGCTCAGACCTGGAGGACGGCACAGAAGCCTTTATAGAAGAAATATTATTTAAGCTTAGGCCTAAGACTGAATAGCATTTAGTCAGGTGAAGAAGGAGGAAGAATATAGAAAGCATTGACTTACAGGAAATATTCAGTTAAAACGTCTGGTGGATGTTCTTAGAAGTAAAAAATAGTTGACTATAGCTTTAGAAAGTACAGAGGCTATTTGAGAAAAGTTAGACTAGCTCAGTTACAGTGGCCATTCCCAGTGATCTGTGGATGTGTGTTAATTTATCTGTAGGGCATCATACTCTATAAAGACATCCTATATACAGTATCATAAACAAGGTGGAAGTTTAGTATTTTCCTGTGTAACCATACAGAGAAAAGTAACTGGCCTCCTGTGGGTAAGGAGCTCTTGCCTACCATGTCATCTAGACACCAGATTCCCTCTCTCTTGTGGGTCCTCCATTTTCTATGGTATTACTCACTTGGTCATAGTCCAGATTAGCCCACCTGCACCAGTTCTTGTTTCTAACCTGTGGGAAAAGTGAGGAAGTGGACAACACACAGTTTCTTTTTGAGGAACTTACAAAAGAAGTTTTGAGAAAATTGTAAGGCTTTAACACATTCCTTTTTTTTTTTTTTTTAGATGGAGTTTTACTCTTGTCACCCAGGCTGGAGTGCAATGGCACAATCTTGGCTCACTGCAGTCTCCACCTCTGGGGTTCAGGCAATTCTCCTGCCTCAGCCTCTCAAATAGCTGGACTTACAGGAGTCCACCGTCATGCCCAGATAATTTTTTTATTGTTAGTAGAGACGGGGTTTCACCATGTTGGTCAAGCTTGTCTCAAACTTCTGACCTCAGGTGATCCACCCATCTCAGCCACCCAAAGAGCTGAGCTTACTGGTTTGAGCCACCATGCCTGGCCACATTCCATTTTTGATAACTTGATCACATGACCATTTTGGGAAATATCTCTAGCCGGGTGGCTGAATGCCTCTAGCCTTAAAGAAGGAGGATATCCTGCCATGTGTAACAATAGGGATAGACCAGAAGAACATCAGCTAAATGACATAAGCCAGACACAGAAAGAAAAACATTGCATGATCTCATTTGTATGTAGAATCTTAAAAAAAAAAGTGTGTGTGTGTGTGTGTGTGTGTGTGTGTGTGTAAGGAGAATACAACAGTGGTTACCAGTGGTTGAGGTTGGTGAGGAAGATGTAGGTCAAAGGAAAAAAAAAAAAGTAGGATGAACAAGTCAGAAGATCTAATGAGGACTATAGTTAATAATACTGTGTTATATTTAGGATTTTTACTAATTAAGTGGCTTATAGCTATTCTTGCCTTGAGGGTGGTGTGGGAATGGGTAGCAATTTAAGATGATAGATATGTTGATTTTTATCATTATAGTAACCAGTTTATTATATATATATATATATATATATATAGTTATAACATTATATTGTATTCCTTAAATATATATGATGACATTTGTTTTATTAAAGGCAAATGGGAGAGTATTTGCCACACCACGATATGGAGTCTGAACTATATTTAAGGATAATGGGAGGCCGCTGAATATTTTTTACATGGGAATATTATTGTCAGATATAAAGTATAGAACATACCCTTGGCTATGGAATGAAGGATGAATTAGAGGTCAGCAGCAATGAAGATGGGGCTACCAGATGGGAGGATGTTGCAAAAAAAAAAATGGGCATACGATAATGGCATCATGGTCTAGGATACAGGCAGAGGAATCACAAGAAGAACAGTGCATTTGTGAGGTAGAATGAGTCATCCATGTGGTACAATTGCAGAAGCATAGTTTAAAATGGAGGCTGAGGGTAAAGTCAATATATCTGGCTTGGCAACTGGGTGGATGGTGCCATTCACTGATTCAATGCATATATTATGCACGATTTTAGAGATTGTTACAGAATCGAGTGGCTTAAAAATAACAACCCTTTATTTAGCTCTTTATTGTGTGGGTCAATTGGACAGGGCTCAGCTGAGTTGCATCCTGCTGATCTCAGCCCCAGTCATGCATCTTAGTCCATCTGTGGGTCAGCTAGGATTCTGGGAGTGACTGTCTGCAAACATGGTATGACAAGGGCACCTTGTCCAAAATTCTCCTGTCAGCCAGCAGGTTAGCTTGGCCTTATTAACATGATGCCAGCAGATTCCAAGAGCAGAAATAGCAAAACTGCCATTACGAACAAGCACTTTTAAAGTTTCTGCTTATGTCCTGCATACTTTGGTCACATTAAGCAAACATAAAACGAGGCACAGGGACATGCCTAGACAGTGCAGGAGGGAGCCATGAAAACCTTACGGGTTCTTATTAAATGATCTATTATCTTGATGTAGGAAACAATATAGTGGAATGAAAAAATTACACTGGACTTGAGTTTTGGATGGTGAAAGTGTGCCACATCTTTCTAGGAGTGCTAATTGATTAGTATTTTGTTTCTGTGGTATTAAAAAAGACATTTTGAAGCATAGACTGTCAGATATGGTTTCCTTCAACAAGAAAGAAACAAAAATGAAGTAGCAAAAGTCTTTATTTGGTTGAGTTTTTCTGTTCTCTTAATCTGTGATTCCACAATTTGTCACTGATTGTCCAATTTTCATGGTCTATATTGTCCTTATGTTAATGTTTGTTTACAGAAATTAGTGTGTCAGCATTAGTCACCACTCAAGTGATCTTATTTGGTCTTGCTTTCAATTTTCAGAGAAACTATATAAATGACAGTTTATATAAGTTTCTCAAAAAATGTTACTTCTTTCATTTCACTCTTTAATGCACATTAGCTCTCTGACTTATTAGAATGGCCTTGAATTGATTGTTGTTTGGGGGAGAATATACAGAAATAAACTATTGGTATCTATTTTGATAAAGAAAGGTTTAGGTTTTTAATTTGGCAATTGCCCAAGTGAATTCATATAATATTTTTAAATACCATATGTATCAACTGGGAAAATGAATAGTTGGAGAACTGAACTGGGTCAGGGATGTGAAGTCTCATTTCATTTTGTCATGAATAAACTCGGTAGTCATGAGTCTCAGTTTCAACTACTAAAAAAAGAATAAAATATATCTGCCCCGCCAACTTTACAGGGATTTTATAAGGGTTGAATAAATCATTTTGAAAACAACCAATACCAAATACTCTACAAAAACATGAACTGATTAAAATATCTGCAATAAATGCTTTTCAAGCAACCAGGGAATTATTGATACCAACTTAGGTTTACAGTGGCAAATGGAGACAAACATACAGTGAAAACACAAACACACAATGAAATCCCATTTGCCACTGAGGTCCTGAAAAATAAGACCAGTTTGTTTCAGATGTGCCTTTGAGTCCTATTTCTTTTTTCTTTTTCTTTTTTTTTTAATTGTACTTTGTGTCCTGGGGTACATCTGCAGAACATGAATGTTTGTTACATAGGTGTACATGTGCCATGGTGGTTGGCTGCATCCATCACCCCATCATCTACATTAGATATTTCTCCTAATGCTATCCTTCCCCTAGCCCCCCACTTACCAACAGTCCCCAGTGTGTGATGTTCCCCTCCCTGGGTCCATGTGATTGAACCTGATTGCTTTTCAGTGTTCTCTTCTCAAATGGTTATCTAAAATTTTAGAAAATGAGCATAAGTCCTGTAAACACTGAAACTCTAGTGCCTATTGTTTAATTGACTGCATTTCCTTCTTCTCCAACCTCCCTAACATTGTTCCATATTTTTTTCAGGCTCCCTTCTTTTTGTCTGAAGGCCACAGAGGTGTAGCTATTTATTTCAGAGAAATATAATATTTTACTTCTATATAGACTACTGCAGATACTAAACCCACGAAAAATACACACACATACACCTGCGTACACCATAGAAAAGCAAAATGGTTTTGACTTCAGTTCCTAATGAAGTATCAGATTGTGAATTTATACACAGCATCCTCATATACTAAAGGATCTTTCACAAACTTTTCACTTTATTATTTTTCCCCTTCCTGCCAGAAAATGTACACATGAACTGGGCTATAGAGGGTAAAACACCCTCATTCGGAATATTCCCCAGTCAGAAGAAATGAACTGTCTGTCTTGCTTTAGATTTGATGAGCTATCAATTTGTGATAGTTTCATTTCGATTTCATTACTGGGCAACCAGAATGAATTGACAGAGAAAGCAATCCATGCATGATGGATCCACTGGAACCCCTAATTCAAAATGTTGGCTGCTTCTGTCAACATGACCAATTACCAAAGGTACTCTAAGGGTAAATGATAGCCAAAATAAGTAACATGTTTGCATGAATGACATCCTGCATACCTATTAGTGAATTCAGAATAAATGCAGGATGACAGACCGCTTTGTCTATATAATATTTCAGGTGAATTCCCTGTCAATACTGTGTTCTCAAAAGGCAAATGCAGATGTTTGTGGTAAGATAAGAGCTTACTGTTTGAGAGAGAGAGAGAGATTGTGTACTGATGCCAGGGCATAAAAAGACAATGCAGACTCAGACTTCTAGGAGCTTATTGATCCATACCTTGCAAACAGCAATCAGCCATTCTTTCAATAAATATTTATTGAACACTTGCTCTGTGCAGACCTTCTATGCTAAGGAATGGTGATATAAAGTTAAACATGATAGTCATTATACTTATCCCCATGGAATTTATAGATTGGTAGGGGAAAAAGAAAATTAAGAAACCTGGGCCAAAAATAGTGTGGAATAGAGAATGTATAAGATGTTAGTGGTGCTCCTAATCCAGATTTTGAAATCACTGTAGATTTGAGGATCCCAACCAAGACTGAAAAAGCAATTATTATTCCTTATAGTTTAAGCAACAGGAGTAAAAGCATGATGACAAGAAAACATAGAGTGGTTTAACAAGATATGGACATTCAAAAAGTCTAGAGATTCACCCATGCTGGGAAGGGGAAATAATGCCGAGAAATGGAGGTGGAGAGCTAGATAGAGGATAATCCCAAATGTGAAATTAACTTTTTTTCCGGATAGTACTGAGGTGCTATTAAAGGATTTTGACCTGTGATGTGGCATGTTCAGATAAGCCATATTAAAATCTAATGAGCATGGAACCAGGATAGCGAAAGGCATAGCAGCCTGCAACGTCAGACAAGTAAGAGAGAAATTTTCAGAATTAAAATTAAAAATACAATTTAAATACTGGTGTGGGCAAGGTTACAGAGAAGTAAGCATAGTAATCTAAGGATTACTATAAATAGAGATAGCTATAGCTACAGACACACAAGTACATACACACAGACATACACACACACACACACACTTTAAATATATTGTAATTTTAAAATAATGAAAGAGAACGCAAAGGTGGAAGCAAACAACTCTTCAGAGATCTTCATGAAATAAGTTTTAGGAAATAGAAGTTTAACTTTTAATTTGGACCTTGAAGGGAGAGCCCTCTCTCCAGTTTGCACACTGAGTAATTTTGCAGCCTATGCTGCAACCGCATCCGAGTGAGAGCGTAACCTCTGTGCGTGCCATGGATAGTAAGGATGGGTAAAACGTGCTGAGTATTCTACTATGTCTGAGGGAATCCCAAGGAAAATAAATGCATTTTCTTCTCAACCTAGTGAAGAAGTCATAGTATTGTTCTATTCTCTGTGAAGATGGAGATATGCACCTGTGGACAACTCCCACTCTTATAAATGATTCCTTGAAATAAATTTGAAGCAGTTTTCTTGGGCTTCACACTATCAGTCTTTATTTTGTCCTTGGCAGTTATTTTTAAGTCTAAAATGTCTTTTCTATGTCAGCTGTGTATTTGAAGTGATTAAATGTATCTTCTGAGTATCGTATTTATAGACTAAACTGCCGTTTCTCCAGGTATTTTTCACATGACATGAAAGTTTGCAGTGGTTTCGTTTCACTTTCATTACTTTTGAAAAACTGGCAGAGAAGCTATTAGCACATGATGTTACCATTGTAACTTTTAACGGGTGCTGTTGGTTCTTTCTCACTCTTCTACCATCCTTGCTATTATTCTCTGAACACTCTGTAATCAGTGTAAGTGTATGATTCTAATTCAGAAATTTCAATCCTTATGATCTGCTAAGGATATAATTTTTAAAAGGACAAAACCTTTGTTCACCAGTATGTTAATTAGAGGGTTATCTAAAAGAGTAAAACTTCAGAAGCAGCTTTAATGGACCAAGGGAATTGGTATTACAAACTGAAATTTTCTACATCAATGAAATATTCACAACCATTGATAATGATGACAATGTTGTTGCTTATTCCTTAGGATGACTTATTAGTAGGCCATTTAAAAAATTATCTTTCTTTTTGTGCTGCTGTGTGTGCCTTCATTAACTCTGATTTTAATAGTGTGATGTCTAGAACCCAGTACCCAGATGCTTCTCAACTCTCTTCATCTGAGTCCTAACTTGCGATTTTAAGCTTGATTTAACCATCGGTAGCTGCTTTTTGGTGTGACCCTGTTGCATTTTCTTTATCCACAGCATGAGAATGGGAAACAAAACAATCAGAACTAAGAAAATAGAAAATACCAGAGTTCCATCCATATGTTCCTATTTTTAGAGACAGCGTCACTGGTTTATTAATTTGTTCAATAAAAGTCTGTTGAACATTGACATGTTTACTGATCTCTTAGTATGTAACCATAGCAAGCACTTGGATTAGAATGGAAACTCAGGTGTAGTCTCTCAACTCATGAAGCTTATATTCTAATGAGATAGATGATTTATTAATAAGTAAGTAATTTTTTCAGTTTATGATATGTACTATAAATATAATAAAATAATAACTTACAGGTTGGCTTATACTCCTCTGAATAATTTCCTATGAATAGTATTTATATTTTTTCATTTATCCAAAAATTTGACCATACTCTTCATATGGGTAAGCCCTATTTTCACCTCTGCTTAACAAGCTATCATAGTCATCTTTTTAAGTAAGAAATAAGCTTTTCTAACAACATTAAAATCATTTCATGATGCATAATTTCATAAAACTACCACTCAAAAATTGCCACCTTTTTGTAAATTCAGATTATTTCTATTTTTTCCTATTATAAGCTCTTTTTTTTACAACCATCCTTACAATTAAACATATATACATATGATAATTATTTCATCATTATTGTATCCAGTGAAAAAATTAGGGTGACCAGTTATCTCTTTATACAAATTACACATTGACTTCTAGAAAAATAAAACTATTTTCCAACAGAGCTATATAAAAGTGTTTATTTTTCTACAACCTTGCTCACACTGGTATTTAAATTTTATTTTTATTTTTAATTCTGAGAAGTTCTCTCTGACGTGTCTGACCTTGCAGGCTGCCATGCCTTTCACCATTCTGATTCCATGCTCATTTTCAGCCTACTGCTATCAGGTGTCATTTGAACATTCATTCAGCTAAACACAATTGTATACTTCATCCTATGTAGAAACATGAGTTTCTCCTGACTCTCCATCCTTATGAATTTTTGTATAAAATACGCTTTTTACACCCCAACTACTTCCTGGCCTTCCAACTTGTCAACAGTCACCCTTGGACACAAAGGGGGCAAAGAATATTTTATTTAAATTTTTGTTTAGGAACAATGGAGTGATGACAGTGTTGGTACAGAGAGTTCCATTACTCCAAGCTGTACATTTCAGTCTCTAAGTTTTTTGAAACTTTTTTTTTCTTTTCACAGCAGAGCTCTTTCACTTTCTTTGCTTTTACTTAACTTCAAAATTGATGTCTAGGATGACTGCCAGTAATATGATATCACGCCATATGTTTTGCTTAATTACACTATTCACTGAATTCGTTTTTAAAGTTAAATTTTTTCTCTACTTCGTCATCAAAACATTCTGAACATCATTTGTCACACAGATTAGAAGATGAAAAATTTTAAATTATATCTATTTGAAAATGTTTTCAGAGATTAGGTAGGGGATGATTTAACACCTGATCAATTTAAATATATGTTACAAATCACAGGATATCAGAATCTTATGGTACATGAGGTTAACTTAATCTCAAATAAAAGCAAGGTTTAGATGTATTTTGGGTTTGAAGTGTATTTTCAATTTACAGTATGTTAAAGCTCAAGTCATTTTTTTCTAATATATTGGTTGGTTCCATGCATGGTTAATGTATCAATATGATAAAAACATCTGCATCTTATTAATACTTGTATTACACAAAACATTAAGATGCATTATAACTCAAATAGAATTTCCTCTAGGGAATCATATATTTATTTTTTATTTTTGCATCTTCAACAAATCATAAATGGTCTTGAGGTCACTGGAACATGTTTGTATACAGATTTTTTAAATTATATTTCAAAAGGCAGGTGAACAACTTGCAAACAATATTATATTGGATCTTCTTTTAAATTTATTTTATTTTATTTGTAATTAAAAAGAAAAGGATATGTACCTAGTAAATATCACCATGCTGTGATATGCAAAATAGATGTCCAATTTTACTAATATGTTTTTCTATTAAATATTCTACATGTTCTCTAAGATATTGGCATCAATTTTACTTTTATCTTTGCAATATTCTTCTAATTCCTCTCCCTCACTCTCTCTTATCTACTCCAACCATTTTCAGTTTGAGTAACTACCTGGATTCCTCTGAAGGTAGAGTAAGGGTAGTTTGCAGAACTATAAACAAATCTTTAACTTGTACATACAATTAAAAGGGACATTATGCACCAGAGGAATGGTGGTATTACAGTTTCTTAGCAGTAAAATAAATAAAAAGAATGGAGATGGAAATCATAAAATTGTGCACAATTGAATCAGTCAGATATTTCAAAACCAAGGCTTCTAGAGACATGTGGAGTAATCAATAAGAAAAAAAATTTAAAAACCAGTAACAATTCTTATGCTGTAAGATGAACAACTCCTACATAAATCTTAATGTGATTCAGGACAACCCCATAGACAATGTGTGAACAAGAGCTGCTTCCATAAAAACATGGCATTGGAACCACATCCCTGGGCCCTATATAAGAACAAGTCGATAATATATCTGAGTATCGGTCTCAGAAATATGTATTTTTTTAACTAAATTTTTTGTGACAGAGTCTTACTCTGTTGCCAGGCTAAAGTGCAGTGGCACAATCTCAGCTCACTGCAACCTCTGCCTCCCAGGTTCAAGTGATTCTCATGGCTCAGCCTCCTAAGTAGCTGAGATTACAGGTCCATGCCACCACACCTGGCTAATTTTTGTATTTTTAGTAGAGATGAGGTTTCAACATTTTGGCCAGGCTGGTCTCGAACCTGTGGCTTCAGGTGATCTGCCTGCCTCACCCTCCCAAAGTGTTGGAATTACAGGCGTGAGCCACTGTACCCAGCCAGAAATCTGTATTTTAATAAGCACTTTGGAGAATTTTTAAGCAATTAAAAAGCACACAAAAACATGTTGGACTCCCATTTTTAGTAAATATAGACTCAAAAAAGTTAAGTGACATCTTCAAGTTTATAGACCTATGTAACTTGTTAAAACCCAAAAACAGTTCTTTAATAGCAAATCTATTGTTCTTTCTACAATGCTGCACTGAATACATTATTCAAGTGTTCCTGGCTTTGTTATTACCCTCCAGTTCTTCTAATTTTCTGCCCTTTTGTCAGAAAGGTGATGAGTATTAAAGAAAGTACTTAGTCAGGGTGTGGCACCCAGAAGGCACCATGAAGACATCAGAAAAATGAGTGGCTGAGCAGATTTCTGCGTCACAGGATCTCTCAAAATAGGAGCCCAAGGGTTACTGTGAATTTTATAATTTCAAACAGGTAATGCCAAAAGTTTATCACCAAATACCTATGCACAGGAAGTCAGTCTTGGAGTACAAGGTAGTCTTTGAAAGGATTTCCTGACTATACACATTTTGTATCTTAGAATATGTCACTAATAAAGAGCACACATGAGGTTTCATTCTTTTAAAGATATTTGTGAATTGAATGCATCTACATTAGAGACCATATCATACTCTATATCAAAGTCTATGAAATTATATGATCGCAGTCTCTATCATTAGACTTTAAATAAATGGATAAGAAAAAATAATTCAGTTTCTCTAGGCCAATAGTTGGATAATTGGTAAAGGCTCAATATTACCATTGAGGCCATCAAAGTTGATAGGAAATATATTAAAAAGAGAAATAGATACAGTAAGAAATGACATTTCTCAGAATCATTGTTTCATGTGATGTGCCTACTCCTCTGATTTGGGTTAATAATAAAACCCATTTGAAAAGATAAAACATTGCCAGAATGTAATAAATCATTGCTTCTCTCTCTATCACTTCTACTCTCTCCTCCTCTGTCCCATTCTTTTTCTTTTTCTGTTCTTTACCTGTTTTGCATTGCCTGATCACAAGTCAAGAGGGTGGACCATGAACCACAGAGCTTCTTTTGGGTTGTTAGAGGTGGCATGTGGAACTAAATTTAGGATAAATCAAGGGGGTCACCTTGTGGGTTGGTCCTGTTGTATTTTTATCTGAATGTATCAATGAATGAGCAGGAATCTGAGGTCAGCTATTGACAGACTGTTCAGGAAAGCATCAATGATGGAGAAAAGCAAACAAGTCACTCTCAAAAAGATGATGTATCTCTTAATTCCCCAGCTCTTCAGTGACTATCTCTAGGTAACTCATTTGTGCTAGCCCCTTGAAAATAGTTCTTAACTGAAGGTCACTGACCTGCCTTGTACTTTAGGAAGGAAAAGGTTATTCTTCCAGAAAGTTTCACTGTGTGTATACAAAAAGAGCTGGGTTTTTCTCTAGCAGACTGAGCACGGAGTAACTGATTTTTTAAACATTTTTATATTCCATGGTCTTTATGTCCTCAAAACCTTCAAAGCTAGAGCAATGGGGTCCTGAACCATCTTGCTGCTGTCACTCCATTTTCTTCCATACATTCCCCCAACATTATCCAAACAAGACTGTGTACCCATTCTTTCTTAGTTTCATTTTCATCCCTTATATCTCTTCATTTTGCCCTACTTTTATCCCCTTCTTACTCTTCATGGTCTTGCCTACTGCCAGACAATTTAATATACAAATCTAAATTAAGTGAAAACAAACTAATCCATTTTTTCCAGTTTTCTCCAGCCAGTTCTTTCTGCTATGTGTCTGTATAGAAATAACAATTTATTTTAGTTTCCCATGACTTTTCTGGATAATCCCTAATCAAATCTCATGTCTCTTGTGGAAACCTTGGTTTGGGGGAACAAATGACATAGCCCTGAAGTCATGTAATTCCAATTGTTTGTGACAGATACAATGTAGAAATCATTAAAGGACCATTGCATCTTGCTGTGATATTAATCAACAGTGCAGTTGCTTTCTCACTTGGGTTATGATGTGACTCTTGGGGACTTGATTTTATTGCTGGAGATTTTGAGTCAATGTTCACGTATTCTGAAATTAAATACCCAGTTATCTTGTACTATTGCTGTCTTTTTTTCCACCAAAGAATTGTTGCATAGGCTTTTCTTTTTCTTCCTGGGTTAGGCCCTGTCTATTAAATTGTTTATTCAAAAGAGAACTAGAACTGAAAAATTTGAATTGGAATCAAAACAAAGTGCATTCTTAATGTGTCAATATTCATTTCAGGTTCCTCATAAATCTTCAGGGTCTCTTAATAGAGCCTATTTTGCTTACCTGGATATTTTAAAGGAAAATGTTGTGGAATTAACTACCTAAATCTTATCTAAAATGATTTGTAATGAAAGTTTTAATTCAAGACAAGTGTATACATAGGAAATTATACAGAAGGTGTCAAAACATCATATTATTTATAAAGTTTAAGGTTTCATTTATCCCTGAAATATTCCAGTCCCTATTGAACTGATTATGCACAGCAACTCCGAGGACTGCATAGTCTTTGCAGTGGATTACACCTGGTCTTTGCAATTTTTTCTCTTCTGAATTGTCTTAGCTCTCTCATAGGATTGCATTCTCTCTCAGGGCTTTTTGCTCTGCTGTTACAGCCCTTAATACATGCTTTGATTTTAGTTGAGTGCTTAATGGGCTATCATGAGTTGCTTTTGGATGGCTCCTTTCTATGACTGATGGCTGGGTCCCCCCAAGACAAGCACTGAGTCTTGATCCTTTATCCCACTAAGAAATATTTAGCCTGGCATTTCATGAGCAGCAAAACCAAGTCCCAAAGAGTAACATCATAACCCAAGTGAAAAACCAACTGCAATGTTGATAAATAGGACAGCAGGAGGCAATGGTCCTTTAATGAATTCTACATTGTATTTATTGTCCTGGGCTTGTATTGAAAGCAAATAATCATTCATTTACTTTTTTTTTCTTCCGTTAGAATAGGGTACATAGTAGGTATTAAACAAATCGTTGTTTTCATCACTTTGGTTTTCTTCTTCTGAGTATATTTCTTCAGGGCAGTAAATTTAGATGCTGCATTTCTTTTTTCTAGTAGTTAAAGCTAAAGTTTACGTGAAATATTGATATTATCACCAAGTGTTAGTGGTGACATGTATCAGATAGAAATCACTTTCTTTAATATTATAAAATGGAAAGTTCCATGTTTTCCAAAATACCAGAATGGTTGTTATCTTTGATTTTTTAATTAAATAACATGTATTTATTTTAATAATTAGTAGATATTATTTTTAAAGCAATATTAAGTTTATAGAAAAATTGTGCAGAACATACAAAGAGTTTCCATATGGCCCCTTCCATACCATATAGAGTTTCTTCTATTATGAACAACTTGCATTCATGTGATACACATTTTATATGATGATCATTGATGAACAAATATTGATACATTAATATTAAAATGTTTATAGTATACACTAGGGCTGACTCTTTGTGTTGTATATTACATAAGTTTTGCTAAATGCATAATGTTATGTATCCATAATTAGAGTACCATACAGAATAGTTTCACTGCCCTAAAGTCTCGTGTCCCGCTTTGTTCCAACTGTTCATTGCTCCTCCTTACCTTTCCCCTCATCCCCCAAACCCCTAGCAACCATTGATCTTACTTCTGTGTCTGTCTTTCCCAGATGTCATATATTTGGGAATCATACAGTATGTAGCCTTTTTACACTGGCTTCCTCTACTTGGCAATATGCATTTAAGATTTATTCATGTATTTTCTTGGATTGATAGCTTATTTCTTTGTACTGATGAATAATATTTCATTGTATGAATATATCACAATTTGCTTATCCATCCTCCTAGTGAAGGACAGCTTGATTGTTTCCAATTTTGGGCAATTATGTATATAGCTGCTAGGAACATTCGCAGACCAGTTTTTGTATAGACGTAAAATTTCAACTTATTTGGGTAAATATATTTTTTTCATTTATTTACCATTCAAATTCTGCTACCACTAATATGCAGTGTGTGGTTTTGTCATTTTGAATACAATACTTATCTACATTTGACCAGTGAAAGCAGGGAAATTGCGATGCTATAAAGATTTATCAAGTGCAGATTTTGCTTGCAGGGGAAATACTGTGCAGTAGCTGAATATGCAGACTCAAACAATAGATGGACTGAGTTCAAATACTTGTTCTTTTGCTTTTCACCCCGTGGTCCTGGAGAAGTGGCTTAACTTTGGCTCAATCCATTCATCTCATCTCAGAAAGGAGATAACGGTATATCATGGGGTTGTTATAAGGCTTAAATGAGATCACATGTCCTTAATTTTAAAATAAGCTGTTATTACAGAGATTATTATGTTGGTGTAGCCCTTCCTACATGCATCAGATTTGTGAATGGAAGGAAAGCTGAAAATTGTCAATCTGGTGAGCTTTAAAAACAAAACTTGTCATTTGTTCATACATTCTCAACAACTACATACTGAGTAGAGATGTGAACTAGAAATGTTGCTGATATTTGAGATATTAAAAGTAAAGATTGAATCTTTGTCATTAAGGAATAAATGTCTCCTGAAAAAAAATGACCTGTAATCCTAGCACTTGGGGAGGCTGAGGTAGGCAGATCAGGTCAGGAGTTCAAGACCAGCCTGGCCAATATGGTGCAACCCCATCTGTACTAAAAATATAAAAATAAGCCAGGTATGATGGCACACACCAGTAATCCCAGCTACTCGGGAGGCTGAGGCACTACAATAGCTTGAACCCGGGAGGTGGAGGTTGTAGGGAGCCTAGAGGGCACCATTGCAACAAAGCTTAACACAGCACACTGATGCTGGGCAATGGAGCAACACTGTCTCAAAAACAAACAAAAGAAAAAAGAAGAGAGGTTATTTTGATACAATATGAAGGGAGTCTGGGTTTTTACAAATGGGCAATTACAGTCTCCTGACACTTGGCAGGAAGGAATCTGTTTTACAGAACTCCCCTCAGGAACTCAGAGTCACATGAGTCAGGTCCCTGACCCTTCCCTAGAACCACCTCTCTATGGAAACTTTGGTAGTTTCCTTATCCATTCCAAGCCTCAATTCCATTGTTAAGCTTATATATTAGATGTTTGTTTTATCTCCTAAGAAAAATGTGAGGAATAGTCGACCTAATTAGTAGAAAAGGCTTAATACATCACCTAACACACAGTAAATGCTTAATAAAAGTTAGCAATTATTACCAATCCAAAAATTTTCATCAGGTAGTTTAGATAGATTTTAGGTTGTAAGAAGCAACTGATTTTTCAGATTTCCTGTTCACAGGGATCCTAGCCTTGGAGAGATAATTATTTAAGTTTAGGATATTCTGAATAATTTGTTAGCTGGAATTAACAGATAAGAAGTCTATTTTGGATTCAGTTAATTCAGTTTAATACTCAAGATTAGGCTGAATTCCTTGTTTTCTTTAATGAGATATGTTTGATGCTTCTGTAACTGTCTTGTACAGCTAAACACTGACAGAAGTGTGATGTCTAAATTAATGCCAGCCATACTAATCAAAGGTTATTTGCTTTACTGTTTAAACAGATTATTCATGGCAGGAGCTGATGTGTTTTGATTTTTCAACATGTCAACTATAAGATCAGAGTGGATATTTTAGCCTTGTGATAACTCCCTATAAATAGAGGCATAAATTATAAATGCTCATTGATGTAATTATAAATTGTCATTTGGCATCCTTTTAACCTAGCAAAATATAATGGCCCTGACTTGGAATATTGCACCAGGGGTGACTTCTATCTGTAACACTCTATAAGCCTGGAATTTTCTGTACTAAGAAGATCCTACTTCTTTCCACTTCTCCTATTGTAAAAAATCCTTTCTGATCATTTGCATGCTTAGTGACTCATCTTCCTCCTAATTTTATGCCTAGTCCAGCTACTTATAATGACTTCATGCTTACATACCAAGAGGTAGGCATTTGTAGAACAGTAGTGAAATACTGTCTCATTTTTACAGTTTTTTATCAGATAATCCTTCACTCTCGTCCTTGGAAGCCAATATTTGGTGGGGGAATTATCAGGGATGGTATAGTAATCATTATTAACAACTCCTCCACCCTAAAGTAAGATGTTACTTCACTTGATGAGAATCCATCTCTCTAGTTTACAAGGTGCAAGTTTGGGCAAGTAAATTAGCCTCCTATTTTCTAGATATTTAACATGAGAACAACCATAGTGAAAAATAATCGTTTTGAGATTGTTTTCTTTGTTTTGGGATTTTTTTTTTTTTTGAGACATACATGAGATTATTTAGAAGCATTCAATACTTAACAAAAGAAACTTTGTTTGCCCCATGCTAATATTTTTATGGATTCTTGACAACTAACCCACCCCCTGTACCTGAAGTAGGTTAGAGTGATGTGGAAATGAGGTTGGATAAGAAACTAACAATGCCCTGCTCTTTCTTAGTGGCACAGAATGCTTTTGCATTGTGCCCTAAGATATCTCTATCACTTAACAGTTTTTTAGTGGCTTCAGTAACTTCTCCCAAGTTTAATGTGCCTGCTGGGACCTCTGATTTATATCCCCTATCAAAATTCCTCCTGCAGCTCCAAATTCTCCCCTATACACCTTTGGTTTACTAAATAATAAATGGCCCATTTTTCCTTTCTCCTTTCATATGCATCCAGTAGTCAGTACTCAAAGTATATTTCCAGGAAAAAAATGACAACAATCTTCAGCTGTCCTCCTTTGTCATACCCAAAGAAATTCATAAGGACATCAGTAGAATGGATGCAAAACAAGTGAATATATGAATATTATTACAAAATAAACATTGAACTCTTGGTTTCCTAAAAATTGGGAGAAGGCTGATGTCTCCATTTTACAGTACTTCATCCTCTGAACTTCAGAAAATATCTGAATACAGACAGAGCTGACCCAATGACAAAAACATACAGATGGGACATGGTGGCATAAGTAACAGTCTCATGTTGATTCAATGTGCACAGCAAACTTATTTGGCCAATTTGTACAGCTTTCTAGGATCAATTCAGGTTGCTTCCCATCTGGTTCAGTTGGCAGATTACCATGAGTGAGTTAATAAAATGCAGGCTTTGGAATCTGTATCTGGACATTCCTTGACTCATTCGTTACTGACACAATGATGCTGTGTCACTCAACCATAAAACTGCCAGCAATGGCATCAGGATCCTGGTAAATTATTTTTTTCCACATTATGTTTAGCCTCCCCTGTCATTCCAAATCAGAGTTTGTAAGGTTTGGGAAGAGCTATCAGGAAGAATGTCTTCAAAATTCTCATCCCTCTGAGCACAACCTGAATGTCTAGCTTCCTGGCCCAGGTAATGGTTTTTGTAGCTGGCCCCATCACCAGATGACACTTTTATAGTGTACTTATGGGTGTCCTGAGCTCAATAAAACCAGGGCAATTGATATTGACATGATCTCTTCTTTAAAAGAGGTGTCACGTTTTGAAAGGCCTCAAGGAATTACCATTGAATCAAGAGACAAGTAACCTGATAATTCATCTTATCTGGGTCTCATCTTGTGCCCTCATTGATAAAGGGAAATTATCTAATTGGGAAAAATATCCTCTCTTTCCAAATGAAGGTTAAGCAAGTCAGTAATACTGGGGTGGAAGCAGATAGTTTGTAGGCTGCTTTTCTCAATACATACTTCACTATATATAAAAAATCAGATCAAGGGTTGAGAAGGTTTATTAGGGGAGAAAAAAATACCTTTACGAGCGTCTATATTTCATCCTGGAGTCAATCATGCTGTAATGAGCACCAAGCACAGAAGGTAAAATGAGATAGAATGTTTGAGGCAAAAGAAAATCTCTGTGGAAATTAACCTGGCCTCAAAGCCTTTAAAAAACAAAATGCCGCCAACAGCAAGTCAGTCCAACTGCAGATTTGAAGGTCAGCATTCAAAGAGGACAACAAATGCAAATATTACCTTAACCATTTACAAAATTACTGAGGTAAAAAGAGAGTTTATTCATTCTCCTTGGAGTACAACTGTTCGTACCATAAAAATCACAATCCTTTTCTGACACGTGCACTATCCCTTTTGATCCAAATATGATCAGATCCCTTGGGAAAGTGCCACCTTCATGTCAATAAATGACCCAAGCTTTGCTGCTGTGTCTGCAGCAATTATCAGACTTGACTCCCCATTAAAGGGTAAATTAGGAGTTCGCAATTGAAACAACATAAGGAAAAAAATACAGGAACTCTTTACAAAAAATTATTTTTTCCCCTTGAAGAGTTAGTCATGAGTATTGCGGATAGAGTGAAGGAAATGCTTGGCTGCATTTATCCCCAGGTTACTGCCTATAATTCCTGCTACAAAGTGCCAGAAGAAAGGGACAAATGTCCCCAAAAATCAGTGGGAATCTGAATCAAATTTTTATTTCTTTTAATGAGTAACCTATCAAGAAATAAGAATAATTTTATTGGGAATGGTAATCCATTCAAACCCAGACCAGAAATCTTTGTCTTTTTAAGTAATATTAATGGTTGGATTGTATATGCATTACATACAAGTATATATAAACTGATATAAAAATAAATATTAAGAAAGCTAGAAAAGAAAGTAAGAATAAAAAAGGAAGAACTTCATATACTTTCTCCAACTCTCAGTTTCATCCTACTTTCGAATGCAGAATTATATTTTGAAACAAAAACACATCCAAAGTACAATATCTAAGATATCTCAATCAGATAATAAATTGAATCATTAATTGCACATTAAATTATATCAGTCAGTAAACAGACACTGATATATATGATATAATAATGTAGACAAGTTTAATTAATTGCAATGGAACTTAGAGGTTTCCTAGAATGATGAACTCAAGGAAGCAGCACACATTAGAATTATGTATGTGGGCTTTCCAATTTAAAGAAGAGCTGGTAAGCTGCACCTGGTAAGAGACATTTTGCTGTTATTACTAAGCATTTGTTTATTACATTTATACAGTGTTTATACTCCAAGGAGCCTAACATGTTATATTGAGACGTTAACACATCTGACATAATGAAAATAAAAGCAAAGAAAGCTAGAAGAGAGAATGAGAATAAAAAAAGAAACAAAAATGGAGAGAGGAAAGAATGGTAAGGAAGAACAATAGCAAACAATTTCTAATTCAAATATCCTTTCCAATGCCTATAATACCTCGCAGCCTACCAGAAGTCCTAGATGGAAGAAAGACTAAATGTAATTGAACAAACCTACTAAATTATTATATAGCTATCTCGTTTAATGTTTACAATACTCATATAAGGTGGACTTTCTCACCTCCTCATTACAGACAAAGAGCAGACTCAGGGAAGATTAATAAAGTCAGACAAACTAAATGCCTGCTCAGTGGAAGCCCTGGAATTTGACCCCAGGTTGGTCTGATTCTTAAGCTCAAGAAGTTCTATTATATTCTCCTGACCCTTAATACAGCTAGATTTTTCAAGATTTTGTCAAATGTGAGATCTAAATGCTAAGAACGTTTTAGGCACTATTTGGACAGAATTATTTAGGGCTTTGCTACATAATTTACCCCTAGAGTTTTTAATTCTTTATATATTTTTCAGTTATTCTGTGGTATGTGAGGCTTATTTTCTGACGCTTTTACATTTTATGAAGTTTTTAATATTTTTATTTAATATTTTATTTCATTTTCAACTTTTAGTTTTATGGGTACATATGCAGATTTGTTACTGGGTTAAATTGCTTGTTGCTGAGATTTCGTGTACCGATGATCCCATCACCCAAGTAGTGAACATAGTACTCGATAAGTAGCTTTTCAACTCTTACCTCCATCCCACCCTCCCCAACTCTAGTAGTCTCCAAAGTCTATTGTTCTCATCTTTATTTCCATGGTACCCATGAAAATGTTTAACTCCCACTTATAGGTAAGAACATGCAGTATTTGTAATTTTTAAAAATGTTCCTGAGTCCTAATCCTTTGACATATGTTTAGGATCACATAGATAGATGGAACTCAAAAACTTGAATGAGAATTCTCTCCTAAGCAGATGAAAAAAGTTTTCTCCATTTTAATCAGTATTTGATTATTAATGCTGTTCCCCTTGAACTAACTTTAACATTTCCTCCCAGTAAGAAGGTTGATTCATTCTCTTAGATTTTCTTCCCAGAATTAGATGGAAAACTTCAGACATCACCACAAAACAGCAAGAGCACACATCTGTTGCCCATGTGAACATGTATTAGAAACCTGTCTCTGTGGATGCCCACCTCTGCCTCTGAAGATAACTTTGAGTGTGATTGAAAAATGTTAATCCTGAAGAATTATTGAACAGAGGGTATAATTCAATATATTTATGTATATTATGATAACTATTTTTGGAAATCTACTTAATATATAAAACAATACACAAATATGCAAAATAATATAAAAATAGTTTTAGAAAAGGTTCTTATTAACTTTGGGAGATTTCCCACTAGTGCTTTATGTTTGCATGAGCATTTCCAGAGTTTATTAAAAGGTACCCAGTAGAAATCTAGAAGGTAATGAATTATCCAAAGAATTATATTGTTTATAGAAAAAGATAACCAATCTGTCAGGTGTGGATTTCTAATTTTATTAAAATAATGTATTATGATAAAAAAAGAAAAGGTGAAGAATACCAATTGAGATGGTCTAGTTCTAGAGAGATCAAAATTTAGGAGCTAAAATAAAATAATCAGGCATTAGGAAGTCAGTTTCTTCAATACATCAGATATATCTAATTTTAAGAGACTCCTGGTATTCTTGTCAGATGGTTCTCTGATAGCATGGTATAGTGAGAACAGTTTGAATGTTGGACCCACCAACTAGAATTTGAATCCTGGTTCTGCTACATGTTAGGTACATGACTTGCAAAAACTATATAATATGTATAAACTCATTTATTTACCTATATAATAGAGTTAATAGTGCCTGCCTCATACCATATGATCAAATGAGATCAAATAGAAATTGATAAAATTTCTAGTGTTTACCAATGAATGCTAGCTATTATTACTTGTAATATGGTTACGAGGAAGAAGATTTCAATATTATTTTGACTCCCTTTCTTACTCTAATTTTAACCCTAAAGTTTCCTGTTTCCTTAACCATCACCTTTACAGCCCTATCACCACTATAAGGCAAAGATACTCTTAGAAGATGCCCCTATGTTGACTCTAAAATAATACAATATGATGATTTCTTGAATCAAAAAAACACACAAGAAAAGCAAAAACAGACAAGTGGGATTACATGTAACTAAAAAACTTCTCCACAGTAAAGAAAATAATCAACAAAATTAAGAGGCCACTTAGAGAATGGGAGAAAATGTTTGGAAACCATATATCTGATAAAGGATTAATAGCCAAAATATATAAAAAATACCTACAACTCAATAGCAGAAATAATAATAATAATTTGAATTAAAAACGGGCAAAGGAGTCTGGGCAACATGGAGAGACCCCCGTCTCTACAAAAAATTAAAAAATTTAGCTGGGCATGGTGACACATGCCTGGTCCCAGCTATTTGAGAAGCTGAGGCTGGAAGATCATTTCAGCCTGGGAATTTAAGGCTGCAGTAAGCCATGATCACATCACTGCACTCCAGCCTGAGTGACAGAGTGAGATCTTATATCAAAAGAAAGATAATTTTAATTAAAAAATTAAAATAAAATGGGCTCAGGATCTGAATAACATTTCTAAAAAGAAGGCATAGAAATGGCCAACACATATTTTAGAGGAGATCAACATCACTAATCACCAGAGAAATGCAAATCAAAACCAAAATGAGCTATCACCTCACATCTATTAGAGTGGCTATTAAGAAAACAAGATAACGAGTTTTGGTAAGTATGTAAAGGAAACCCTTAAACACTGTTGGTAGGAATGTAAATTAGTGCAGCCACTATGGAAAGCAGCATAGAGGTTCCACCAAAAATTAAAAATAGAATTGTCCTAAGATCCAGCAATCCTATTTCTGGGTATATACCCAACGGAATTCAAATCACAACATCAAAGAGGTATCTGAACTTCCATGTTAATTGCAGCAACATCACATGAGTCAAGATATGGAAACAACCTAAGTGTTCATTCATGAATGAAGAAAATATGATATATAAATATATAACCAAATATCATTCAGCCTTTAAAAAGGAATTCCTGACATTTACAACAACAAGGATGAACCCAAAGAACATTATGCCAGGTGAAATAAGCTAGACACATAACAAACACTGCAAAATACCACCCATATTTAAAAATTTGAAAATAGTAAAACTCATAGAAGTAGAGAAAAGGCTGGTAGTTTCTTGGGTCTATGGGGAGAGAGATGGGGAAGTGTCAGTCAAAGAGTACAGTGTTTTAGTTATGCAAGATGAAGTCCCAGAGAGCTACTCCACAGTAGTACCTATAGCAAACAATGCTATACTTAACACTTGCATACTTTAAAATTTGCTTAGGGAGTAGATCTTAGGTTAAGTGTTCTTATCATAAAATAATAACAAAGAAGGCTGGAGGAAACTTTTGGAGATGATGATGAATAAGTTTACGATATAGATCATATTGATGTTTTCAAGGGTAGTATATACTTTTCTCCAAACTTAGTTGTACATTTTAAATATGCACAGCATTCTGTATGTTAGTTACACCTCAATAAAGTGACTTTTTTAAAAAAAGGAAAAGCCCATCAATAATTATAATTTTGAATAAAATATAAAAATTTAATTAAAAAAACAAAAACACGCGGTGGCTGATAACCATTTTGTCCACATGATTGTTTATTGGGGGAGCTCTTCTGTTACTCCCTAAAATCATAGCGTAAGAGTCAGGAATTATTATTTGCACAATGAATAATTCACAATGATGTATATTTGTAAGCCAGCGGTACCTTCAGCCACCATCCCAATGACCAAAAGCTGAATTTCTGAAGAGCAACTAGATTCAATATTATGACTTGCCAATGATACAGTAGTAGCACCAAGGGGGAGCCATCAATGGCATAGAGATGGCTTTGAGGGGAGAGCCAAGTTCTCAGGCTGAGACAACTTACCCCATATGCAGCATATGTGAACTCCAGAATATCAGTTTATTCTCCTGAAGACTGACAGTTGCTTACCTTCATTATTTGATTTTATGAAAAACTTGTTATGACAAGAAATTTTCTAGCCAATTTTCAACACCAGAGACAATACATATTTGATAATTATAAGAAAAGTTGAAGGTTGCTGGCAGATTTTAACATTCAATATTTTCTTATACTTATTTTAAATATACTAATGTCACCTGGGCTGCAGTTGTTCTGGGGCAGAATTATGGAATAGAAATTAAAGGCTTATCCAATTGGTTAATGGCAAAATTAATGGGTTGTATTTGCCAAATCGATTTTCTACATCAGATTGACCACACTGTTGCTTTCTCCTCCCTCATTTTCAAGGCTTTCTTTTTTTCACATTAAGATCAGTTTCAACTATTTTTCCCAACAAATATTAATTTTTTGTCTGAGTCAAATTAATCCATTCATTCACGCTTGTGGATATTTATTATTTTCCATAAGATTAAATGTATGTTGCACAATCATCCAGAGCCATAAGAAACTTAGACAATGCTTGAGTGGTTGTCAGGGAAACAATGTGAATATCCACTTTGCTGTAATATTGAGCTAAGTGCACACACATGCACACACACAGACTCACATGCACTGAATAGCTTTCAACAAGTTTATTAAAAATGTGTCAGATAGATCTCTTTTCTTTTTAAGGATATGACTAATTATATGTGTCTGTGAACACATATCTACATTAAATTCATAGCATGCTTTCTGTTCACAGCAATATTTTATGCTTTAATGATACTGTTTACTATACAGCCCATTGATTTCAAGAATTTTGACATGAAATAAATAGCAGATACTATTATTAAATATATATACTCTGATGGTAATCTCAGCACATAACCTTACACATTAAAAGAGACAGGAAGGGTAGCAGATACTTTACACATATTATCTCATTTAACCTCACCAACAAGCAATATCCCTGTGATACAGGTGTTATTATCTCAGTTATACATCAGAAGACTGAATCATAGAAACAAAACAACCTGAGTGTGCATATATAAGTATGAATTATACCCAAGTAGTAAGAACTAAGTACACAAGAATTAACATTTATGCCCAATCCTTTCTCTGACTTAAACTTTTAACCACTATATTATACTGTTTAGGATTCTAGCTTCTTGGCTTAATTTTCCGGATTTTCCCCAGGAACAATTTAAACTGGGAAATGACCTAACCATAACGTTCTGAAAACCAGCAAAAGGAAAGGAATCTTCAGAAGATTTAAAACATACACCCCACAAAAGCCTTGCCTGATTACCATCTACATTAAGATCCTCAGATGATCTCTCCATTTAGCATGCCTGTTTCACTTGTTTTCTGAAAAATCCCTACTCCCTCAAGTTTAATTGCAGCATAGCCTCCTCCATGAAATCTTTTTTTATTTCCCCAGAAAAAGGGTTATGTTTTCCTTTATATGAACCTTGTATCTTGCACATGGTTTCACTGAAATATACATGCTCTCCCAATTACTGTCTTACTAGTTCATAAACTCTATGAGAAGTAAATCATTTATTAACCTGCATTGCATACTGGTTCCAAAACTTCAGTTCACATCAGAATCATCCAGAGGACTCGTTAAAACACAGGTTGCTGAATCCTGACCCCAGATATTCTGATTCAGTTGATCTGGGATGGGGCCCATAAATTTGTATTTACAACAAATTGATGTTGATACTGTGGACTCAGAACCACAATTAGAGAACAACTCATGTATCAACTGACATATAAAAATGTGTTAAATCAACATTTTACTCTACACTAAACTTTATTCTTTAGAACAAGTTGCTGTAATTAATTGTTTACATTATGAAGAGTAATGAACTAATAACCATCAGATATAGCACTGATTTCCACAAACAGAAAGAAGGGGATATCAGAAGACATCATGAAAATATACCTCCTTAGGAGAAATACCGAATGTAAATGACTGGTTGATGGATGCAGCAAACCACCATGGCACATGTATACCTATGTAACAAACCTGCACATTGTACACATGTATCGCAGAACTTAATCATAAAAAAAAGAAAATATACCTCTGATTTTGCCTTCTCCTATATTTCTAACCAGTTATTTAGAACTGACCAGAAGAAGTAGAAAAGACTTGCTGCTTTGAAAGATAAAACTAACTTTAGCTTTCTGTCTCTTCTGAATTGAATATTGAGGTTCTTTGATGCATTTATCAAAATGCAAAAACTAATTTCAGTTTGAATGATTTTGGTGAGGGTAGATATCACACAATAGAAATAGACTTGGATTTTAAGCTTTTCATAGAAATAATTAGGTTTAAAGCAGCTTTCTGGGCCTACACAAAGCCTAATTAATTAATCTGTGTTCTTCAAAAAATAATTTTATATTTTGTTTTATAATTAAATTGGTATATTTTATTTAAATTGATGAGACGACTGCTTGAGTCAATACTGCTTAGACCCAGTAAGATATTACCCTTCTGTGTTAGGATCTCCTACTGGCCTACAACTTCCATATACACCTCAAATTTCTTTAGGTTACCTTTGCTCTTTATAATTTTATCTCCTCTTCTTTCCAAATCAGTTTTTGCTGATTAGCCCAGATTAGCAAAAATACACACAATACACATGATGATACATGCACTATTCCACAAGGCTATGCAATCTGTGGTTACCTTTGCTCTTTATAATTTTATCTCCTCTTCTTTCCAAATCAGTTTTAAAGAAGATTATGACATTAGTCATTTTTACTTTAATATGACTTTGAATAATACTGCCTCCCTTGCTTTTGTTTGAGGATTAATTATCCATCTATAATAGTTAAATAAATCAATGGCTTTGGTACCTGCCAAATATCTGTTAGTAAAGCAATGGGAAAGACAGGCACATACATGCTCACATGTATATTTTACTTCTAACTGCAGTATCTGAATCTCAGCTTTAAATCAGACTTTCCTTGCATTCCACTAAAGCAGAGGATCTATAAATCGTTATAGCATAAGCATGGTTTTGTGTCTTCTGTTTACTTATGTGTGGTTTCACAATAAAAAAAAAGTGATCAGAATCATTAACTCTAACTTGGAAGGGAAATTTTTAGCTAAATAAGGCAAATCTGATGTCTGGTAAGACGTATGTTAGCACAGTCGCTGAACAATACACATGATGATACATGCACTATTCCACAAGGCTATGCAATCTGTGGTCAGTAATTCTAGAAATATACTTCTTTTAATATTTTAATGTTTACCCATTTATTATAGTTCTTTCTTGCAGAAATACACTTAACATCTTATACCACAAATACTACCTTTTGAAAGATAAAATTCAGTATTAATAAAACACTTTTAAAATTGTCCAACATGGCTCTAATGTACCTACAAAGCAGTAAGTCATAATTTAATTATTCATGAAAATGAGAATTCTTGATCAGATACTTAAATTGTGCTTATGATAATTTTCTGTGATTATTCCTGAAGGTTTCCCATAATAAACTGCTTGCCAAAAAATCAAGCACTCAAGTTAATCAGTGAAATAAATTAATCCATTAAACACACAAAAAAAGACTCAAAGATCAATTTCATCTGTCTTGCATCCATTCATTTCTTGGTGTATGATCTGAATTGATATACTTTATGATGGAATGTCTAGCTTTAAAGTTTGATGTCCTGCAAAGTGAATTTATAGTATAATGCTCAAGAATGTAACAGGCCCAGATTAGCAAAAAGTTCATGTTTGCTGTTTACTGAATTTATTATGTCATGGGAAGTCTAAATGATTCCATCAGATTTTCATTAATTTGCATTACAGCAGAGTTTCTCAACCACAGTAGTTTTGACACTTTGTACTGGACAAATCCTTGTTTTTATTATCTGTCTTTTGCATTTTAGGAGGTTTAGAAGTGTGCCTGGCCTCTACCACTGTATGCCTATAGCACTCACTCAGTTTTATCAACTAAAAATATTCCAGATAATAACAAAGTCATTTGAGAATATAATTGTCCCTGGTTGCAAACTATGCTATTATATAATTGGTTGTTCTTTTATTTTCTTTCCTCTCAAAAACTTGTGGATTATTTTATAATTTATCTATTCTCTTCAAGAATCTTTGTCAGTATTTTGCTTAAAAGAAAAAATAGTAATATGACAATCTGTAGGCTATTTTTCATGCAGAAAATAATAGAAAGGTAGTTTCAAATCACAATAAGAAGAACTAAGAATTTTTAAATAATCAAACTTAGAATTCCTCATTTTCCACCTTTCCCAAAATGTAATAAAATTTGATCTGAGAGTATAACTTAAGAGAAACATTATATATGTGACCCATAAAGTTGTACACCAACATTAAAATACAGGCAAGTAAGCCACACATGAGTGGATGACAAATTAATCAGCAGCTCAGAAAGTGCTAATAATTGTTTTCTTCATAAGGATGTACACTATATAGAATATGCCATTGTCATTGCCTTTATCACATAATGAGCAGCATCTTTCTTCTATATGAAATATAGATGAGTGATATTTCTACTGTACAGTTGAAGAAATATCGGACAAGAGTTATGTTTCAGATCAAACAAGAATGATAAAGCCACTAATAGATAATCACTGTGTGTCATGAGACTCTACTAATAATTTTCAATTAAATGAGGCATTACTGGCCTCAAAGATAATCATCCTGAGCCCCGAAGCCATTAGTTGAGTAGCCTCTTTTATTTTTCATTCTTGTGTCTTCTTATTAGCTTCTTTCATGCTGTGCTATTTATGAAGTATTAAACACATGGTGAGATTTTTAAATGTTATTTTGGAAATAAGATCTATTAATGAATATAACTTAAAGTATATCCAGTGGTTACAGCTACTTTTTTAAGGAAAAATTCATAAACAGAGCAACATGAAATATGAGTTGGAAGCCCTGACCTTGCTGAATATTTGTATGTATGTGTTCTGTTCTTCAGCAAGTCTTCTAATTTTGTCCTCTGACTCCTTCCTTAGCTCCAAATTTTTATTTCAAGCTAGGCTAAGGATACAGACCACTATGTAGGTAGTAGACACATTTAACTCCCCCACCCCTGATATACCTACACACACACACACACACACACACACACACACAAGCATAAGCACTGATATGCTCTCACTGTACTTGGTTTTGTCTCTGGGTGCTAAAGAACACTTGCAAATTCCTCTGCTCACTTCAAAGTTGGTAACTTCATCAGGTCCATATATGCCAAACACTGGGCTACAGCATCTGGCTGTAAAGCTGTTTATTCTCTCTGGGAGTTTACTGGTCTAAATCCATGGCTAACAGTCATATAAAAAAATATAGCAAAACCAGATATCTTTAAACTCCTGTAGTTCTTTGAAGCTGGAGTACACTTCTCTCTGGTTTCTCAAGTTTTCCCATACTCCAACAAAATTCTAACAGATGTCTTCTCTGCTCTGTTCAACTCTTTTCTGTGTTTCCATATAAAGGCACCAAGGAATCAGATCTATAAGATACACTCTGTTTCTTGACCTGAAAAACTTTGAAATTACTTGCTTGAGGCTGTTAACTATAGCTCCATTTCAATCTTGGAAGGTCTGACAAGAGGGGTTATCATGAGTGGGTATTGTATTATTTTAATATTGATGTTTTGAATATCTTAATCTTTGACTCCACAGATAAAGTGCACATGGATATGAAAAGCAAAAATGATAAAACTTACTCATGTTTCTTCTTATATTACTCATAATTCCTTGATTAATATTTCTCTTTTATCCACAAGAGTATTAGTTGGGAACAGTACCAGGTTTACTTAGCAATCTTCCAGGACCATTCTAAAAACATTAAATAAATTATAAGATTGAAGTTCAAATGAAATTGTAAGATAATTACTTGCATTATCCCAAATTTTAAAGTTAACTCAGGCCCCTAGACATGAAGTGACTTGATAAATGTTCATGGCTAGAAAGTGAGGGTTTGAAACAGGTTTCCTGGTTGTAGAGATAAAGCACTTAACTCCCATGCTAGCCTGCCTGTCTACTCCCAATTGGTCAGTTCAGTGAGAACAGGAAGTGAATCTGTGTCTATGTTTATATTTGGGTTAATCTGTATGTATTTTCATGCAAGTGAGAGATAAAAATTGTTTGGGAAACTTTACATAATCATTGTGCAGTCATCATACAATATTTTGTCTTAAATACTCAAATATCCCTAGACCCTGCTAAACATTTCAAGGCTCACCTTTTTGTGTCCACCTAGCTCTAGTCTGGTGGTATGCCACAGAATGTTAGACCTTGGCAAAAACAGTTGCATTTTACTAATGGTAAATTTGTGCTTCGTAAATGAAAAAACTAAGTTATTAAGCTAATTTTGTGTCCATATTTATGATAGCCAGATACCGTCAGGTGTCAGAGATGGCTTGTTGATTTGTACTTTGTCATCATCCTCTCCAGCTATTAAAGAGAAGATTCATTTTCCATCTTGGTTAGGTCTCAAAAATACCAAAGATCTTACCTATTTGGAGTGTGCTACCTCTATGTCAATTATAGAGAACACTTCAGTGTAATTACTGCTGTTGACGAAAGGATACTGGAAGTCTGTTTGCCAGTTATTTTTCCTCTTCCAAGATGATATGTTGTCAACAAAACAAAAAGTGTATACAGTGTCGGACTACAGAGCCTTAAAATTAATATTTAATAACTCAGTCAGTTTGAAATGGGTTTCCTGGTTGTAGAGATAAAGCACTTAACTCCCGTGCTATGGCTTAGAAACCAACTTGTTACTTGATTTCATCACCAGAAAACTTTGAATGGAAAATATCTTAGGAACATCAAGGCCTCCATAAGGATACAACTTATAATTTTTCAAAATTTAACATAAAATGAATATAAAGAGTTTAAATAGAGTTGCTTGCCAACCGTGTGACTTTGGACCTTTCACTCTACCTCTTTGTACTTCTGGCTTTCTCACTTATTAAATGAAGATATTGAAGAAGTAGTCCCAAAGTATTTGGGGTTTTTTTTCTCCCTTTATTAAAATTCAAAGAATGTTGAAATTCATTGCCTGATAATAAATGAGGCACTTGGAGAGGTAAATACAGCATCCTGATTAATAACACAGCATCCTTTTGTACAAGATGAAGAGGAATCATAGAGAGAATTAGCACATTTCCTCATTTTTGATTCTCCTAATTTCTGCTCTGCTTGCTGGGTATGAAGTAAACTCCTAAGAAGAGATGAATGGAATCTAAAAGTAGAATGCTATGAGAATGTGAAAGAACCTAATAAGAATTCTTAAACTTTTCCCCAATTTTTTTTATTGTACTTTATGTTCTGGGGTACATGTGCAGATCATGCAGGATTGTTGCATAGGTACATACATGGCAAGGTGGTTTGCTGCCTTCATACCCCATCACCTATATCTTGTATTTCTCCCCTCATTATCTATCGCCACCCTACCCAACCCCTGGTGTCCCACCTCTAGCCCTCACCAACTAACCACAGTGTGTGATGCTCCCCTCCCTGTGTCCGCATGTTCTAATTGTTCAACACCCACCTATGAGTTATAACATGTGATGTTTGGTTTTCTGTTCTTGTGTCAATTTTATGAGAATGATGGTTTCCAGATTCATCCATGTCCCTATGAAGGACTTGAACTCGTCGTTTTTTATGGCTGCATAGTATTCTATGGCATATATGTGCCACATTTTCTTTATCCAATCTATTGTTGATGGACATTTGGGTTGGTTCCAGGTCTCTGCTATTGTAAAAAGTGCTGCAATAAACATACATGAGCATGTGTCTATATAATAGAACAAATTATAATTCTTTGGGTATATACCTAGTAATGGGATTGCTGGGTCAAATGGTATTTCTATTTCTAGCTCCTTGAGGAATCAAGGCACTGTCTTCCACAATGGTTTCAATAATTTGCATTCCTACCAACACTGTAAAAGTGTTCCTATTTATCTACATCCTATCCAGCATCTGTTGTCTCCAGATATTTTAATGATTGCCATTCTAACTAGCTTGAGATGGTATCTCAATGTGGTTTTGATTTGCATTTCTCTAATGACCAGTGATGATTAACTTTTTTCATACGTTTGTTGGCCACATAAATGACTTCTTTTGTAAAATGTCTGTTCATATCCTTCGCCCACTTTTGAATGGATTTGTTTGTTTTTTTCTTATAAATCTGTTTTAGTTCTTTGTAAATTCTTTGTAAATTAGCCCTTTGTCAAATGGGTAGATTGCAGAAATTTTTTCCCATTCTCTTGGTTGCCCATTCACTCTAATGATTGTTTTCTTTGCTGTACAGAAGCTCTGGAATTTAATTAGGTCCCATTTGTCTATTTTGGCTTTTGTTGCCATTGTTTTTGGTGTTTTAGCTGTGAAGTCCCTGCCTATGCCTATGTCCTGAATGGTTTTGCCTAGGTTTTCTTCTCGGGTTTTTATCGTGTTGGGTCTTATGTTTAGATCTTTAATTCATCTGGAGTCAATTTCAATCTTTTTTTGTTTTATTTTTACTAACACTGGCTCTTTTTACCTGGTATATGTTAAGTATTCAATAGATAGTAGATCTTAAAGTTTTTATTATAGGAGAACACTAAAGTCAATATGAAATTATTAATACCATTAAATAACAACTTGGGCACAGGAACTATAACTAGTTTTACATGCATCTCTGTATCTTCAGAGTCTAACACAGTATCTGATACAAAGTAGGAAGTTAATAAATGAATACAGTATGAATAAGACTAATTCTACCAATGAGGATCAGGGAAGGCAAAATAATATCAACCACAAGCATCACCACTACAAGCACAACAACAAACATCTATTTAGCAACTTTTCTTTTCCAGGCTACATGCTAAGCATTTTTTATTCAGTATTACAAAATGGTTATATGATTTTTATTTTCCCCAACAATAAATAAGAATGATCCTTGTCCCTCCCCTTTGACAAACTTGTTGTTGTTGTTAAACTTTTTAATCTTTAGTAGTCTTGTTAAGGGATAACGATAATATACTTGTAGTTTCATTTATATTTTCCTGAAGGCTAATTATTAGAGCATCTTTGATACTTTCTGTTAGTCCATTTTGCATTGTCATGAAGAAATGTCTGAAGCCAGATAATTTATTTTTTAAAAAAGGTTGAATTGGCTCATGGTTCTGCAGGTTGTACAAACATGTCTTCAGAGTCTGCTTGGCTTGTGGTGAGGATTGGGGGAGCTTTAACTCATGGCAAAAGGCAAAATAGGAGCAGGCACATCACATGATGAGAAAGGAAGCAAGAGCAACAGTAGTAGGAGCCAAGCTCCTTTAAGTAACCAGCTCTCATGTGAACTACCTGAGTGAGAACTCACTGATCACCAAGGGATGGTGCTAGGTCATTCATGAGTGAGCTGCCATCATGATCCAGTCACCATCCCACCAGGCCCCACTTCCACCATTGGGAATTACATTGCTCCCAATGTTTGGCAGAGGACAAACATTCAAGCTATATCAATAAGTTGATTGGTTATTTGGACTTTTTTCATTTAGAAAGTGTGTATTAAATTTATTGTTCATTTTCTATTGATTTTTTTATTTGGGAACAATTTTTTATATGCTACATATTATACACTGAAATTATATATAAAATATAAAATATATAAAGAGAAATATATATATTTTATACATTTATGTATATTTTATAAAAATATATATATAATATATATATATAAATGTATACATTTATAATAAACACATCATGTTTATCATATGTGTTGTAAACGTCTTCTCTCATTTTACCACTTGATTTTACTCACTTTATATATTTTATAAACAGAACTTTGTAATTTTAATTATCAAATTTATGTTATGGTCAATGTTTCTTGTACTTAGTTGGATAAGCTATCATTCACTACCCCAAGGTCATTAAGACATCTTCCTATATTACTTTACAAATGCTTTATTATTTTGTCTTTGAAATGTGGTTTTCTCTCTATATAAAATTGCTTCAAGTGTAGGGTGTGAGGTAGAGATTACTATTTAACTTCATATTTAGGAAACCTAATTTTCTTTGCCTCCTTTATTAAAGAATTGTTTCTTTTATTAAAAATGTGAAAAATATGTGTGAGAAGAACTAGCTCACCATTACCAGACATCGTAGTTCTCCATTTTCAAATAATAATTACACACCAACTGTACCAACGATGACTGGCTAGGTTATTCAACCTACTGTATTCTTTTTTAATCCCATATTATCTGGCTTAAAACTAATCTGTTATGAGTAAACAAGGAGTCTCTGCTAAAATTGAGCATATGCTCTAATGAGTCATACCAGGGCCAGATATTCAATTCTACCATATGGCCAAAAGGTCAGAAACGTTTGGAGACTAGGCTTAATAACAAAGTCTGCTTCTCTCCTCACCATTCAACTCACTATTCTTCCTGCCAGCAACATATATTCTCCCTCTCTCCAAGGAAGACAACCCAAAATTCCTATCTAGGCATGGCATCATGCACAAAGTCCAGGGTGACCAGGGTGGTAAGCTGAATGGATCTCCCCTCCCCACCAAATATTCCTCTGCCCTAATTTCTGGAAGCTGTAAACAAGTTATATTACAGGGCAAAACATAATTTGCTGATGTCTTAAGATTACAAACCTTAAAATAAAGAGATTGTTCTGGATTATCTGAATAGGCTCAACCTAGTCTTAATCTTGGAAGCTTTTGAAAGCAAAGAACTGTCTCCAGCTATCAGCAGAAGTTTAATGATCTAGAAGTGTGTGTACTTCTCTGCTCCATGCCCATTATCTGGCAGTCATTTTGAAATCCCATCAGATGATTACGAGGCCCCCAAATGTCCTTTGACTAGGCACCTATATTGCTGTCTGGTGGGGTCCCTTGAGGCTGCCGTCTGGAGAGTTCTTCCTTCACCATTATCCTCCATGGCCATGTCAGAAATGGACAAAAAATAATTTAACCTCTTCAGGGAATGAGCATTACTTCAATTTGTTTCCTGCTAGTTGGGTTTCACAGGTTGTTTAGTGTCTCAGTCACAGATATTTTTACTTAGTCCAGGCTAGTAGTTTCCTTAACAGTAAAACTGTCTTAGGAGTCTATTTAATCCTCTGTTTGTTTCACCTCATGAACCACAAGCCACAGTCGTAGTTCTTTCAACATATACATTTACATTTGCAGACATGATTCTAAAATACACTGCTATATTTATTTTTTTTTCATCCCATGCCCTCCCCCATTTCCCTACATAAGTGATTGTTTAATGCTATGAATCTGTCAGGCATAAATGAGAAAGAAATATTTTCCCAGGTTGTGTTGTCCAGTTGTAAGCCTCAGTCTACACTGCGTCTTTGTTCTGACCCGTTTGTGCCTCAATATTCTCATAGTATTTTGTATATATTCTATCCTAGCACTTACTGTAGTCTTATATTTCTCTACAAATCTCTCTTAAGCCATCAAAGCATAGACCTTGCTGATTACCTCGTATATTCATCTTCTAGCACATTACCTGGCCATTAGTTGTAGGTTCAATAACAGTTTATTAAACACAAGATTGTATCTGAAAGAGTTAATATGCTCAAGAACCTTTAAACTCAGCAGGTTTTAGTTGCAAAAATAAGAATCCACCATGGTCTACCACCATTTATACTCTGATTAGAAATTTAGGCATTTGTGAAATTGTAGTAATTAATCATTAAATTAACATGTTGTCACTTGGACCAAAGCTGCAAAGTCCATACATATAGGACTGAAGGAAATATTGTCTTCCCAATAGAATTGTCAAAAATGTAGAAATTTTAGTATCCAAACCTTCCTTATTTGCAAAAAGACCTCAACTTTGCAGAGCAGATATGTCAAAAGCATCTATTATCCCAGCTGGAAAAACTTAAAGTAAACTGCAACTTGTAATGTGAAATTGCTTGTATTTTTTTTAATGACACAGGTTCATATATATTTGTCTATGGCATTTTTAAATTAGAAAGTGAACACTATAAAAACTAAGAATCTTATGTTTCAGAGTTTTTGGGAATCATTCCTGTAAAGTGAGTATGTTTTTTAATTTTTTGTTAATGTCTTTGTGATCTAGCAAGCAGCACTTCTTATGCAAAAGTGAGTGTCTCTATGTCTGAGGGTTGTATTTAGACAAGATTTTTAAAAAAAAAATCAATGTACAGTGGCAATTAAATATGACTCATTTCACGTTAAAACTTTACAAATGATTTGCTAAAGCTAGCTTACAAAAGAGCCATTTAAAGAGGTGGGCCTATAAAAATCCTGCATAACTGCAGTGAATTTAAAATAATTTTTTATTTTATTTTATTTTATTTTGGGCATTTTGGAATATTTTATTTTATTTTGGTAACAGTTTTTCATCTCATGGAAAATAAACTCTTGATGAGCAGTACATAGCTTTGTTCTCTCTTTTAAATTCCGTGCTAAGATGATTTTACTAAAATGTTTTACCAAAACATTTGCCAGCTTTGTTTTACCTCTTGTTGCAGAATGTGGGCTGAAAGAAGCCCTCTCAATCTGTTACTTTGATTTTGCGTTCCTAAGTATGTGAATTACAGCTTGCTGACCCTGAGTCTGATGGGTTGGATTTGCAGGCTTTGCTATTCTTAGTGCATACTATGAAGATTTAAAATATGTATTAAGTAAAGAAATGTTTGTTGTTGCTGTTGTTGGTTGTCATGTTGCTTTATTTACTCCTCCCCCTTGTGAATCTAACTTTGGATGGTTTGCTTAACTATAAACTTTGCTCAAAATAACCACTTTCCTGATCGTTAATCCTAGGGATGATGAAAAGAACGTCCTGTACCATATACAGTAATCGTTTAGTGAGTGTTTTAGATGTTGCAGTCAGTGTTTAGGTCCCTGCCTTGGGCACTAGGTTGGCATTTTGTGTGCTTGTGTGTGAGGTCCCAGCTGGCTGGCATTAGTGAGAGGCTGAGAACCCCACTGGCTGGCTCTCAGCTTCATCTTCACAGGTGTTGAATCCTGCAGGTCCCTCCGGCTTAGATTGAACTCAGCAAACCAGTAAAACCCCCACATCCTTACCCAGATACAGGAATTCTAAAGGGAATCTCTTTTATAGCATCGTTTTACAGATGTAAGTGTTCTTTGGACCTAAAAAGTGCCATATTGTCTTAAAATAATTTTTTTTCTTCTCTCTACAAAAACAAATGAAAATAACCTGATCAATGTGGAGTAGTCATGAAACATTTGGTATGTCTTCTACTTTTTTCTTTTTTTATTTGGTATCTATATCTCCTTTAAACTAAAATTTAGAAACAGTGTTTAGGTATTGGCTTCCTGTACCTAACCATTCTAATATCTATTTTAAAACTATTAGATTTTAAGTGTTTTCACCACACATATAAAAAAATGACATGTCAGGTACCACGTAAAGTAATTAACTCAATCTAGTCCTCCCACAATGCATACACATTTCAAAACAACATACTGTACACAATAAATATATACAATTATGTTTGCCAGTTAGAAAACTAATTAGTTTCTTTAAAAAGAAAAACTGCAGAATGAAATGGGATCATAAGAAGATCAGAAATACTGGGAAAAGAGAAGCTTGGGCCCTTAACGTTCATTGCTCCCTGGCGGCTGAAGAGAAATCCCAGGAATTTCACAGCAGCAGGCAGAGCTGATTCTGACCCCTATCTTCGTGTAATTCTCATTTAACTGCTTCTCACTCTGGTGAGAGGCTTGTGTCTTCTCTGTGGCTGTGTCCACTGTACACCCAGATCCACAGTTGGTATGTGACAGGTTATCAATAGATATATATGGAATAAATGTAGTAAATAACAATATTGCTCTCCTTACCTTATTATGTATCAACCATGATCCTGTTATCTCATTAACCATTTTATGAGCCTCATTTATTTGCTAAGACAGTGTAGATACTTAATTTACAATCTTTAATTTATCTTTCAACATCCCTTGAGGTAGGCTTTATTATCACACTATTGCAGATCAGATCATTGTGACTCAGAATGGTTTAAAGACTTGCCCAAGGTGACACAATTTTTAAATGATAGAACACATTTGAAATCTGGTTTCTTTGTCTGCAAAGCCCAAGGGACAGCTAACATCCACACTAGCACTACTAAAGGTGAACTTCTTTCTCTTTGTATGGCAAAACACCATCTCATAGAAAGCTCTTATTTGTGCAAAATAGAAACTCACTTAGGCTAACTTATTAAACAAACAAGCAAAGAAAATAACCAGGAAATGCTTTATAAGAATGCAGAGTTATACTCTCAAACCCAAGTATTGACATGCAACCATGTCCTCAAGTAAAGCTGAAGCCAGGAACTGGAAACTCTTAGGAATTAAGTTGTTTCCCTTAGAAAGCTTACTGTCTAGCAGGAATAAAGACAGTAGTTGAATAAACACATGTAAGAATGTTCCTGTACTAAGTTTATTATGAGAAGCTTCATGGTACTAGGAGAAAATTTTGATTCAGCCTTACACAGAAGATCTCATGTACTCTGATCTGAACATTGAGGATTCATTACCTAAGATTGAGAAGCAGGAAGAATATCTAAAGCCAATGTCCTCTTCCCTGTCAAGACTCTACTGAAGTTACTATATCAAAAAGATCTTTAACCTTTTCAAAATATTGTATTCCTACCAATATTCTCTCATAGCCTATATTTTTCTTTCATTTCTCTTTAGTACAATTTAAAATTATTTATTTACATGTGCTGATTTAAAACTATATGTGTGTGTGTGCGTGTGTATATATGTATATACACACGCACACACACACATATAGATATATATATATATATATATATATCACCCACTTTATAATCAATATAAATGTTTGAGTCACCTTTAACAACATCCCTGCCTTAAGCCAATTAGCTATGAGAACAACAAGAAAAACGTCCTATGAACAAAAGTACAGCTGCCAAGGTGGTCAGTGGTGTGCAGGGATGGGGGTATAGTTTAACCAATATTTGGAATTTAGATTCTTTGTTGATATCTTACTGTGTAGATGGTATTATACTAATGACTGGAATATATATATAAACATGCAATACTCTCCTGCCTTTAGAAAGCTTATAGTCTCATATGAGGAATCAGATAATAACCAAATACATTTGTAGCTCACATAATAAGCTAGAAGATAATTGCTATGGAAAGAAAGAAAGCAGAAAAGGAAAACAATAACATTAAATTTTTAATAAAAATTATCAGGGAAGGCCTCTTGAAAATATGACATTTCACAAAAGTGTCGAAGAAGGACATAGGATATATGGACTACTAACTTCTCAAAAAAAGAGGTTCATGCGAAGAATTCTATGTACAATATGTTGGTTTCTACCTTCCGTTTTGTTCATGATTCCCCTTCTAGCTAATGTCACTTTGGTATTTTCTCTTAATCCAAATTGTCAGTGTGGCCTCCGTGCATTTCATTGTCGAAAAAATAAAAGAGAAAAAAAGTGATGACAGTGTTTCAGGAAACACTAGAGCAGCATCAGAATGTTGTACACGATGCAACTCAGTGGTGGGGCCTTTTTCTTTTGTAATCTGTATGTGGATTAACAACTGAAAAATGTTTTATCAAATGCATCAGACAAGATGAGAAAAGACTGTGTTTGAACTGGGATGCATCTGTGTTATTCTGTATCGTAGAAGAAAACAGCAAATGAGGCTCTAAATGTGGTACTAGTTAACTCATGTTCTTTCATGCATGTATCCATTCATTAATTAAATAAGAAATTAAATTAACGTCTACGGTGGGCTTGACTGTGTGCTAAGCACTGGAAATGCAACAGCAATCAAAATAGACATGGTTGCAATGAAAAGGGAGAGAAAATATATAGCGAGGATCCAGGTATTAAATAAATATTTATCAAGTTCATATTTGCACCTTGATTCTCAAAGCAGGTTAGAATCTTCTGAAAAGAGCTGCATTTGTCTATATCTCAGAAACAGATGTAGTATAGTGATTAGAGTGAGTACTAACTCAACTCAAATTGCCATGTGAAATGATACGACTAACACTGATGTTAAAACCCATTTAGTCTTTCGATCTTCCACCACCGTATTCATAGCTAACAAAACAGAAATGTAAAGAAGCTTGTGTAAGGTCAGATACCTCATTAGCTGCAGTATTTGCATTTGAAATGACAACCTTTGGGTGCTATTTCTATCACCTCATAACGTTGTATCTGTCTTCCTTTACTTTCTCCTCTTGAAAATGGCTTTCTCAAAAGTGTGTATTATGTGCATAAATGCCATATATGTGTTTGTATATACATCATTTAAATTTATCTCAGTTTATGAGACTATACATAATTGCTATATATGTGCTGTACATATACATGTTATATATACATGCATATATAATAAATTCATGTAAGCCTAATCTATATGCATAATATGGGTAAATATTATTCTTTTAAGTTTTTCTCTGAAATCTAACCATCTCCCTAATATACAGCTTTACAATATTTCCAGTACAATATTCAACTCACAAATTCTATTCTGAATCTCAACTTTTTTATAAAGCTATTCTTGAAATGCTAGCTGACAATAAATCTCTCCAGAAATTTAAGCCTATCTTAATTGCTTCAGATATTACCAAGTCTGGTACCTTGCACATAATAAGCCATTGGTAATTAATTCTGAGTTAAATACGAATACAGTTTATTATCCAAATACACCATAAATTCCTCAAGAGTAGAAAGCATATGTTATACTGGTTTATTTTCTCCACAGTTTCTGGTACAGCTGTGAGTGCATAGACACATATAGGAGTTTGTAACTGGAAATGACCTTAAGAATAATCTAACTTTGTCTCCTCATTTTGCAAAAGACAAAGCACATTTTTAAAAATAAAATAAGGCTTTTTCTAAGTAATAGAGACAGTTGGTTACGTTGACAGTAAAACCCTGATTTTATAGCATTCTGATATACCATATTGAATCTCTCAATTTATATTCAATAAATATTTGTTGAACTGAATTGAATTTTGTAATGTGTGCATGATAGTATATGTAATGTATATTCTAATATACACAGACAAATTAAAAATATATTAATAGTATGTATTGGCTTGCAAAGTCAGATATAATAGGTATAATGAAGATAGGTCTACCCCTCATACAACCCACTCAAGGACTTTAAATAGAATAAATATTTGAGAAACATCAAAGTGACAGTGAAATTAATTGTTCTTACCATGTCAAGACTGGCATTTTTGTTCTGCATCACGAATATCTGACAATCATCAGCTTGAGTCACCACTCATGACATTTACTTCTTTTAACATACTATTGTTTTAAAAAAATACTTAGCCCTCACCTCTGGTTATCACATCCTTCTACTTAAAAATCTCCTCTGAGGCCCCCCGAAAGATGCCTTCGGTTTTCCCTAAGAACTCATGCGACATGAGTTTGCCAAGAAAAGACAGGTAAGGTGATGTATCATAGGGTAAAAGAACACACAGAACTTAATAAAGGCCAACGCCTTTCTTTTACATATGAGTAATAGAGGCATAAAATGAAGAAGGAACTTCTCTAAGATTACACAGTTAGGAGAATTGACAAATGTATTCAGGCCCCTAATTTTATATTTTCAATGTAGACTCCTGTCAAGAGATGAAACCATGGAAAAAAATATAAGGTGATAATATTTTAATTGAAATATTCTACACTTAAAAATCATATTTTAATTGTAAATCATATGTATGATACCTCACAATGCTTTAAAAGAGCCAATTTGAATTTTATAGAATATTTTCTAAAATCTTTTAAGTTTCCCCCTATCTTTGCTGTTCCCTGTATATTTCATTTTTTGTGTGTGGATCCAGTTTTCTATTGGTAAAATTTTCCTTCTGTCTGAAGTGGTTTTTTTCTGGGTGGTGACTATATGATAGTAATGATACATCAATATTAGGCATTGCATTCCTGAAAGTGGCATTATTTTACCTTCATTATAAAAAGATATTTTCGCTGGATATAAGATTCCAGGTTAACTGGGTGTTTTTTTTTTTTTTTTACATACATGTATTTTCTTAATCAGTGTTTTAAAGATATTGCTCCATTTTCTTCTGACTTGCATTTTTCCCAATAAGAATTCTCTGTCTTTTTCTATCTTTTATTCCTCTGTAGGAGTGGGTCTCTTTTGGCTGTTTATGAGATGAATTACTGTCTTTATGCAATATAATTATGATGGGTTTTGTGTTATCATCATATTTCTCTGGGCTTATTGAGCTTCTTCAATCAGGAAGCTTATAAACCTCATTAAATTTTGAAAGTCTTTGGTCATTGTTTTTAATAAACATTCTTTTCTGACAATTCTGAGACATCCTTACACAGATGTGAAACTGCTTTAAGAATAATTTGTGTTCTGTTTGCTTGCTTTTTTAGTCTTTTTAATTTGAATTTTATTCTAGGTAATTTCTATGTATTCAAGTTATATTTGCTTCTGCAGTGTCTAACCTGGTTTTAATTCTATCCATTGTACCTTTTGTCTGAGACAACACATTAACTACCCTTCAAGTTTAATTTGGGTCATTTGTGTATCTTCTGCCTCTCATAACATGTTTATGCTTTGCATTTGCCTTCTTGAACATATGGAGTATATTTATAATAGTGTTTTAACATATATACCTATTATTTTTGTCTAGGTCAGCTCAGGGTCTGTTTCATTGACTTATTTTTTATTCATTTTAGGTTTTATTTTTCAGTTTCTTTGCATACCTGAAAGAATGCAAAGACATTCTTTGTTGTTGGACACCAGATATTATAAACTTATCGCTGGTGGTTGCTGTATTTTTTCTGTTGTTTATTCCAAACTTCTGGTCTTTGTTTTCGTATATTTAAGTTACCTAGTGCATTTTATTTTCTTGAAGTTTTCTTTAAAGTTTTATTTACTGGTTGCAGAGCAGCCATTAGACTTGTCAACCTAACAGAACAGACATTAGAAAAAAATATGTCCTAATATGATGAGTTTATTCTGGTATAAGCAAAAAGTATTATCACTGGACAAGCACAGCAATGCTAAGTCATAGGTGCACGGGATTAGAAAATGGTAGAGAGAAGCTTTTGTTGATAAAACAGCAAATCCATATATGCTGCTTAGAAATAGTTCATTGGTTCTAGAGGTTCAAAGCCAGAATTGGCATCAGTTCATTGGTGGAGATGCCATTACTGAGCAAGTGTTGTTTTGAAAGAGTATCATCTGATTTGCTACAGTCCTTAAGAATGTCTAGTGATAAACTTTGTCACAGAAATACATGCATACATGGAAAAGGTGCAAGCTGAGAAAAGCATGAGATGCATCAGACATGTGAGAGGATTTCTTGTGATGTTATCTTTAAATGTCCTTGAAACAGGTTTTTTTTTTTTTTTTTTTTACTTTTATTTTACTTTCTGGATGCATGTGCAGATTTGTTACATAGATAAATGTGAGTTATGCGGATTATTTCGTCACCCAGGTATTAAGCCTAGTACCCATTACTTACTTTCCCTGGTCTTCTCCCTTCTCCCAGCCTTCACCCTCCAATAGACCCCAGTGTGTGTTGTTCTCCTCTATGTGTTCATGTAATGTGTTCTTATCAGTTAGCTGCCACTTATATGTGAAAACAGGCAGTATTTTGATTTCTGTTCTTGCATTAATTTGCTAAGGATAATGGCCTCCAGCTCCATTAATGTCCCTGCAAAGGACATAGTCTCATTCTTTTTTATGGCTGTATAGTATTCCATGGTGTATATGTAACACATTTTCTTTATTCAGTCCATCCTGTATCGGCATTTAGGTTGATTTCATGTCTTTGCTACCATAAATAATGCTGCTATGAACATAGGCATGCATATATCCTTATAATAGAACAATTTATATTCCTTCAAGTATATACCAAGTAATGAGCTTGATTGCTAGGTGGAATGGTATTTCTTTCTTTGAGAAATCACTACACTGTCTTCCACAATGGTTGAACTAATTTATACTTCCACCACCAACATGTAAGTGTTCCTTTTCCTTTACAACCTTGACAGCATCTGTTATTTTTGACTTTTTAATTAATAGCCATTCTGACTGGTTTGAGATGGTATCTCATTATGGTTTTGATTTGCATTTCTCTAATGATCAGTGATGTTGACTTTTCCTGTACTGGTTGGCTTCATGAATGTCTGCTTTTAAGAAGTGTCTGTTCATGTCCTTTGATTGATTGATTGAGACCAAGTCTTGCTCTGTTGCCCAAGCTGGAGTGCAATGGTATGATCTCAGCTCACTGCAACCTCTGCCTCCTGGGTTTAAGCCATTCTCCCTCCTCAGCCTCCCAAGTACCTGGGACTACAGACATGCCCTACCAGGCACAGCTAATTTTTGTATCTTTAATTGAGATGGAATTTTGCCATGTTGGTCAGGCTGGTCTTGAACTCCTGACCTCAGGTGATCCACCTGCCTTGGCCTCCCAAAGTGCTGGGATTACAGACATGAGCCACTGAACCCAGCCATTTTTCAATGTTTTTGTTCCTTGTAAATTTGTTTACATTTTTTATAGATCCTGGATATTATACTTTTCTCAGATGTATGATTTGCAAATGTTTTCTCCCATTCTGTAGGTTGTCTGTTTACTCCATTCATAGTTTCCTTTGCTATACAGGCTCTTCGTTTTAATTAGATCCGATTTGTCAATTTTTTCTTTTGTTACAATAGCTTTTGGCATCTTCCTCATGGAATCTTTGCTCATACCTATGTTCTGAATGGTATTGCCTAGATTGTTTTCCAGGGTTTTTATAGTTTTGAATGTTATATTTAAGTCTTTAATGCATCTTGAGTTAATTGATTGTGTAAGGAAGGAGTCCAGTTTCAATCATTTGCATATAGCTAGTCAGTTATCCCAGCACCATTTATTGAATAGGGAATCCTTTCCCCATTGCTTGTTTTTTTCAGGTTTGTCAAAAATCAGATAGTGGTAGGTGTGCAGCCTTATTTCTGGTTTCTCTGTTCAATTCCATTGTTCTATGTGCCTGTTCTTTTACCAGTACCATGCTGTTTTGGCCCTGTAGTATAGTTTGAAGTCAGGTGGCATAATGTATTCAGCTTTGTTCTTTTTTTCCTAAGGATTGGTTTGTCTATTTGGGCTGCTTTTTGGTCCATATGAATTTTAAAATAATTTTTCCTAGTTTTGTGAAGAATGTCTATGGTAGTTTAATGGGAATAGCATTGACTGTATAAATTTCTCTGGGCCATATGGCCATTTTAACGATATTAATTCTTCCTATCCATAAGTGTAGAATGTTTTTTCATTTGTTTCTGTTATCTCTGATCTCTTTCACAGTGGTTTCTATTTCTCCATCTAGAGATCTTTTACCTCCCTACTTAGCTGTATTCCTAGGTATTTTATGAGTAATCACTTTTGCACCAACCTAATATTCTTTTTGTGGCAATTGTGAATGGGAGTTTGTATGTGATTTGGCTCTCAGCTTGACTGTTGTTGGTGTATAGAAATGCCAGCAATTTTTGCACAACAATTTTGTATCCTGAAACACTGTTTAAGTTGTTTATCAGCTAAAAAAGGTTTTGAGCTCAGGTGATGAAGCAATAGTTTGACTTCCTCTCTTTCTCTTTAAATGCTGTTTATTTCTCTCTTGCCTGATTGCTCTGGCAAGAACTTCCAATACTATATTAAATAAGAGGGATGAGAGTGGCCATCCTTGTCTTATGCCAAATGCTTCCAGGTTTTGCCTAGTCTATGTATTTGTCATACATGGCTCTTACTATTTTGATGTATGTTCCTTCAACACCTAGTATAGTTAGAGTTTATAACATGAAGGATATTGAAGTATATCAAAAGCCTTTGGCAGCTATTAAGATAATCCTTTGGTTTTTGTCTTTTGTTCTGTTTATGTGATGAATCACATTTATTTATTTGCATGTGTTGAACCAACCTTTCATTCAGGGATGAAGCCTAATTTATCATGGTTAATAAGTTTTTGATGTGGTGCTGGATTTAGTTTGCTACTATTTTGTTGAGGGTTTTTGCATAGATATTCATCAAAGATATTGGCCTCAAGGTTTTTGGTTTCTGTTTTTCATTGTTTTTTGTTGTTGTTGTTGTTGCTGTTCATTTGTATCTCTGTCAGCTGTTGGTATCAAGATGATGCTGGCCTCACAGAATGAGTGAGGGAGGAGTCCCTCCTTTTCAATTTTTTCGAATAGCTTCAATAGGATAAAATAGTTTTTATCTTCAGATATGCAAGGATGAGCTCCTCACCTTTGTGCTCTCCTGGCCCCAATGTGTCTGGGACTGGATAGCATGACTTCATGCTCGTATCTGCAACTTTCACAGTCTAGAGTTCTTTACACCTCACTATTGAGGCAAGACCCTCTAAAGTCCCTCTTCGATGCCCCTTTTGTTAAGAAATGTTTGGTGAGAATGTAAACTTTTCCTGTTTCTGTGCACACAGCAGAGTTTTTTCCACATGCTACTTTCTATCGATCCATTTTCCAGACTTGGTAGTTTCCTGGAACTCTAGTGTGCTCAGTACTCATGTAACAACTGGCAAAGAAATCTCAGCAGATCTTTGTATCTCTCTTTGCTATTTGCCCCTCTCTGATATTCTGCCTTTTAAAATCTAGCCTTCTTTACCTCTCTAAATATTGTCCTCTAAACTCAAGGAGAAGTCTCTGAATTTCTTTTTCCTGTATTGTGGCCTGGAATTTTTCTCCAAATGGTCAGTCAGAATAATCAGAGGGCTCATTTCTTTTGTTTGTCATCTTTCAAAGAGTCTCTCATACAGCCTTTCAGTGTCTGAAAAAAATATTTCTTTTTCATATAGTTTCCTCACTTTTTATTTGTTGAATTATGGAGGCATACAATTTTTAAGGTTGAATTTTGTTTTTAATCTAGCAAGTAACTAGGTCAATTTTCAGCAATAACCACTTTAATTTTTAAAAAAACTCTAATTCAATAGGCTCTCCAAAATTTGTCCTATTAGGTAGTGATTTTATTTTTTTCCTCTGAATCTCATAGGCATTATAATATCAGATTGGAAGAGATTATTACAAAGCTACTGATCAAACATTCTTTTAATTCTAACTCTAATTTTCAAATAGAAAATCTTGAGATGGCATAAAGTGCTCATGGAAATGAAATGAAGATGAGGCTATTCATGATGGATTGATTCAGACTGTTTACAGCTTTTAGTGCTATGTTAGAGAACTTGAATAATATCCTATAGCAACTGGGAATCCAGGATATTTTGAAGCAGGACAATATTCTCAGATAGCTATGCATAAGAGGATTAATCTAGTCAGAAAATAAATTGAGATGAGGAGATTGGAGGCAAGGATCCTTAGATAGTATAGCTTATGCTAGTCATGAGATAAGGACCAGAATTAGCATTTGTTGTTTTGTATACACATCCCAACTAAATTAAGAGATGAGATTAATTGATGAGCAGTGAAATTAACATTGAGGTTTCATTACAAATAATGGATGGCTTTGGGGAAAAAAAGTTCTGTCTACTGAGGAAGCTGAACTCCTACTCCTGGGATGTTCAAAATAATATGACAGCTTATTTCCCAAGCCAACAGGATATGACATGCACTTCTACCACTTGGATCTGTTCCCCAGAGCAGAGGCTTTGTCTCTGGCACAGAAGATAGGATAAGTGGCTTGCCCAATTCATTGCTTGTTATTCTAATGAAGGTCACATTCTGGTACCTTGCTTTTGAGAGGAGCACACGTATCTCAACCCCTTTTCAATAATGAATTACTCCTTTGTATCAGTTGCCAACACCTTTGCTTAAACCTACCCAACACATTACATACTGGAGAAACACCAGCTTTACTTTTTTTTTCCCTAAACAATTTATCAGATTGACTATTTTGTTACACAGAAGGAGATTAATTAAACTGGCTTTTTCAGCTGATGAAAATCATTAGCATAGTCAAGTAAACTATTTATGATTGTTTGGGAAGAAAAATAAGCAGGAGAATCAGTAGTAACCCAAACCAGCACCAGCTCACATTTGAGAGCATTTGAAAAAAAATAGTAAATTAAATTGCTTAAATTGCTTTTTTGGTGTTTTCCCAAGGCCAAGTCTCAAAGGATGATTGCTATCAAAAACAGGAGAATAGAGGGTTTTCTGAAAGGAAAGGGGAAATATTTGCATGTAGAATCAGAAAGATGCCCAGTGAGTCTCTGCAGGTGCATATACATTTTGGGAAAAAGTTTCAATGAAAAGCACACAAAGAGACACCATGTCAGCAATCAGTAATGAGTAGGCAGCCTTGTATAGGAAAAGGGAAGTTATATTAAGAATTTGGGGACCAGGCGTAGTGGTTCATGCCTCTAATCTCAGCACTTTGTAAGGCCGTGGCAAGTGAATCACTTGAGGCCAAGGGTTCAAGACCAGCCTGGCCAACATGGTGAAACCCTGACTCTACTAAAAAGTACGAAAATTAGCCAAGCATAGTGGTATGCCTCTGTAGTCTCAGCTACTGAGGAGGTGGAAGTAAGAGGATCGCTTAAGCCCAGGAGGTGAAAGTTGCAGTGAGCCAAGATCCCGCCACTGCACTCCAGCCTGAGCGACAGAGTGAGACTCTGTCTCAACAAAAGGCATTTGGGGAGGGAAGCTTTACCTCACCTCTCCAAACCTTACTTCTCTTATATTTTGTTGTCTTTTTTGTTTTGAGATGGAGTCTCCTCTGTCACCCAGGCTGGATTGCAGTGGTGTGACCTCAGCTCACTGCAGCCTCTGCCTCCTGGGTTCAAGCAATTCTCCTGCCTCAGCCTCCCGAGTAGCTGGGCTACAGGTGTGCACCACCACACCAGGCTAATTTTTGTATTTTTAGTAGAGACAGGATTTCACCATGTTGGCCAGGCTGGTCTTGATCTCCTGACTTTGTGATCCACCCACCTTGGCTTCCCAAAGTGCTGGGATTACAGGTGTGAACCACCACACCCAGCCACTTCTCTTGTCTTTAAAATAGGAAGACCGGACACTAATTTGAGCTAAGACCACTTTTACTTCTAATTCAGCTAGATTATTTGTATCATGCCCAGGATGTCACAACCTTAACATGCACAAGGAAAAGGATACGTTATAGGCTTTGTAGAACTGGACAGGCAGGCTTGCTGTGTGTGGATAGCTTTTGAATATATCTCCATGACTGTGCATATGTGAGAGGGAGAGAGAGAGACAGACAGACAGAAGGGTTTTTCATTTTTGATAAGATATACATTTGTTAAGATTGTCTATTTTTTTGCTGGTTAATGGAGTTTTACAGAAGGAAATAAATGATTTGTGTCTATTAAAGAAGCAAGAGCAACAACTGAGCATTTTTGAGAGCCCCATTAAATGTGTTCTGTTTCCTGCACTGTCTCTGCTCATTTGGGTGGGAACTGAAGTGCACAATAAAAGGCTGAATTAAGTGAAGGGCTAAATGAACCAATTAATTCCTTTTTCTCTAATGCAATGAAAGTGCCAAACAGAATGGAAAGCAGCCCAAAATTGACCCCTGCGTATCTCCTATTGTGACTTTTCTGACAGGCACAGAAAGCATGTCCCTGTTCTCCTCCAGTCTCAGAGCCATCAACACACTGAAAAGTAAAGAGGCTTTGACAATAAAATGTAACCATATTTTTAATAGTAGTCACACTGAATACATGCATTTTCCCCATTCCCCTATCTTTGGCTGACTTTGGTCTTTAAAATGCTTGCCCATTCCCCCTTCAAAAAAGTGTCAGTATTTCCCTTAAATTTCTTTTTTTTTTTTTTTGAGGTAGAGTTTCGCTCTTGATACCCAGGCTGGAGTGCAATGGCCCGATCTCGGCTCACCGCAACCTCCGCCTCCTGGGTTCAGGCAATTCTCCTGCCTCAGCCTCCTGAGTAGCTGGGATTACAGGCGCACGCCACCATGCCCAGCTAATTTTTTGTATTTTTAGTAGAGACGAGGTTTCACCATGTTGACCAGGATGGTCTCGATCTCTTGACCTCATGATCCACCCGCCTTGGCCTCCCAAAGGGCTGGATTACAACCCTTAAATTTCTTAATATTTTTACCTCTAAAGAGCATAATATGATACTGGATCTCTTTACAATTTTAGGGATAGCAATAGAATGTACAGTTTACAGTACACTCATAGAGTTTGTATTCAAGCAAGACTGATGTTTAATAGCAGCTTTGTGACTCTGAACAAGTTAGTTAACATGGTTGAACTTCAGTTTTCTTGTCTGCACAATGGAACAATATCAGCCTTCCTCAGATGGCTGTTGTACATGTATAAAGTAATTCACGTCACATTTGATAAAGGCATCAAATATATACTAAATACTTGAGGAATGAAAGTTTTCATTACTGTCTGCCTCATGCTTGGGAATGCATGTTAGTATGATTTCCTCATGATATAATGTAATAAATAAATTACATCCAAGGCAACAGAAACATCCCCAGTACCACGTTACCCTCTATGGCTGATATTGGCATTTCACTGCGTTTTGTTTTTCCAGGACTATCTACTCTTCTTTCATCCTGTGATAAAGCACAGTCAAATTCCTGTATAGGCTCCATGGAGCGAGATCACCTAGTGATCCAGGCGAGACCCCCTTATTATCCAATAAGGTGTGGCAGACTGCTTAAGTCTCAATTTTGTCCTTAGCAGGCAGATGCTGAAGTTCCTTCTACCTTTTTAACCTACCTTAAAATAGGAATAATAATAACATTATGGAATAATGATGAGAAATAGATGAATTAATATAAGTATCTTTTTTAAACCAATGCTTAATAAAATGCATACCATGTCCTGTGTCATCCTTTAAATGCTTGTTATACTAAGTTATGTAATCATCATCACATCAGAGGTGTTCTGGAGCTGGTTCATTCTGACTCACAAGAGCCAATAATTAAATATTCAAGAATTTTGTAAGCTGTTTGTGGAACTGTTGATAGCATTCAGTAGATATGGGTTGGAGTGTTTATACCTTCAAAAGTGGCGAAGACCATGTAACTGAACAATCCTTTGAGGTGGGTGCTTTCATCATCAAACTGACTTTACAGCTGAGACCCTGACCGTGTAGAAACATGGCCGTAAATCACAGTTAAGGAGTGCCAGAGCTGAGAACCAAACCCATTGAGTCTGATTTCTCAGTTTATGCACTTAACTTCTGTGCTATACAATGAATTTAAAACACTGCTTAGCAAGGGAGGAGATGAAGAAAAATGGCTGAATAGAATCTTCTAGTAATTGTCTCTCCAAAAAGAACACCAAATGGAACAACTATCTACAAAAGAAAGCACATTTATGAGAGCCAGAAATCAGGTTAGCGATCACAGTACCTGATGTTATAATCAGGTAAGAAGTAAGAGGCACTGAAGAGAGTAGACAAAGTCTCGAATTGCCTATACCACCCCTCCATCATCACCCAGCAGCACAACATGGTGCAGGGAGAGAATCTGTGCCTGTGGGAGGGAAAGTGCAGTGAGTGTGGAGCTTAATTGAAACTCAGTGCTGACCTGTCACAGTAAAAAGCAACACAGGGAAGAAGAATTCAGCTGGTGCCCATGGAGGGAGCATTTGCATCCGTGCAAACTGGAAGGGGAATTGTCCACCTCCGTGGTAGAAAATTGAGTTCCAGCTAGCCCCACCACCATAGGTTAAAGCAATCTGTGTTCCTAAGTAAACTTGAAAGGCAGTCTAGGCTAAAAGGATGATAATTCCTGGGCAAATCCTGGTGCTGTTGTGGGCTCAGAGCCAGCAGACTTGGGATACATGTAATCTAGTGAGACACCACCAGGGGTGGCTAAAGGAGGGCTTGTGTCAACTTCTCCCAACCAAAGCAGTGCAGCTTGCAGCTCCAGCAGAGGCTCCTTCATTTTATATGAGGAGAAGAGATAAAAGAGTCAAGAGGCGTTTGTCTTGCAACTTGGATACCAGTTCAGCCACACTAGAACAGAACACCAGGCTGTCCTAAGGCCCCCCTTCCAGGCCCTAGCTCCTAGACATTTCTAAATACACATTGCCCTGAAAAGAAGAACCCAGTCCTGGCAGGATTGAGCACCTGTTGATTCAGGAGTCTTTGGGCCTTGAGTAAAACATCAGCGGCACACGGACAGTACTCCCCATGGGCCTTGGGTAAGACCCAAGGCTGTGCTGACTTCAGGTGTGACCCAGCACACTCCTAGCTATGGTGGCTATGGACAAAGATTCCTTCTGCTTGCAGAAAAGAGGAAGAAGGATAAAGGGGACTTTGTCTTACAGCTTGGGTACTAACTTGGCCACAGTAGGGTAGAGTACCAAATGGGCTCCTGGAGACTCCAGTTTCAGACCTTCACTCCTGAACGGCATTTTGGAACCCACGCTGGGCCATAGGAAAGCCTGCTATCCTGAAAGGAGAGACCCAGGCCTGGCAGCATTCATGACAAGCTGCTTAAAGAGTACTTGGGCCTTGAATGAACATCACCAGTAGCCAGGCAGTGTTTGCCATGGGCCTGGGGCAGCAGTGGCCATGAGGAGAGAATCCTTCTGCTTAAAGACAGGAAGAGAAAGAGTCAGAAGAACTTTGTCTTGCAGCTTGGGAGCTGGATCAGCTACATTGGAATAGACCACCAAGTCAATTCCTTAGTTTCCCAACTCCAGGCCCTGGCTCCCAGATGACATTTCTGGCTCTAGCTTGGGCCAGCGGGGAGCTCACTTCCCTGAAAGGAAGGACTCAAGCCTTCCTGAATTTGCCATTTGCTGACTGAAAAGCCCTAGGGCCACGAGTGAAGACTGGCGGGAGCCAGGCAGTGGTTGCCAGAGGTTTTGGATGAAACCCAGTGCATTCTCAGTGGTGGTGGTCACAGGGATGCTTGTGTCACCCCTCCCCAGCTCCAGGCAGCTCAGCATAGAGAGAGAGAGACTCTATTTATTTATTGTAAAGTAAGAGTAGAGAACAAGAGTCTCTGCCTCGTAACTCAGGGAACTCTCATGGATCCTATTGAAGGTGACCAATATGGGAGCTCCTTGAGTCTGCAAAAATCACAGAACTATTGGGTTCAGGATGTCCCCTTATGCAGATACAGCTGCAGGGACCGAAGACTTAGATCACAACACTCAATTACCTTTGAATACTTGGAAACCTTTCCAAAACAGATGGGTAGAAACAAATCCAGGGTGCAAGGATTCCAATAAATACCTACCTCTTCAATGCCCAGACATCAAAGAACATTCACAAGCATGTAGACCATCCAGAAAAACATGACCTCACTGAACGAAATAAATAAGGTGCCAGTGAATGAACCTGGCATGACAGGGAATTCAGAACAGCTGCTTAGAGGAAGCACTGTGAATTCAAGATAACACAGAGAAGTAATTCAAAATCCAATGAGATAAATTTAACAAACAGATTGAATTTTTTTTTTTAAGACAGAGAAAGGGGAGAGTCTCTTTTTGAGAAAGGAGAGACAGATTCTCTTTATCGCCCAGGCTGGCTTGTGATGGCATGATCTCTCACTGCAATCCCCACCTCCCAGGTTCAAGTGATTCTCATTCCTCAGCCTCCCAAGTATGTGAAGTTAAAGGTGCATGACAACTAGGCCTGGTTAATTTTTGTATTTTTAGAGATGCGGTTTTGCCCTGTTGGCCAGATTGGTTTCAAACTCCTGGCCTCAAGTGAACCACCACCTTGGCCTCCAAAAGTGCTAGTATTAAAGGCATGAGCCACCACACCTGGCCTGAGCTAATTTGTAAAAATCAAATGGTAATTCCAGACCTGAAAAATTATGTAGTAAAAAATCCATTCATCTGTCAAGAGAAGAATTGATCATGCAAAAGAAAGCATTAGTGACTTGAAGCCAAGCTATTTAAAAATAGACAAGCACAGAAGACAAAAGAAGAAAGAATTAAAAAGAGTGAAGTACAACTACAAAATCTAGAAAATAACTTAAAAAGGCAAATCTAAGAGTTATTAACCTACAAGAGGAAGTACAGAGAAAGACTTGGGTAGAAAGTTTATTTGAAGGAATAATAACAGAGAACTTCCCAAACCTAGAGAAAGATATTAATATTCAAGTACAGGAACATTACAGAACACCAAGAAGTTTTAACCCAAGTAAAACTACCTCAATACATTTAATAATCAAACTCCCAAAGGTCAGGAATAAAGAAACAATCCTAAGAGCAGTAAAAGAAAAGAAACAAATGACATACAAAGGTGCTCCAATGCATCTGGCATCAGACTTCTCAGTGGAGAAGTGGTATACAGGTCAGGCAGGAGTGGTATAACATATTAAAAGCACTGAAGGAAAAAATCTTATATCTCAGAATAGTATAGCCAGTGAAATTATCCCTCCAATATGAAGTAGAAATACTTTCGCAGGCAAACAAAGCTGAGGGGTTTCATCAACACCAAACCTGTCCTGCAAGAAATGCTAAAGGGAGTTCTCCAGCATGAAAGCAAAAGACATTAATGAGCAATAAGAAATCATCTGAAGATATAAAACTTACTACTGGCAGTAAGTACACAAACACAGACTATTAGAACACTGTAATTGTAGTGTGCAAACTACTCATATCTTGAGTAGACAAGATACGAGTGGATTAAAAGATGAACCTATTAAAACTAATAACTACAACAACTTATTAAGACATAAATAGGATCAATAAAAAGTTTAAAAGTGGAGTGGGATGCAGTTAATGAGTAAAGATTTTATTACTTTTCTCTTTGCTTGTTGTTTGTTATTGCAATTAGTATTTATGTTGGCATCTGTTTAAAATAATGGTTATAGAATGTTATTTGCAAGCTTCAGGGAAACCTCAAATTTTAAAAACCTACTACAGATCTACAAAAAATAAAAAGCAAGAAATTAAAACACACAAGAAGAAAATGCCAAGGAAGTAAGGAAGGAAGAAAAGAAGGAAGGAAGGGAGGGAAGGTGGCGGGGGAGGCAAGGAAAGAAGGAAGAAAATGAAGGAAGGACTACAAAACAACCAGGAAACAAACAAATAACAAAATGGCAGGAGTCTTTATTTATAAATAATAACATTGAACGTAAATGGACTAAAATTTCCAGTAAAAGACATAGAATGGCTGAATGAATAATTTTTAAAAGACCAAATATTTGTTACCTACAAAAAACACACTTCACCTATAACATCTATAGAGACACAAATAGACTTAAAAAGATGAAAAAAGATATTCTATGCAAATGAAAACTAGAAAAGAACAAGAGTAACTATACTTAGACAAAACAGACTTCAATCTAAAACTATAAAAAGAGATAAACAAGGTCATTATATAGTGATAAAGAGATCAATTCAGCAAGCAGATATAATGATTATAAATATATATGCACCCAACACTAGATCAGACAGATAAATAAAGCAAATATATTTTGTCAAGAGTAGTCATATTTAGTAGTGGAAGGAGGAAAAGATTAGAACAAGGAGTTCAATATGTAACTGACTGATCACTTGAGATAACTGACTACCCTAAGACTAGCTAAAAGCAAATATTATTAGAACTAAAGATAGAGATAGACCTCAGTACAATAATAGCTGGAGTTTTCAGTACCACACTTTCAGCCATTGAACAGAAAATCAACAAAGAAACATTAGGCTTAATCTGTACTATAGACCTAATGGACCTAATAAATATTTATGACTATTTCACTCAATAGCTGCAGAATGCACATTCCTCAGCACACAGACTATTTTCAAGGATAGACCATATGTTTGACCACAAAACCAGTCTTTAACAGTTCAAAAAATCATATCGAGTATCTTATTCAACCACAATGAAATAAAACTAGAAATCGGTAATGAGAAATGTTGGAAACTGTGCAAACACATGAAAATTAAACAATATGCTCCTGAATGATCAGTGGATCAGACAAGGATGCCCACTTTAACCACTGTTATTGAACATAGTAGTGGAAGTCCTACATAGAACAATCAAACAACAGAAAGAGCACTCAAATTAAAAAGAAGTAGAATTATCTGTGTTTCCAGATGATATAATCTTATATTTAGAAAAACTTGAAGACTCCATCAAAAAACTATTAAAACTGATAATTCAGTAAAGTTGCAGGATAAAAAATCAACATACAAAAGTCAGCAGCATGTCTATATGCCAACAGAAACAATCTGGAAATGAAATCAAGAAAGTAACCAAATTTACACTAGCTACAAGTAAAAGAAAATACTTAAGAATTAACTTAACCAAATAAGTAAAAGATCTCTACAGTGAGAACTGTAAGACATTAATGCATGAACTTGAAGAGAATACACAAAGAAATGGAAACATTTTCCATGTTCATGGATTGGAAGAATCAATATTATAAAATGTTCTTATTTCCCAAGGCAATCTATAGATTCAATGCAATCTTTATCAAAATACCAATGGCATTCTTTACAGATACAAAAAATAATTCTAAAAATTATATGGAAACACAAAGGACTACAAATAGCTAAAGCCATCCTGAGCAAAAAGAACAAAACTGGAGGAATCATGTTACCTGACTTCAAATTATACTACAGAGCTATAGTAACCAAAACAGCATGGTACCGGCATAAAAACAGACACATAGACCAATGGACTAGAATAGAGAACCTGGAAACAAATCCATACATCTACCATGAACTCATTTTCAACAAAAGTACCAAGAACATACACTGGGGAAAGAACAGTCTCTTCAATAAATTGTGCTTGGAAAATGGAATATTCATATGCAGAAGATTAAACTAGACCTCTATCTCTCAGCACATACAAATATCAAATCAGAATGGATTAAAGACTTAAATCTAAGACCTCAAGCTATGAAACTACTAAAAGGAAACATTTAGGACATGCTTTAGGACATTGGTCTGGACAAAGATTTTTTGAATAATATCCTAAAGGCATAAAGCAACCAAGCAAAAATAGACAAAGGGAATTAAATTAAGTTAAATAGTTTCTACACAGCAAGGAAAACAATCATCAAATTGAAGATAAAGCCCATTAATGAACTATAGTAAAAATATTTACAAACTATATAGTGAAAACGTTTGCAAACTATATATCTGACAAGAGATTAATAACCAGAATCTATAAGGAGGTAAAACAACCCAATAGGAAAGAGTCTAAAACTCTGATTTAAAAATGGGCAGAAGATCTAAATAGACATTTCTCAGAATGTCTGAAATTGTATCAGACTCACATGCAAATGGCAAACAGGTATATAAAAGTGCTTAACATTATTGATCATCAGAGAAATGCGTATCAAAATTACAATGCGTATCATCTCATTCTTGCTAAAAGGACTTTTATCCAAAATACAGGCAATAACAAATGCTGGCAAGAATGTGAAGAAAAGGCAACCCCATTTACTAATGTTGGGAATGTAAATGAGTACAGTCATTATAAATAACAGTATGGTGATTTCTCAAACTAAAAATAGAACTATCATATGATCCAGCAGTTCCACAACTGGGCAAATATGCCTCACAAAAGGAAATCAGTATATTGAAGAAATATCTGCACTCCCATGTTAATTGAAGCACTATTCACAATAGTCAAGATTTGGAAGCAACCTAAGTGTCCACCAACAGATGAATGGATAATGAATGGATAAGTAAAATGTGATACGTATACACAATGGAGTACTATTCAGCCATAAAAAATGATATTCTGTCATTTGCAACAACATGGATGAAACTGGAGGTCCTTGTGTATTAACACAAATGAGCCAGACATGGAAAGGCAAACTTTGCATGTTCTCACTCATTTGTGGCTGCTACAAATTAAAACAATTGAACTCATAGAGATAGAGAGTAGAATGATGGTTTCCAGAGTCTGAAAAGGGTATTTATGGAGGAAGAGAGCGGGGAGCACTAATGGATTAAAAATTTAGTTCGATAGAATGAATAAAATCTGGTACTTGATAGCACAAAAGGATGATTACAGTCAAAAGCAATTTATTGTATGTTTTAAAATAACTAAAAGAGCATAATTAGAATGTTTGTAACACAAAAAATAATAAATGCTTGAGGTGATGGAACTCTATTTTGTGATATGATTATTATGCATAGTATGCCTGTTTCAAAGTATCTTATATAACCTATAAATATATACACCTACTATTTACAAAACAAAATAAAAAATAAATACACTGAATAGTACTCAATAAATGTTAGCTATTATTAACATTAAAAAAGACATTTCTCTCACTGCTTCTCTGTCTTCCTCTGTTATTTTTTTTATCTTATTTCTCATACAAACTTTACTTGGCATGTTTACTAGGACTTTATGTGTCGTATAAGAAATGATTTATTTTATTTTATTTTATTATTTTTTAAAAATTTTTTATTGCATTATTATACTTTCCATCATACATTGAAGTCATTAGAAAGAGTTACAGATTTGGACTGTCACATCTTTTAGTTTGCATGGGTTTTGGTGAAGAAGGCAGGGCAGAGGCACATTAGCAGTTGCCTAAGATGCTGGGAGCAGAGGTAGGCAGGCAGATCATGAGAATGTCCCCATAACTACTACAAATGAAACAAAATCTATAAAGAGCAAGAATCACAGCAATAGTGGAGTAACATCGTCATTTCATTTCTTCCTTGAGTTTACACCAGTGCATGTGGTTTGGGACTTAAATGTGAGAGCCAAACTTAGCTGTGTCTCTTGTAAAATGTAGGACCTCTGGGAAAGTAAATTTACTAACTCTGGGAGGAAGACAGCAAATCACACTGCCATGTGTATACCTATGCAACAATCTTGCATGTCCTTCGCATGTACCCCAAAACCTAAAATGCAATAAAAAATATAAATAAATAAAAAATAAAAAATATATACTAACTCTGTTTCTTCAAGAGTAAACTGTGAATAGCAGTAATAATTTTTGTCTGGCTTGTGGTGATACATGCATACATTATTTTATTGTGCTTCACAGATTTTTTTTTAACAAATTGAAGATTTGTAGCAACTCTGCACTGAGCAAGTCTAGAAAGCACTGTTTTTCCACCAGCATGTGTTCATAACAAGTCTCTGTGTCACATTTTCATAATTCTCACAATATTTCAAACTTTATTATTATTGTTAAATCTCTTATGGTGCTCTGTGATCTTTGGTGTTATGATTGTAATTGTTTTTGGTACCGTGAACAATGTCCATATAAAACAACACATATAATCCAGAAATGTGTGTGTTCTGACTGCTGCAAGAACTGCTCATATCTCTTCCTCTTCTGGGGCCTCCCAATTTCTTGAGAAACAAAAATATTAAAACAAGGCCAATAAACAACCCTACAATGGCCTTTAAAATGTTTTCAAATGTGCTGGGTCACGGTGGCTCGTGCCTGTAATCTCAGCACTTTGGGAAGCCTAGACAGGCAGATCACCTGAGGTGGGTAGTTCGAGACCAGCCTGATCAACATGGAGAAACCCCATCTCAATTAAAAATACGAAATTAGCCAAGAGGCTGAAGTAGAAGATCACTTGAACCCAAGAGGTGGAGGTTGTAGTGAGCCAAGATTGTGCCATTGCACTGCACCAGCCTGGGCAACAAGAGCAAAACTCGATTTCAAAAAAAAAAAGTTTTCAAATGAAAGGAAAGGTTTCACATCTCTCCCATTAAATCAAAAGCTAGAAATGACTGAGCTTAGTATGGAAGGCACAGTATCATAAGTTAGCCAAGTTGTGAAATCAAAGAAAAAAAATTCCGAAGAAAATTAAAAGTGAGACTTCAGTGAACACATGAATGACAGAAAAGCAAAACAGCCTATTGCCAATACAAAGAAGGTTTCAGTAGTCTGGAGAGACCAAACCAGCTGCAACATTTTCTTAAGTCAAAGCCTAGTTTAGTGAAGGCTAAGAAAGGTGAGGAAATTGTAGGAGAAAAGTTTGAAGCTAGTAGAGACTGATTCATAAGGTTTAGGAAAACTGCCACATCCACAACATAAAAGTACCAGGTGAAGTATCAAATGCTGATGTAGGAGATGCAGCAAATAATCCAAAACATCCAGCTAAGATGACTGATGAAGGTGACTACGCTAAATAACAAATTATCCACGTAGACAAACAATCTTCCCTTGGAAAAATATCCCATCCAAGACTTTCATAGCAAGAGAGGAGAAGTCAGTGCCTGGCTTCAAAGCTTGAAAGAATAGGCTGACTCTTATTAGTGGTTAATGCAGTTTGTGGCTTTAAGTTGAAGTCAATATTCATTTACTATTCTGCAGATCTTAGGACCCTTAAGAATTATGCTAAAACCACTCTGCCTGTGATTCATTAACGGAAAAACAAATCCTGAATGACAGCACATCTATTTATAGTATGGCTTACTGAATATTTTAAACCCACTGCTGAAATCTGCTCAGTAGAAACAAATTTTGAAATACTACTGCTCATTGACAATGTACTTGGTTACTCAAGTGTGACCAACGTACTTGATACTCAAGACATACAAAGATATTCATGTTGTTTGCTCTGAAAAAAGCTAAACTTTATAAGTTCAGGGGCGCATGTGCAACTTGGTTACATAGGTAAACTTGCGTCATGGGGATTTGTTGTACAGATTATTTTATCACCCAGGTATTAACCCTAGTATCCGTTAGTTACTTTCCCTGATCCTCTCCCCGTCCTACCTTCCACCCTCTGATAGGCCACAGTGTCTGTTGTTCTCCTCTCTGTGTTCATGTGTTCTCATCATTTATCTGCCACTTATAAGTGAGAACTTGCAGTATTTGATTTTATGTTACTATTAGTTTGCTAAAAATAATGGCCTCCAGCTCTTTCCATGTCCCTGCCAAGGTCATGATCTCATCCCTTTTTATGTCTGGACAGTATTCCATGGTGTATATATCACGTTTTCTTTATCCAGTCTATTATTGACTGGCATTTAGGTTGATTCCATGTCTTTGCTATTGTGAATAGTAATGCAATGAACATACATGCATGTGTCTTTATAACAGGACAATTTATATTCCATTGGGTATATACCCAGTAATGGGATAGCTGGATGAAATTGTATTTCTGTTTTTAGCTCTTTGAGGAATCACCACACTGTCTTCCACAATGGTTAAACTAATTTACACTCCCACCAACAGTTTATAAACATTCCTTTTTCTCCACAACCTTGCCAGCATCTGTTATTTTTTACCTTTTAAATAACAGCCATTCTGACTGGTGTAAGATGGTGTCTCATTGTAGTTTTGATTTTCATTTCTTTAATCATCAGCGATGCTGAGCTGTTTTTCATATACTTGTTGGCCTCATCTATGTCTTCTTTTAAGAACTGTTCTTATCTTTTGCCCAATTTTTAATGGTGTTATTTGATTTTTGCTTGTGAATTTGTGTAAGTTACTTATAAATGCTGGGTACTTTACCTTTTTCCAATACATAGTTTGCAAAAATTTTCTTCTGTTCTGTAGGTTGCCTGTTTATTCTGTTGATAGCTTCTTTTCTACAAAGTATGTCTTTCATTTAATTAGGTCCCACTTGTTAATTTTTGGTTTTGTTGCAATTCCTTTTGGCATCCTCATCATGAAATTTTTGCCTGGGCCTACATCTGGAATGGTATTTCCTATGTTATTATTTAGAATTTTCATAGTTTTAGGTGTTACATTTAAATATTTAATTGATTTTGAGTTGATTTTTATATATGGTATAAGAAAGGGGTCCAGTTTCAGTCATCTATGTATAGCTAGCCACTTATCCCAGCACCATTTATTAAATAGGGAATCCTTTTTCCATTGCTTGTTTTTGTCAGCTTTGTCAAAGATCAGATGATTGTATGTATATGGCATTATTACTCTGTTCTTCATTTCATTTTATTGGTCTCTGTAACTATTTTTGTACCAGTACCATGCTGTTTTGGTTACTGTAGGCTTGTAGTGTAGTTTGAAGTCAGGTAATGTGATGCCTCTAGCTTTGTTCTTTTTGCTTAGGATTATCTTGGCTATTTGGGATCTTTTTTGGTTCCATATGAATTTTAGAATAGTATTTTCAAATTCTGTGAACAATGTCATTGATAGTTTGATAGAGTGACATTGAATCTGTAAATTACTTTGGGTAGTGTGGCTAGTTTGACAACATTGATTCTTCTTTCTATCTATGAGCATGTAAGGTTTTTTTTCTATTTGTTTGTATCATCTCCAGTTTCTTTGAGCAGTATTTTGTAATTCTCATCATAGAGATCTTTTATCTCCCTGGTTAGCTGTATTCCTAGGTATTTTATTCTCATTGTGGCTCTTGCCACAAATACGGGATTACATTCTTGATTTGGCTCTCAGCTTGGATGTTCTTGGTGTATTCTACTGATTTTTTACATTGATTTGTATCCTGAAACTTTGCTGAAGTTTTTCATTAGATCAAGAAACTTTTGGGCAGAGACTATAGGGATTTATAGATATAGAACTATATTGTCTGCAAACAGCGGTAGTTTGACTTTCTCTCTTCCTACTTGAATGCATTTTCTTTCTTTCTTTTGCTGGATTGCTAGAGCCAGGCCTTCCAGTACAGTGTTGAATAGGAGTGGTAAGAGAAGGCATCCTTGACTTGTTCTAGTTTTTGAGGGGAATACTTTCACTTTTTGCCTGTTCTGTATGATGTTAGTTGTGGGTTATGAGATGGCTCTTATTATTTTGAAGTAGATAAAGCCTACTTGATTGTGGTGGATTCACTTTTTAATGTGCTGCTGGATTTGGTTTGCTAGTATCTTGTTGATATTTTTGCATGTATGTTCATCAAAAATATTAGCTTAAAGTTTTCTTTTTGTTATTGTTGTGTCTCTGCCAGGTTTTGGTATCAAGATGATGTTAGCCCCATAGAATGAGTTATGCAGGAGTACCTCCTCCTCAATTTTTTTTTTTAATAGTTTCAGTAGAAATGGTACCAGCTCTTCTTTATACATCTGGTAGAATTTGGCTATAAATGCAACTGGTCCTAGGTTTTGGTTGTTTTTTGTTTGTTTGTTTGTTTTCAGGCTTTTTATGCTGATTCAATTTTTAAACTTGCTATTGGTTTATTGGTCTACTAGGGATTCAGCTTCCAAGTTCAGTCTTCAGAGGTTATATGTGTCTAGGAATTCATCAGTTTATTCTATGTTTTCTTTTTTTTTTATTGTACTTTAGGTTCTGGGGTACATGTGCAGATCATGCAGTCTCCTAGGTTTTCTAGCTTGTGTGCATAGAGGTGTTCATAGTAGTCTCTGAGACCTTTTTGCATTCCTGTAGCATCAGAGCTAACATCCCTTTTGCCATTTCTAATTGTGTTTATTTGGATCTTCTCTCGTTTTGTTCTTTATCTGTCTAGCTAACAGTCTATCTATCTATATTTTTTTTTCAAAAAGCAAATTCTGGATTTTTTAATCTTTTATAAGGTTTGTCTTTCTAGAATTTAGAGATCTTTATATATCACTCCATATTGAAAACATATTGGTTTTGAGTAGCAAATGTTCTCACTTATAAGTGGGAGCTAAATAATGAGAACACATGGACCAAAGAAGGGAACAATGGACACCAGGGTCTATTTGAGGGCAGAGGTTGGAAAGAAGGAGAAGACGAAATAAAATACCTATCAGGTACTATGCTTATAATCTGGGTGACTGAATAATCTGTGTACAAAACTCCCATGACTATAAAACAATGCTGCGCATGTACCACTAAATCAAAATATGTTTTAGTGCTTAACAGCATCTTCAGCATATGAATGTCAAGTAATTTGTTTAATCCGTCTCTTATTGCTAGACTTAGGTTGATCCTAGATTTCTGCTATCCAAATATTGTTTCATTATGTGCATAAGGTTGCATTCTTAGTGAACATGTCAAAGTATATATACGCTGAGTTCCACTAATATGAATTTCCAGTGGTAGTGAGTCAGTTTAATATATAATTTCTTCAATTGTGTAGCATTCACTCATTCCCTCAGTAACCATTTTATGAGCTCTTATTAAGTGTTAGGCATTACATTAGGCAAAAAATATGGTAGCAAGTTAGAGAAATATTATTGCTCTATTTATAGAGTCCACTTTTAATTTGGCAAGTGATAGGCAATAAAGAAAAGTAGATGGATAGATGGAGAGATGACTAGACTAAAAGATGGATGGATGGATGAATGGATAGATAGGTAGATAGACAGAGGTAAAGGAAAATTAAATAGTATGATTAGCAATATGTAGCATATATATGGGGTAGTAGGATAGACAGTAACTGGGAAAAGAGAATTAAAGCAAGTGATTGTTCTGAAAAGGTGCTTTTCCAAAAAAAAAAAAAAATCTTCACCCATGGTAGATGAGTGACCACTTTTTTTTTTTAATCAGAAAAGTGCCTTTAAGTAAAAGCAAAGTACAAAACTGGTCACATCAAAAAGAAAATTACAAAACTGATTATGCCAGTCAGTGTTTCATTATTATTATTTTTCTTTAAAGTAACTATGTTGTATAATTTTGTGTTTTAATCATTTGCTATTATTTTTCTACTAAGCGGTTCTCCATCTTCTTTACCTATTTTCTACTGAATTGCAGATATTTTCTTTATTGATTTATGAGGTATAAGCCTTTACTTTTCTAAATGTTCAACCTGAATTATCAAATTGCTCTAAATTCATATGTTAATATTTGGGGGGAAATCTGAAGATGTTTAATTTTTCATAATGTTTTTGAATTTGACAAGCATATGACTTGGCTACAGATAAGCTTTGCTGTGTTTTCTTTAAAAGCCTTATTTTGCTTTTTTGAGAAAACGTGCCAGTAACATAATCTCTATCAACATACAAAGCATAGAACTGAGCGATGATTTACAAAGAAAACCAGAGAAAAAAAATCCCTGTAATAAAAATCAAATATTTAATATGTCATCTCATATTTTCTAAGCACAAAGAACATCGATTTATATTTCTTTCTAGAATTGAACCCCAACCTTGCCATTCACTCAGGCAAAGGCAAGTTTAGATATGAAAAGTGATGTATCAACTGTGATGACTATTTTTGCTTCAGTCTTTATTGAACTCTGAAAGAAGATGAGACAAAGAAATTAATATAATTTGAAAGTTTTTCAAAGTTCATATATTTTATGTGGGAAAAAATGAGAAATATCAAACATCACTTCATTTTAGGGTTTTTGACTGGTGAGGCTCCTTTCAACAGACTTTGATGTTATGTCAGCCGACAGCTTTCAATAGATCTTTGGCAAGTCCAAAGTTTCCTTAGTTTATTTTGTGCTACACCCAAAAAATGTGACATCTAACAGAAATATATGGATTGTGAGATTGACACTACTGGTAGAATGTTGACCTTTAAATCTTCACCCATGGTAGATGAGTGACGACATGGGCTTCTATCATTTAAAATTTATTTTCCTTATTTGCTCTCCTGTATAGAGAAAAGACATATCTCCTTGTCCTTAGTGATCAGGAACCAGAATAAACAGATCTGATATTTAACCTCCTGCTATTCAATAATATGATTATTTTATGTAAGTTAATTTCTCTGATCTTCAATTTCTTGAGTTTCGTAAAATAGCTATAAAATTCCTATATTGTGGAATTGTGAGAATTAAATGAAAGAATGTTGCTCCACACTTGTCAGAGTGCCTGCACACAGCCATTGATAAAGATTACTTTATCACATTTATTGTATTTTATACTTATATATATTAATATTATGTTCCAAATGTATCCCCTATCCCCAGTCCCCACTACACATACATTACTCACTCCCAGTGTATGTAAAGAAAAGGTATTTTCAACAAGCAAGGCGGGTAAAAGTACTTATGTGACTACATTATAATTCAGCACTGTTAGTTTTCTGTTTTTTCTTCTATTTCCTATAGGAATGGAATGCAAAAAAAGTACTAACCAGTGTTCGAACTCTACATGGCCCATTGGTGAACTTCTCATGTTTCTGGCCATGTGAACAAAAGAGAAACAAGAATTTCATATGCGTAATGGGGTTTTGCTTTGTTTTAGCCCTAGTTTTTATATGCTGGAAAATAGGATATGAAGGAGAAATAACCATGTGCTTGGGCAGGATGGGAAGGGGAGATAAAGAAGACAGTTACTTAGGTAAATTAGAATATACCAGAGCAATGGAAAATATAGGTAATTTTAATGAAACTATTTCTCAATTAAAATTTCTAGCTATTCATTTCAGAACACCATAAGGAAGAATGATAAAAACCATACACCCACACAATCTTTAGATTTTTACTCTCTTGGAACCACATATGCCAAATTCCCAAGTAAATGTCAGTTTCCTTTTTACTCAACATATTAAAATCATCTTTAAATTTTATAATTGTCCTAAAACATGAAGTTACTCTTCACTGTTGCTCCTTGGAGAAAATGTGCATAATAAGGGAGAGAAGAAATTATTATTATGATTGATAAAGTGTTTTCAACTGCCCAGTTGTTCACCTGAAACGTGTTCAATACTTAAAGCAGTACTTTATGATAAACAAAAATTTTCACCATGCCTATTCACTGGTGACTTTGTTTATATTAGGACCTGTGATTAAAAAGGGCTTCAGTATACTAAGTATGTTCAATCAGGAAAATTAAAATTATATTGCCTGCCTACTTTATGCAAAGTACTGCTCAAGGCATTGAGTTGAAGAGAACAATGCAGTCCAGATATCTGCTTTCCCAGATTTACATTCTGGAATAGTACAAATCTTAAATCTATCAATTCATATAACAGCTTAGTGCAGTAGGTTGATCTTTTTGCCCATTTGATAAATTAAATAACAGGCTTATATATATTAAGCACCTTGATAACCCACAAATATGGAGTTTCAGGTGTTTTTAATTCTGTAACCCGTGCTATTTTTATTATACTGTAGAAAGACAACGTATTCTTTATTTTGGGACAACTACTATAGGCTGTCCAAAGAAAATAGAGCACACCTGACTACAATGTTGTTTTCTGGGTACAAAGAGTTTGCTGATGGCAAAGTAGTATCTATTAATCCTGAGCCAATATGAAGTCTCCAACTCCTGCAGAGTTAGATAATATGTTCCTGGGAGAAATCCAGTGTGCCAAAACACTACCTGTCACACTTGGGCTATAAAGTCTACCTTAATAAAGAGGAGTAAAAGGTGTGAAAACACCCTCTGGTTCTTTGTAAGTGGTTACCCATCTTAAAACAGGAAAAGGAAAATGATGAACACAGACACGAAGCAAACAGCATTCATCTGTGGCTTTCTGGAGGCTTCTATGTGATGGGATAAGCATCTCTGCTATATTGTAACCTTCCAACAACAGAAATCTATTTCTCTTTTTTATAGTCTAGTGACCAGAAACTGTACTAAGCCTTTTTCCTACCAGACTCCCCCAAATTTTATTTTTAGTGAAGATAACTCTGAATAGATGAGAATCATGTGCAATTTATTCAGAACCCTTGGAGTAAGTTTAGGTAATATTAATTAATGAATTGCCTGCTGTAATTTACATTTTTACAAAATTACTTTCAAAATGTTTCATCATGAGAATATTACCAAAAGAAGTTTTTCCGAGGAACAAGATTAGTATGAGTGTACAAGATGAGAGATAGTTCCCATATTCATTTCAATGCTAAATTACCATTTTGGTTATATAGATTGCTGGTTTTAGATCATATCAGATTAAAACTTAATTAAAACTTGTGTTCTCTGGAAATCGGTAGCATGTATTCAACAGAACTTTATTTAGTCCCTTGAAATATTCCACAAAAGAAGAAAGACTTCTGTAGTCAATTAAGTTTGATTAATACTTTAAATATTATTTTAACTCATGGAGAATCATATGCATAAAAACGTGCTAAATTCTCTGAACTGCCCTGCAGAAATTGGATCTAATTTTATTTAGTTCAATGACTCCAAAACATATCTTACTACAAAACCCTTTTCCACATTGAACTTATTTACTACCTTTAGAACATGTTCTTTGGAGACATAAATTCCATTGCTATGATACAAGTCAAGCTGTTTCCAAACGTCCACATCCTCATATGAAAAGTATAGTCAAGAGTTGTACTAGTTCCATGTAAAAGGAGATTTAAAAGCATTTTAGAAAGTATCAATTGCAGAAATTAAAAATAGATGTGATAGGGTTTAAGGTTAGAAAATCTAGAACAAGATTTCTACAGTTTGATGAATTATGTCCAGCTTTAAAAAGGTAAGAGGTGTAGAGCATATCTAGAGAATCACATGTAATTTTGAATGGATTTAAGAATGATGGTGTCTGCATGTCCTCACTTGTAAGTGGGAGCTAAATGATGAGAACACATGGAATTAGAAGGGATCAACACACACTGGGGCCTGTCAGAGGGTGAAGAGTGGGAAGAGCAAGAGGATCAGGAAAAATAACCAGTGGGTACTAGGCTTACCATTTGGGCGATGAAATAATCTGTACGACAAAGCCCTATGACACAAGTTTACCTATGTAACACACATGCACCTGAGTTTAATATAAACGTTAAAAAGATTGATGGTGTCAAACTCAAGTGCTTCTGGGGGAGGATTAAACAGATTATATCAGATTAAAACTTATTTAAAACCTTTGTCCTTATTTAAAACCTTTGTTCATTTATTATAAAAGGATGCTTGCATATTATACACCTCGTGGTGTATTTATGATGCATTGTTTTGTGATAAATGGACAAAGGTTCTAGGGAGTAAAAATACTGACATAAGACTGGAGGTGCCGTTGTGTTGTTTTCAAAGCAACTGTAATAGCTCCATAAATGATATGTCAGCTTTCTATCATTTCCTAACTCACCCTTTGCACAGGAGCTAGCATGATTATTTAAAAATGTAAATTATACTGCATGATTTCCTTTCTGGGAATTTTTCAATAAAATCCACAATCTCACAATCTTTACCATCGTCTGTAAAGGCTTACTAGTCTGTCCTCTGATTCCCTCTGAACACACTTTTTACTCAGTTCCAGCTCATGCTGATTTTCTCATGAACCTGTGAAAATTCCAAGCACCCTCCCACTTCACGGGTTTTGCTCTTGTGACTCCTTTTGTCTGGAATGCTTTTTCAATAGCTGTACATGCATTTCTTTAGCTTATTTTACTTGTCTCACTTCAGATGTGCCCTCCATTGGTGAGGACGTCCCTGACCACTCTCCTCCACTCCCTTTCCCTGATTCACTCTTCTGTGTCACACTTAGCATTAGTTGATATTATACTGTAGATGTATCTGTCTACGTAACCTCTCCACATTAACTAAAGTGATGCTAAATGCTGTGAGAGAGAAACCTTGAAATTTTAACAGCATAATACAATAGGCAATCGTTTTCCTAGTTGTATGAACTCTGTATGTTGGTGGCAGCAGTGGGGTGAGGCTGGGAATCTGCCCCATCCAGTCATTCAGGAATAAAGACTGACTTCTATAGCCTGTGGCATTCAAGCTTGTCCTGGCATCTTCATATAGCAAGCAGGCAAGGGAAGAGAGGAGAATAAATGGCACGTGGAAAATATGTATTAGCCAGGCCCGAAAATAGTGCACGTCACTTCCTTTCACACTCCTTTGGCCACAGCTCAGTCCTATGGACATACATCAACATTAAAAAAACTGAGATAGGTAGTAACTATCTCAGTTACTATTTTCTCAAGAAAAAAGAGGAAAAGGCTTTGGCAAATAGCTACCTAAGTTCTGTTATAGTTACTCAAGTTAGAAGGTAAATTTCATGAGGGCAAGGATTTTGTTTTGATTGCTATTATATCGCCATTATTGATGACAACATCTGGCAAATCATACTCTACTAAAAACTATATCTTCAAGTAAAAAAAAATAAATATAAAGACTTCATACTGATACAATGCTTAGTGTGTGTCAGTCACTGTTCTGTATGCTTGATATGGCACACTCTTCAGAGTGACCCTATGTGGCACAGGCTATTAGTGTCTACATTTTACAGATGAAGTGAACGGGGCAAAGAATGCAAACCATTCCTGAAGTCATAGAGCTAGTAAAAGTTGGAGTAGAGACTTGAAAGAGATCCAGAACTCACATACTTAGCTGTGTTACACAGTACTACTCTAGGCATGGATTGAATGAGTCATTATATAAATAGGAAATTTCAAGGAGTTGGATAAATCCATTCTCTTCAAGATAGGCCTCCTTATAAAAAGTAAATTCTTCCTTGCTATAAGTGTATAATCAGAAGCAGAAGAATGTCATACAATGATGGTGAAAAAGAAATTCACCTGGATGAACATTTGCATTTGGCATACCTAACAATTGTCATAACGCATGGATTGAAGGAGTCATTATATAAATAGGAAATTTCAAGGAGTTGGATAAATCCATTCTCTTCAAGATAGGCCTCCTTATAAAAAGTAAATTCTTCCTTGCTATAGGTGTATAATCAGAAGCAGGAGAATGTCATACAATGATGGTGAAAAAGAAATTCACCTGGATGAACATTTGAATTTGGCATATCTAACAATTGTCATAACTACGTTTCTAAGATTTTCTGCTTCTCCATCCTAACCACATAATATATTTTTTATGCTCTAGAAAAATAAATACAGTTAGAATCCATTCCACTTTTATTAAACATCTTAATTCTTTATTTTCTATTGTTTTGGCTATTTCATTTGGAATGATGCTTGAAAAGCCCTTTAATAAGAAAGTTCACCTTCTGACTTACATCACAATAAGAGAGGAATTATGTGTGGGATTTTAGGCTGAAGGAGAAATGTTAAGCCTAAATTCTAATTCAGAAATACATTTTTATATGTCTTTAAATATCATCTACAAAACCCACCTCCTTCTTGATATAATAAAAATGTGTATAAATTAAACAATCTAATACAGACACAGGTTCAATTCTGACTTCTGTGTACAGGGTCACGGTTTCTGCCCCTAAAAGAATGTAACACAGGAAATAAGAACAACTATTAGACGCTATAATGTATAAAATGTTTTAATTTAGAAAAGCCTTGGATTTTTGTTTGTACATTTATAGTATAATATCAAACATATTATTTATGAGTGAAAAATCTATAGTTGCTTATTTATTTTAAAAGTTATAAATACATGGGATTTTGTGACTCAGGCAGATACTGGTTAACTAACTGAGGAAAAGTTTCCAGTGAGTATTGATAATGATCAGACGAATGAGTTCAGGAACTTCAATTGATTTTCAGCGGCCAGATTACTGTTATCCTATATGGTTTTGTTTCTGCTTTTGTTGCAGCTGCTGCTGTTTTTAGGGAACTCGAGAGGGAGGGAAGAAGGAAAGATAAAAGAGAGAGAAAAAAGGAATAGAGTAAAAATTTGAGATAGGTACTCTGAATTGTACTCCTTTCTTTCATACCTTTCTCTCTGCTGACTGGCTGGATGGCTTGCATATTTATGTATGTATATGCATATGTATGTACATATGTATGCATTGTAGATTTCTCTGGTGACTTCAGTACTCTGCTGAAGTATTGTTTGTTTATTAATGTGCTTATAATTGCTTGATTATTGCAAGTAACCGCAGAACAATTATGAGTGCACACACCCTATGAGATAGAATATAGACAGCAAAATAAAATGTAATAACCTTCTTCCCCTGCTCACAACTTGGTGGTATATTACTGTGAAATAGTAACGTAGACTGCTCTTAAAATATTTTATTATGTTCTCAGAACTTATTTTCTCAAACTCTAGTGTATTGGCCTCATGGATAATCGTGCCCATTGGCTTACTTTTTGTTTGTTTTTTGGTTATTTAGAAATCATCTAACAGTCTTAAGACCTTTGAAAGCATTCTATAATGCCCTTAAATATAAAATGTAAGAGAATCCCCAGTGGCATCCTCTGTGTACATATTAAAACACAGCAAGGAAAAATAACAGGTTAGATTTTCCCATCTTGAGCACCAACGACTACAGAAGTATATCCACTAAGCAGATTTGTTGTTGTTTGTGTAGGCCATCCAGCCAGTCAGCAGACAGTGAAATATAATAAAGCATTAAGATAATTGGGGGTATCTAACTAAGATTTTTACTTTATTTCTTTTCTTATCTTCCTTTCCTCCTTTTGTCCTTCCTTCCTCTCACTCTCTCTCTTCCCCAGAACAACAGCAGCAACAAAAACATAGGATGACAGCAATCTGGCCACTGGAAATGAATTTAAATCACTCATCTGATCATTATCAATATTTGTTGGAAACTGTTTCTCTGTTAAGAGTCACAAAATCCCATGTATATATAACTTTTAAAATAACTCAGCAACTGAAATTTTTTACTCATAAATAATATGCTTGATACTGTTTTTAAATGTACAAACAAAATATCCAAGGCTTTTATACATTAAAAATTTTTATACATTGTAGCATCTCACAAATATGTGTATATATAATTAAATAATATGAATGGATATGTAAAGATGATTAATCAGAATAATTTCACATACCCACTAATAAAACTGACCTTAAGGAGTAAGGATTCCTTTACATATTGTTTGATTATAACAAGAGGAGGAGGTCATGAAAAAAAATTGAAAGTGATATATTTTGGGGGCCTTTACTCTCTATACTATTTTTGTCTTAATATCCAAAACACCTCACATATTCAGATTCCTTTAGGCACTTACATGGGTCATAAGTGCAACTTTTTACTCAGTCATCCATTAATTCATTAATTTATTCAATAAATATGTATGTATGATAAACACAGTCCCTGCTTTTAAATCATTTACAGTTTCAAAGAGAGAGAAACAAATGTTAATGATATGGCTTGACAATTGGCTTAGTGAACATACATGCAGATGCTATGAGAGCAGAGGATGACAGAGACTCTATTTTGTCTAACAGATATAAGAAATGCATTAAACATAGCTAAAAGTTGTAGAACTACTGGAAAGTATTGATATGAACAAGGCAGAATGCTCCAACCCATAAACAATTATGTAGAAGAAGATGATGTGTTCAGAGAGTTCAATGTGCTTTAGTTTTATTAGGTTGGAAAGTGGAAAGAATAAGATGCAGGGAATTAAAGCCCAGGAAAGGAAGGGCATTTTATAAATGAAAATTAAATGCCTTAATTCATACAAGTGTTGATGATAAAAGATAAAACGTTGAGCACTTGGAGGCCAAGGCGGGTGGATCACAAGGTCAAGAGAACGAGACCATCCTGGTCAACATGGTGAAACCCCGTCTCTACTAAAAATACAAAAAATTAGCTGGGCACAGTGGCGCGTGCCTGTAATCCAGCTACTCAGGAGGCTGAGGCAGGAGAATTGCCTGGACCCAGGAGGCGGAGGTTACGGTGAGCCGAGATCGCACCATTGCACTCCAGCCTGCGTAACAAGAGCGAAACTCTGCCTCAAAATAAAAAAAAATAAGATGAAATGTTGCTTGTTATGAGTTGAATTGTGTTTTCCAAAAGCATATGTTAAAGTTCTAACCCCTGGTAGTTATAAATGTGATCTTATTTGAAAATAGAGTCTTTGCAGATATAATCAGGTTAAAATGAGATTAGGATTTAGGTGGGCCCTAAGTCCAATGACTGGTATCATTTAAAAAAAAAAAAAAAGAGCATTCCTATTTCTCCATATTCTCTCCAGCATCTGTTGTTTCCTGACTTATTAATGATCGCCATCCTAACTAGCATGAGGTGGTATCTCAATGTGGTTTTGATTTGCATTTCTCTAATGACTGGTGATGAACTTTTTCTCATGTTTGTTGGCTGCATAAATATCTTCTTTTGAGAAGTGTCTGTTCATATCCTTTCCCACTTTTTGATGGGATTGTTATTCTTTTCTTGTAAATTTATTTAATTTCTTTGTAGACTCTGGATATTAGCCCTGTTGGTGGGAGTGTAAATTAGTTCAACCACTGTGGAAAACAGTGTGGCAATTACTCAAGGATCTAGAACCGGAAATACCATTTGACCCAGCAATTCCATTACTGGGTATATACCCAAAGGATTATAAAACATTCTACTATAAAGATACATACACACGTATGTTTATTGTGACATTGTTCACAGTACAAAGACTTGGAACCAACCCAAATGCACATTAATGATAGACTGGATAAAGAAAATGTGGCACATATACACTATGGAATACTATGCAGCCATAAAAAAGGGTGAGTTTATGTCCTTTGCAGGGATATGGATGAAGCTGAAAACCCTCATTCTCAGCAAACTAACACAAGAACAGAAAATCAAACACCGCCTTTTATCTCAAAAGTGGGAGTTGAACAATGAGAACACATGGACACTGGGTGGGGAAGGAAGATCACACACTGGGGCCTGTCAGGGGGTGGGAGACTAGGGGAGGAATAGCATTAGGAGAAATACCTAATGTAGGTGACAGGTTGATGGGTTCAGCAAAAGACCATAGCACGTGTATACCTATGTAACAAACCTGCACATTCTGCACATTTCCCAGAACTTAAAGTAAAATAATAATAATAATTAAGAAATAAAATTAGACATGCAGAGAAGACAAACATAGAGGGAAGAAGGCCATGCGAAGATGGAGGCAGAAATTGAAGTGCAGGTGCCACAAACCAAGGGTCGCTTGGCGTTACTAAAAGCGAGAAGAGACAAGAAAAGATGCTCCCATAGAGCCTTCAGAGAGATTGTGGCCTGGCCATATTTTAGTTTGGGGTTCTGACCTCCAGGAACTGTAAGAGAATAAATTGCTGCTGTTTTAAGCCACCTCATTTGTGAAACTTTGTTATGGCAGCCCTAGGAAATGAATATACTGCTAAAGTGCATTCAACTTTTCAAGGTCACCTAATATAGAAAAAGCTTCATCACAAAAATTGCTTCTCAAGTGTTAATTTACATGTTATGGCACTTGGGTTGATGCTACTAATTTTACCTGTATTCACTAGGCTTCTCCAGAGAAGCTGAACCAATAGAATATACATAAATGAACATGTACAAAGCATTTATTAATATTATGAGAATTGGTTTATGTAATTATGGAAACTAGGAAGTCCCATCATATGCTGCTTGCAAGCTGGATAATCTGAAAAGCTGGTGGCATAACTCAGTCCCAGTCTGAAGAATGACATGGTTTGGGGCTACTGGTGTTAAGTCTCAGAGTTTGAAGGTCCATGAAGTTGTGGTATCCAAGGAGAGGAGATGATGCATGTCCCAGCTCAGGAAGAGAAAGAGAATTCAACCTTCCTCCATCTTTTTGTTCTGTTAGGGCACTCAACCAATTGGATGATGCCTGCTCACATTGGTGGTAGCAGACTTTTTTGCTCAGTCTACTAATTCAAATGTTAATCACTTTCTGTGCCTTGCTTATTTTACCCACTGTAATATCCTCCAAGCTCATCCATGTTTTAGTAAATGACAGTATTTCATTCTTTTTTATAGATAAATAGTATTTCATTGTGTATATATGCCACATTTTCTTTATTCTTCATCATTGATGAACATGCGGGTTGATTTTATATCTTGGCTATTGTAAATAATGTTGCAAGAAACATGGAAATGCAGATACATCTTTAACATACTGATTTTCTTTCCTTTGGATATATACCAACTAGTAGAATTGCTAAACCATATGGTAGTTCTATTTTTAGCTTTTGGAGAACCCTCCATACTGTTTTCCATAATGGCTGTACTAATTAACATTCCCACCAACAGTGTATAAGAGTTCCCTTTTCTCTATGTCCTCACCAGCATTTTTTTTTTTGTCTTTTTGATAATAGTCACTCTAACTGGGGTGAGACATAGTAAGAAACACATGTTCTCACTCATATATGAAAGCTAAAACAGTTAATCTGTAACAGCAGGGAATAAAATAGAGGTTCCTAGTGTCTGCGAAGGATATCCCGAAGTGAAGGATAGTGAGAGATTGGTTAATGGATGTAAAATCACAGTATAGAAGGAATAAGTTGTAGTGCTCTATAACACTGTAGGATAACTACAGTTAACAGTAATTTATTTTATATTTTCAAATAGCTAGAAGAGAAGTGATACGGTTTGGCTGTGTCACCAACCAAATCTCATCTTGAATTGTGGTTCTTATAATCCCCACATGTCTTGGGGAACGTAATTCTACCTGGTGGAAGGTAATTGAATCATGGGGGTGGTTACCTCCATGTTGTTCTCATGACAGTAAGTTCTCACAAGATCTGATGGTTTTATAAGGGGCTTTTGCCCATTTGCTTGGCTCATTCTGTTTCCTGCCACCCTGTGAAGAAGTGCCTTCCACCATAATAACACTGAGGCCTCCCCAGCCATGCAGAACTGTGAGTCAATTCCCAGTCTCGGGTATTTCTTCATAGCACCGTGAGAACAGACTAATGCAAGAATTGAATGTTCCAAACATAAAGAAATAATCAATGTTCAAGGTTGTAGATATGCTAATTACCCTAATTTGATCATTACACACTGTATACAAGATATGCATCAAAATATCACCCTGTATCTCCTAAATATGTACAGTTATTATATGTTAATTAAAGTAATATTTTTATAAGTGAGATAGCTAAATTGTTTCATGCTAATTTTCCCCAGAAACACCTTCATAGACACACCCAGAAATAAATTTTTACCATCTATCTGGGCATCACTTAACCTAGTCAAGTTGACAGATAAAACAAGCATCACCCCACCTCAAATTCTACTATGTAAGTTTTTTCAATTTATGTATATTCATACTTTGGCTACCTCTTCTTCGTTAAATTGACACCTAAATGGTATGACTCATTGGATTCTGAGAATTGACACTATACCTAGTTAGAAAGTAACTACCAACTGGCTATGCAGTCAATACCTAAATACCTCAAATGATTATAAACTTATTACCTCCAATGACAATCTGTTCCACTCTTGGATAGTTTTGACAGGTAGACTTTTTTTTACATTGAGCTGAAATTGCATTTCCTGTTTCCTGTCATCCCTACCTTTCGTTCCTGTTCTATAACATGAGGCCCACAAAAGAATTTGAATCACACTTTACCAGAGCAAACCAGAACCCTGATTCCTGCCCAGTCCTCTCAAAGTCTGTTTGCTTTCTACAGACTCAACGCTGTCACATCCTTCCAGCATGACTCATGTGGCATCGTTTCAGTTTACAGCACTCTTTCCCTTGCTCCCCTCAACTTGTTTACATTAGCTATGTGCACTGGCATTTCAGCTACACATCTTTTTGCTACTAGTCATCAGAGTGTTGGGTTCTGTTCTCCTGTGACATCACTGCATGACTAGCTTTCCCAAGTAAAACAAGGTTTAATTAAATCTTAATGTTGCACCCAGCTCTTTACAGAACTGTTATTTTCACTTCCTTGTGCTATTAGCAGAATACATAATGAGAGTGTATGAAGTACGGAATCAGCCCCACTTATAAAGAGGAGCATTTTGTCACTCACTCATGGTCTATTTGCACTAAGCTTACTTTTTGGCTCACCACAGAGGTCTCAATTTTCCCTCACAGACAGATAAAATTTTATTTGTGGTAGTGTTTGTTCTCTTTGAGTTACTAAGGTGGCATCATAAAATCATTAGAATATATTAATATGTCTTTGAAAAGAAGCTATTCATATATTTAATGCAGAAAGTTTTGGGGACTAGGCTCCCCATACTGCTATTATCCAGTTCCCTTTTTCACATTTACGAATTGTCTAAATGGAAACCACTAGTCTCTGAGTACTTTGAAAGCAAATAACCCATAAAATATTCTGTATTTAAACTGATATCACTTCTCTTTCATTTTTAAGTTATAACAGAAATGATCATCAAAGTTATTCCCTGAGGGAAAATTACAAAGTGATACCACCCAAGTACTTGTGAGATTACTGATTTTTTAACCTGCTCACAAATCCTCAGGAAATGTATAATACCTCAATTATTAAATATTCATCCAGTAAGACTTATTCCAATGGTTGATTATTCTTGCCTGCCTTAGAGAAATACAAGAAAAAATATGATGACATGGATTGAAATATACATGCAACTTGTCAACAGCTTCAGCTGTCTCCAACAGCTAAAGGCAAATATGAAAAAAAAAACAAACATAATGCGTAGAAGTATTATACTGTAGCGTTGAACTGATAATGATGTGAATATATTCTTTTAGGCAATTCATCTCTTGGTTTCTTTTTACTTCAGATGATAGTAATGATGTGGTCTCTTTATTTTGAGATAAAAGTGAGAGAGCCTAGAAGGCTTCCTAGACACCAGACTTGTAATTCTCATGTTAAAATAAATAAGAATAAAGTGGCTACACAGATTTAACTCCACTTTAGATAAAAATATTGTGGCATAGAATACTGAACTATCTCTTTCCTACCATTCACAGGCCATGGAAAAGTAAAATATGAAGTTTGGGTATAAATCTTTTCATTTTAGTTTTTATATGTAAACCAAATTATTTTAAAATATGTATGAAAACATTTCACTTTAAGTAGTTTCTGTCTACAAACCCTGTCATTATCTGTTTTACATATCTGTTAACATGTATAAAGATCATAATATTATTTGTCCATAATGATTAATTCCTTTCTTTAAAAAAAAATCAAGCAAATTAACAATTAGAATTTGGAAGCATAAGTGAAATGTTTTTCTAAAGGATGTAAAGTGTTTATAGGTCATCAACTTTATTATTTTTTGTTTTTTTATTGTACTGTTTTTTGTTACTGTTTTTATTATTGTTTTGTTATTAATTTTTGAAATTGTTCTAGAGTCAATGTAGAGTGTAGTGAAATCAGTTTTAAGAATCGTGCTTGAGATATTTTGTGTTGGTGTTTAATAGACTAAAAATCAAGAAAATGTTCAGGCAGAAGAGACGTTGTAAAAGACTAATCACCAACACCTGGCCCGGTGCATAGCTAATTCATAGTAAATATTTATTAAGGGAAATGGCTGACTGAGAGACTGGCAGATGGACTGACTGACTGACTAAATCAGTGACTATGAAAACATGTTCATACACTGAACTCAAATCCAAGATTATTTTGAAGCTCCATAGTTTTTGATGAATATCGCTTCTTGGCCTTTTGGGTGAGATCGAGTGTGATGAATATCAACTTCTTTCTGAGAGCAGATCATAATAGAGGTCTTTTTCTTGGTCCTTCATTTTCTACAAGGGAACAGTAAGCCTCATTGAATTTGAAATAAATATGAAATACTGAAATTTCCCATTTAAATATTCCTATTTATTTATGAAAAAAAATGGCCTCTCTATGTGAACAGGGCATCTCACATGACTCCAAAGGGCATGTGTTCATCCAGAGGCAGCCTCTGTTGAGGACCCTTCATTGAAAATGGCAGATTTCTGCATGGCTCCTCAGAGAAGTCAGCAGGAGGCTTACGCTTCTTTCTTTGTTATTTCAAGAGGCTCCTGTTACTGATAAGAATGCACCTCAAATCTCAAACATAGACCACCTTAACTAACCACATTCAGCATTAAGATTTAACAGCAGTCCTAAACTTGAATCTTTTCTTGTGCCATTTTTCACTTCTAATCCACAAGCAAATCCTATTAAAATTTCTTCTAAAATACGTTTCAAAACCAATCTACCTTTCTGTGTCCATTTCTATGGCTGTGTTTGAAACCTTTATCACTCTTTCCTGGACTTCTGAAACATTCCTAAATTTCCCTCCCTGCACTCAATCATACCTTTACAATCCATTTTCTACACATTGGTTATTATCATCTTTAAAAAACCCAAAACAGATCAATGGCTCTCTCCCCTTACATCTTAGAAGATTCTATTGCAATGAGAATGAAATCCAACAGTGCTGTCAGGAGCTGCAAGTCCCTACACTGTTTGATTCCTGTCTAGCTGTCTGACTTCAATTTCTAGCAATGTCTTTCTTATCATACTCCAGAAGCAAGGGTTTTTGATTTGTCCTTGGACAGTTTAAGTACTGCAAACTGGTCTAAGCTTCTTTGGCCCTGCACAACACACAGGCATGTAGACTTATTTTTGGTAAATAATAATCACCAAAGAACCCTGAGCCCTCTGGGTGAGGCTTAGCTATGTCCTCTGTACTAGGTTATACTGTCTTAATTTTGGTAAACGCAAAGATGTATTAGACAAACATGCTTTCAATAATGAGCAAGCATGCAAAAATTACAGCCTATTCTAAGTGCAACAAAATTCCACTTTTTGTCTTTTTTAGGTTTTCCAAATGCCATCTTTCAGCAGGCAGCATTCCAACCTTGCAGTTGGATCAATCAATGTTCTTCTCCCCGTAGCTAAACAGACAACCAGTTACAAATGAAGCTTTGGGTGTCATCCCTAACTTAAGGATACAGGCCTCTGGCCTCAATAGATTCTTAAATGGTCTTAATCTAAATATCAGTAGTTTCTCAAATATATGTATGTCAATCCATATATGTTAACACCATTAATTTCACTAATAAAGGCTCATTTGTTTTCTGCCAATCATTGGCACATTTGTGTGCTGGAAAATGACAGTTTCTGATATTAGCTTTGATCATTAGCTGCCTGGTGTTGATTATAAATGAAAAAATATGTGTTAGCTACCTCTCAAACATGATTTTTCTTATATTATACTAGCAAATATGATTTCCTTTTTTTTTTCTTTTGAGACAGAGCCTTGCTCTGTTGCCCAGGCTGCAAAGCAGTGGCACCATCAAAGCTTCCTGCAGCCTCTATCTTCTTGGCTCTAAAGACCCTCCCCACTCAGCCTCCCAAGTGACTCCCAAATCCAGCTATATTTTTTTTAGAGATGGGGTTTCACTACATAGGCCAGGCTGATTTTGAACTCCTGGCTTAAGCTACCCTCCTCCTCTGGACTACCAAAGTGCTGAGGTTACAGCATGAGCTACCATGCCTGGCCTGGATTCTTTATTTGGATAAGTTGCCCTTCCTTTCCTGGAGCCGTAAAAACAGCTGAAACTTATGTAATAATACTGAAATCGTTTCTAATAAGTTGAAGACATTTTAACATTAAGACACTTCAGAAATTTGCACTGTTGTTGGCTTTGTTATGCATGAATATCTTTTCTAAGGCTTTTCACATGTCTGGCTCTTTCTCATTCTTCAGGTTTAAGCCCAAATTTCACCTTTCAACTAGTCCTTCCATTGCCAATCTATTCACAGCAGAGTGATATTAAAAGTAATAATAGTAACTACAACTATACTAATAGTAAGTTGGAACATTTCTATTTGCTAAGTACTGGGCTTATCTTTGTGTATTTATTAACTCATTTAGTCCTCACAATAAGCCTATGAAGTGAAATATTTAGCTTCAATTTACAGAAGAAGAATTTGAGGCACAAGATCTTGCCAATACAGTGTAACAGAGAAATGGCAGAGCAGGGATTTGAATCCCCAGTCCAAAGCTTGCGCTTTTCAGTTAAACAAACCTGTCTGACCCCATCCTTGTTATTATCACATCACCTTGTTTGTTTCTCAATAATTTTTACCCTAATCTAGAAATGCTTTTGTTTACTTAATTGTTCTGTCTCATGGATCAAGAAATGTTTCTCAAGAATTGTTCTTTCTCATGCTTTCAAGAAAATACATATATATCTTGAGAGCCAGGACCTTGCCTAGCCTGTTCATTACTCTGTCACAGGATCCAATACTGTCCCTGGTGCATAGCTGGTGATCAATTTATTGTTTTTCACAAATGAGTGAGGGTGACAGAACTCAGGTACAGCACTCCTAATTCTAGTCTCTCGTTGCCCATTTCACTTCGCAGTCAAAAGGAAAGCAATGAGATTTGGAATTGCTAAGTTTCTCTGACATTCTCCACTGTGTCTTGCATCTGACATCATATGAATTCAAGCGTGGATTTACTAAGGCCTCTTTTGACATCTGACAAAAAACTGTTGACCTTTGTGGAAAAAAACCTCTCATCTTTCATCTGTTCTCTATGTTATTGCCAGAGTGATACTTTTTAAATCAAGCTTACTTAAAATCCATCAGAACTTATGCATCTGCATAATTTTAAGGATCATGTCCAAATTCCTTATTATGACATATGAGAAAGCTCATTAATTTATCTTTCTAATCATAGATATTAATTTGTTATATTCACACTTCTATGTGAGCATGTGTACCTACACACTAAACAAACACACATAAACTTCCACACACATACTTGCCAACTCTCACACTAATCATTGTGAATTTCTTGTTTATTGAAGGGAAGGTGTCTGGCTGTTTTATGTGATCTTCCCTCTGACTAGTGAGATCTTCTGCACTTCCTTAATTAACGAATGCCTACTTGGCTTTGAAGCCTCATTTCTTCAGAAAGTTGTCCTTCACCTCAGTCTTATCTAGGTACCTCTGATAGCACCCAATTCATAAATTGTTTTATCACAGAATATGTCATATGATTCTATAACTGTTTATATAAATTACTACCTCATTCAATAGAATGTGGATTTCTTGAAGAAGGATTTGTGTTATTTTTAGCACAGTGTTCTGTCCAGAATAGGTTCTCTAGAAATATGCGATGAAAAATAGGAGAAAAAAAGGAATAAGCTCTAATTCTAAAGCAACCCCAGATGTGAGAATAATCTGGCAAACTGCCCTTCAGAGGTATACTCACTTACTAGCTGCATTTTATAACTTTAGTGGATAGGACCAACATCATTCCCTGGTGATGTCAATATGGCCCCTTCATCAGTCTGAAAATCCTCTGGCACTGAAAACTCATAAAGTCTGGAAGTTGTTTATGAAACTATGAAGGTGAGTCAATAGACTCTGTTCCAAGTTGGCAATAAGGGACGTCGTCCTAAACATCTAACGTGCCATAATTCACATTGAGCTTCTCATTAATTTAAATGTTAATGTAAATTTAAAACATGTTGTATTGATTTGGAACTATTTTTATATGAATATTGCATAACTGAGCTAACAGCAGAGTCCAAATGGACATTTCTTCACATTAACTTATGATAATTAAAAAAAAGTGAACTTTCTCCTTTTTTGTCATGTAAAATCATTTGTTTTAGTTACAAGGTTTAGCTATGAGAAGCTATGAGAATTTCTGCCTTTGAGTGCAATTACTTTAGGTCATTCTGAGCAAAAAGAGCCATTTCCAAGTCTGTTATTTTAGTGTATTGAATATTTAATTTTAAATATGTATAGAGATTTGTGTCTTTTTCATTTCACTGGTGAGTAAAATAAAGTTACCATGTCAATGCTGACTTGAGTGTCTTTTGCTAGTACTTCAGCCATAATCTCTTTTTATTGAGATTTATATATCTTCATTTAAAGGGAAAATATAATTTACAAAAGATATTCCATTATGTTAGTCCCACATAAAATAAATTATAATGATGGTGGGGATGCTATCAGCATCCAGGTATTGTCAATACCTGTACATCTTTGTATATGCTTACTCTGGGACAGATCCTGATGCAAAGTACTCTCTAGAAATGTCCTCATTTAATCCCAAAGCAGTATAGAAAGGATGGACCTCTCATTATCCTGTTTCATAAATTAGAACATTGACCTGTAGAAAGATTAAGCCACTTTTCTAAAAGTTCTGCAACCAGGAAGTGGTGCTGCTGACCTCAGGTTGGTCTGACTCCAAGGTCTTCTATAACTTAAGCTCCCTGAGTCTTAAACTGCACAATGTGATAGACAAACTGAAGCCTAGAGAAGAGAATTTCTTGGCTGAGTGTGGTGGCTCACACCTGTAATCTGAGCACTTTGAGAAGCTGAGGCAGGTGGATCACCTGAGGTCAGGAGTTCAAGACCAGCCTGGCCAACATGGTGAAACCCTGTCTCTACTAAAAATACAAAAATTAACCAGGCATGGTGGCATGTTCCTGTAATTCCAGCTACTTCAGAGGTTGAGGCAGGAGAATCCCTTGAATCCAGCAGGCGGAGGTTGCAGTGAGCTGAGATCGCCCTTCAGCCTGGGTGACAGATCGAGACTCTGTCTCAAAAAAAAAAAAAAAAAAAGTGAATTTATTTTTAAAAACATGCAATATAAACATACAATTGAGGTTTCAATGCTGTCATTGAGAAGCTGGGTAGATGAATGAAATCCTAAAACCTGCTTTCTTGTTTATGAGCATATTGTATCTTATTCTCTTCGCCTGTGCAGTATAATAATATGTAGCTAATTGATTGGTGAGTCCCTTCCAGCCCCACATTGAATGAATCTGTATAATATGATTCACTTTGTTCTAATCAACAAACCCCTGCCTTGTTCTCTTCACAACCACCTGTCATAGTACTTCTTATCTGATGCTTTTTGTTCCTGCAGACAGCCCCACCTAACTCAGTTCTCTGTACTAAGAATTCTGGTATAAAAAAATTTATTCGAAACTTGTTAAATACCAAGCAGAAAGCTCAGGCTAAAATATGGAAGAGGGATCATTTTGTCCCCCTGAACATATAATTGAAATGGAATGCAAAAATCAGATTCCTGAGAAATTAGACAAAGCCTTCAGATATGAAAAGATGAATATTAACTGAGGCATTCAGAGGCTAAGGCACAATAGGTCTGATAGAATCTACTTAAGTTGAATATGTTCTGGCCCAGGAGTAACCATCAAGTTTTGTAGTGCTAGGATACATAGCATAGTTCATAGTAAGAAAAACTATAGGCTTGGAAATTAAATATACTTGCCAGTTCTGCCACTTATCTTTTTCTGGGTTAAACTAAGATGTTTTACTGATTTAAACATTCTTACCTCTGTTTCTTAATCTGTAAAATGAGAATTATAATCCAAATTTTTATACAGAAATTATGAAGCTTAATTTGTAAACTAATGCATTAGTCCAGTGCATTAGAAGTATAATGCAAGCTTAAATTAGTTTCCTTTATTCTAATAATAGTAGCAAACAAATTTGATATGCCAGTTTTAAAATTATCTTTGCAAGTAGTAATTACAGCTATCACTCAGCCTTCAGTTTTAGGAAATGTATTGTTTTCGCAAGACAAAAACATATGAACACCAATTAAATATGAATATTTCAACCAAAAATACCTTTTTCCTTCGAAGACATGTGAGGGGGAAAAAAATCATGGTATCATGCTAAATTCTGTAAACTATCTTACACGTTGTCGGTGGTTTCCCCAGTCCCTTCAGAATTTCAACTTCTTAACATCAGGATAGCTGAAAGATGGACAGTTGACCTACTGCTTATTAGGCTCCAAGGGGTTATTAATATTCTGAATTAAAAATAAAATTGTACTAACCTCCATCAGGTAGATAATTTTTTTCTAATAATACATAAATCTCAAATTCATTGATTACAATCACCTTTGTATTACTTACCTATAAATAACTCATGTTCAGCAGAGAGAGAAGCTAATGATTGGTATACATAAGTTTATACAAATTCAGGCTTTAAGCATGAGAGTTTTGCTTCCATAAAATCTTTCTCCCTATATCAAAACATATCCTTAGAAAAAAAATTATCTCTGAATTTGAAAGATGTAAGGGGCCTTAGTGGCAATTTTGTACAAAGCTTTTTGTTTTACATGTGGAGCAATTAAGACTCAGTAAGTTTTGGATTCTTGCCCAAAATTGTCTGGCTAATTATGGTAGGGTTATGGACTGAATCAAGTTCTAATTCTCAATCCAATGTCTATATTTACTTATATTATTTGATGCTATATCAAACTGAGAAATCCGTAAATTACAGTGTATATCTTCTAGTTCTTTAATGTCAGTTTCAACTATTAGAGTTGAAATAAACTGATAATTATCTGTATTGTTTTTAGCTCATGGCCAGAGGGAAGAAGTAAGAGCAGGAGGCCTTTTAAATTTATGTACAAAAAACGGTTTTTGGATAAAAATCTTCCCTAGTGAAATTCATATAACACATTTCAATAATAAAATGCAATGAAAATTAACAAAAAAAATGAAAGACTAATAAATCTAGAGTTGGATAAACTAAATCCAATAGATATATATGTACATATTTATATACTGTATATATATATAATACATATACATATATACATATACATATTTGCTACAGTTTACCAATGTCTTGATTCGTTACTCATATGACACACAAACCTATGAAAGACATTCTGTGATTTTTTTTTTTTTTTTTTGAGGCGGAGTCTTGCTCTGTTGCCCAAGCTAGAATGCAGTGGTGCAACCTCGGCTCACTGCAACCTCCACTTCCCAGGTTCAAGTGATTCTCCTGCCTCAGCCTCCCAAGTAGCTGAGATTACAGGCGCACACCAACACACTCGACTAATTTTTGTAATTTTAGTAGAGATGGGGTTTCACCATATTGGCCAGGCTGGTCTCAAACTCCTGACCTTGTGATCCACCTGCCTTGGCCTCCCAATATGCTAAGATTACAGGCATGAGCCACCATGCCTGGCCAACATTTTGTGATTTTAAATTACTAAATTATATTGAGGGAATGTAACCAGCAGGAATGTCTAACCTTAAATTTGTTTTCATTAGTATAGCATGATTTTAAAATATGATATTTATGTTATCATCCTGCAGGTATAAAGGAGTATATGCAGAAATCTGGAGCGCTAATTAAACTTCTTTGGGTTTTCTCAGTAAGATCAACACCTGTTGGAAAAATTTTGCTAAGGTAAGTTTCAAATACCACTAATCTATTCTTGAGGGGCTTCTGTTCTTGCTGCTCTAGTTCAGAACAAAGTGAGGTTCACTCAGTTAAAAAAAATAAACAAATAGAAAACCAGACATTGCTTTTATTAATGATGCAGTTAATATTTGGGGCTAACATTTCAGTGTGTGTGGCAAAAATGAGCTTCCTAACATTTAACTCCAGCATTAGATAGATTTACCCATCCAGGCCCAAGAAGTGCTTGGCAACTCCAGGTTCTCCCAACATGGCAACCTGCCCTGTGAATTTTTTTTTAATTTTTATTTTTATTTTTATTGCATTTTAGGTTTGGGGGTACATGTGAAGAACATGTGAGATTGTTGCAAAGGTTCACACATGGCAGTGTGGGTTGCTGCCTTCCTCCCCATCACCTATATCTGGCATTTCTCCCCATATTATCCTTCCCCAACTCCCCAACCACCATTGTCCCTCCCCTATTTCCACCCTACAGACCCCAGTGTGTGATGATTCCCTCCCTGTGTCCATGTGTTCTCATTGTTCAACACCCGCCTATGGATGAGAACGTGAGGTGTTTGATTTTCTGTTCTTGTGTCAGTTTGCTGAGAATGATGGTTTTCAGGTTCATCCATGTCCCTACAAAGACATGAACTCATCATTTTTTATGGACACATAGTATTCCATGGTGTATATGTGCCACATTTTCCATGTCCAGTCTATTGATGGGCATTTGGGTTGGTTCCAAGTCTTTGCTATTGTAAACAGTGCCGCAGTGATCATGCCTGTGCATGTGTCCTTATAATAGAATGATTTGTAATACTTTGGATATATACCCAGTAATGGGATTGCTGGGTCAAATGGAATTTCTATTTCTAGGTCCTTGAGGAATTGCCACACTGTCTTCCACAATGGTTGAACTAATTTACACTCCCACCAACAGTGTAAAAGTGTTCCTATTTCTCCACATCCTCTCCAGCATCTGTTGTCTCCAGATTTTTTAATGATGCCATTCTAACTGGCGTGAGATGGTATCTCAATGTAGTTTTGATTTGCATTTCTCTTACCCTGTGAAATTTCTAGTGTGGAGTAGCACACCTGAGTATATCTTCCTGCAGGGAGCCCACTGTGAACATGAAGGGGAAGAGAGTGGGTTAAACTGTAATTGACAAAATCTTGCTTTGAGGTTCACCAATCAAATATGCAACTCCACTGACCAAGAAGAAGAGAGAGGAAAGGGGATAAAGAGAGGCCTGTGGAGCTGCTATAATGGACTTATCTTCACAGGGAAGGAAAAAAATAGAAATGGAGAATGAGTATTTTTTTTTTCTGTTACCATTGAAGAATCGGAGAGACCTACCAAAAAGGAAGAAGGCTCTTTTAGAGATTGCATCAGGATTTTCTTAATCTAGCAACACATAAGGTAACTTCTCCTAGATAATGGAGGCAGATGCAGTACTGAGATTTTCTGTGTTTAAGAAGAAATATTCTAGGCAAGATTTTTCCCAACTTCCTATTAGAATTCAGGTATTTTCAGAAGCACAGTTGACATGTTGTCTGTGCTATCATAGAGCAGATCATGACTAGATAGTAGACCACTACCATTTATGTTTTTGCTTACTTTTTTTTTAAAAAAAACCTACTACAGAGGGTAATTTTCCATTTTTGAGGCATACTGTTATTCTGAATAGAGCAGGTGGAGGGAACAGTTGGGTAGTAAATGAACTTAGCTAACTCCTCAGTGTATATGTCTCAACAGATATTTGAAACTATTATTTAATAAACAACCTGTGTACTTGGATTTATTTATTGGTAAAAATGAAACCAAGGAAATATGATGTATTGAAAATATAAAAAATGAATCATAAGCTTGAAGAAAGTAAAATAATAGACTTGGTGCAAAACTATGAACCAAGCCAAGTATCTGTAGAAGTTTGCAGAACGGACTTAATGTTCTCTATTAGATGCTGCCTCTGTAATGAATGAACCCTGCTCCTTTCATATCTGTGTTTCATCATCTAAGATTGAAGGTCATTTAAAAACAATCTTGGTTTATGTTGATCATTTGATTTCATCAAATTTTGATGGATTGTCCTCTTGACTAGGCTGGAGCAGTAAAGGCAAAATAATAATAATTATCATTATGAATTGACCATTGTGGCTTCTACAGAGAAAGAACAAGCATGCAGATTGACCACACCACTATAAATACAAATCACGAGGAATAATTAGTCATTGAAAATAAAATGGGGCTACTATCTGGAAGGTGATATCTCTACTTGATATTATTACTTTGTGATAACTTTAATGAGTATAGTGACATTTGGAAAATTGACTATTATCAATGTTCTCAGGTGTCCTTCAAGAATACAAAGGTCTACTAGACTGATCAATATTTGACACTCAAAACTTATCTTCTCAAAGCTAATCTAATATGTAAGCCTAAATGCATTGTTAAATATATAAAGGTCCTGATGATGCCTGTGTTCATTTTGAAAGGAAGAGACTGCTCCTTGCTACCAGGTTGCTGCTACTGCAGAAGATGTGGACTCCTGCTATTTAAAAGAGGAGCCTGGTTTCTCATATCTTTCCCCTTCAAGTATGGAAAAGGAATACTTTAGATTTAAGATAAACTGCTACGTACCTTTAAACAAAAAAAAAAATAGCATAGTGTTGTAACTTGGTAATGAGTGGCAAAAACCATGCTTGAACTAAGAAAACCATTAAAAAAGTAAAATTCATATAGTAATTGAGAAGGTGATCTCAGAAAAGAAACATGTAGGGTGGACCAAGGGATATGCAGAGAGACGTTTCAGTATCTAGATAAAAGACATAAAAGGGCATGGGTTTCAGGAAGTATAATAAAAAATGCATGCATTAAGGAGCTTGCCTGCATGGCTACAATTGTCAGGAAGGATGGATTGGTGAAAAATAGGACAGATATGTAATCTACTGTCAGCTCTAGAATTTCAAACTAGAGCATCCTTCTGCTAACATTTCAGTCTGGATACTAAGTTATACTTAGATCCTGGGGAAAATACAACCCATTATGCAAAGGGAAATCTCCTAGCCCTGGAAAATTAAAATACTGTGCTGAAATAAGAATGAGGAACAATAAGGAAATGGAACGACTAGGACTGATGTGAATGAGCCAAATCCAAGAATCTTTTGTAAAACAACAATCTTTAATAAGGGATAGAGTGGTCCTAAGTCAGTAGGTTGTCCTGCTCTTAAAAAAACAAATACAAATGCTAATTTAGGGTCTTAACTGAAGACCCAGAATTTCCCCAGTTTAAGTTCAATCAAAGGTGTTTGCATCATTGATTTTTAGTAAATGTTAGATGAATAAATGATTAAATGGTTAGATTCATTTTGAATGTAAGAGATTATTTTCCAATATATACATTTGCTCATCAAATTTAGAATGAATAAATCCCAATTTTCTCTCTTTTCTCCATATTCCCACAGCCTTTATAATGTCTTTTCTTTAGCATATTAGGAAACTAATTTTTTGAAAAAAAAAACCTGGTAACTTAAGAGAAAGCTATACAGATCCCCAATAGGTCTATCCTAAAGAGTTTATCTCAGAAGTTCAAGGCTATCTGGTTTTCTGGCACCAATAAATGACAGCATAATCAAATCATGTCGTAGTGAAAGCATTCTAAATTGAATTTTTCCAAGAGATTTATGAAGCTTCTAATGATATTTACAGTAATGCATATGATAAATAAATGCATAACAAGTTCTATAGGATGTTTGGATATTCAGAGAAATTTTTCAAGAACGCTTTGTGAAAATTTATTAAACTCCTAAAGAAGATCAGAAAATACTCTAGTGACTGTTTCTTTTGCCGTGCAGAAGCTGTGCAGTTTGATTAGGTCCCATTTGTCTATTTTGGCTTTTGTTGCCAATGCTTTTGGTGTTTTGGTCATGAAGTCTTTGCCTACTCCTATGTCCAGAAAATACAACGATTCATTTGATTAACTGTCATAACTTTTCATTTTCTGTTGCCTGTAAGCATTGTCATGCAGATTTTTGTCCTATCTGAATTTATGCTAATAGGATTTGTCCATATCCCTACTGATGTCTTCCTTTTGCTAGTAGAGGGACTGAGAATTATTTTCTTCCAAAAGGTCATTAACAGACTAGACAGAGCAATAGGTTGGAACAAGTAAAGTTCCAAATAGCCTTATCATACTTCTGATTCATTCACAAAAAGTAGACATCTACATGAGTAACTTATGGTGGCTGTTACTTTATGATTGACATTTTTATTTGGCAACAAATAGAGTTCTACTTATTTCTGAAACATATCTATAAATTGGACTCCCCCAGTGTCTATAACGAGTTGCCATAATTTCAAGTGAAACAATATTATTGTCTCCAATCTAAAGAGAACTGAAAGAAGATTTACTATTATCACATCTGTGGCAATTTTTTTGATAAAAAAATACATAGACTTTTTCCAGTTTGGGTTGTCTCTGAAATGTGGCTATAGTGGTACTGGCTAAAATAATTATTAGATCTAATTCATAGAGTTCTTGGTAATAGAACAAACGTGCCCACATTCCCATTATTCTGTCCTGGTTAACAAATCTGTACACCATAAATCTGATGTAGCCATACTCCTCAGGGAGACTGTAAGCTCTATGGGATGCCTCCTCATTGCTCTTTAAATTTTAAACTAAGTTAAAACATACTCTAGTGTTAAGAGTTTAGAGAAAAAGCGTTTTTATAAACTGCTGTTCAGAGTATAATTTAGTATAACCCTTTCAGAGACCTATATGGCATGTGATTCAAAAGTCTTTAAAATGTGCCACTTCCTTTTCTAAGATTGTAAATAAATCAGTGGACAAATGAAGATATATGTACAGGCATGATCATTAGAGTATTATAAGCAGTTGCAATATATTGGAAACAACTTTAAAAACTAAAGAGTGTGTTATGTGGTTTGATATAATGAAACACTATGCAGTCACTCACAATGCTGCTGCTGCTCTGAATGTATAGATATGGGAATATATTCCTGATAGTAATTTTAAATTTCTGATTATAAGAAATTCTGTAAATGTGACATCAATCATTTTATATATTACATATATTATGCATTTATATATGTAGAGGAATATCTAAATAATAGTATTATATGGGGGTAACATTTTCTGTCTTTTAAAACAAGGAATAGACATGTAGATACATAAACTAGGAGAATAAAATAAATTACAAACCAAGCAAAAGCTATTTAAAGGATAAAAAATGACCCCTTCCTTCTCTAAAACACACACACACACACACACACACACACACACACACATACACACATCCTTTATAATCCATATTGGGTTTTTAAATTTTGTTATTGTTTTCCTATCTATGCAGTATTTTGTTTTCTTCTTATTTTTTAACTTAAATAATAATTGTACATATTTGGGGAGTACATAGTGATGTTGCAATACACATAATATATATTGATTAGCATATTCATCATCTCAAATCTTTATTATTTCTTTGTGTATAGTATATTTTTGTTAACTACAGTTGTTGGATGGTGGTAAAGACAAAAGGAATTATTTCTCCTCTCTGGCTGTAATTTTGTATCTTTTAACCAATCTCTCCCCATCTCCCTTTCCCCTATACTTCCCACACTCTAGTATCTTCTGTTCTGCTTTTTACAATTATGAGATCAACTTTTTTTTAGCTTCTACATATGAGTGAGAAAATGTGGTATTTAACTTTCTATTCCTGGCTTGTTTCACTTAACATATTGTCCTCCAGTTTCATCGATAATGCTGTGAATTACAGAATTTCATTCTTTTTTATGGCCAAATAGTATTCTATCATGTACATAAACCATGTTTTCTTCATTCATCTGTTTGTGGACACCTGGGTTGCATCCATTCCTTGGCTATTGCTCATAGTGATGCAATAATCAAGGGGATGTAGATATCTCTTCCTCATGCTGATTTCCTCTACTTTGGATAAATGCTCAGTAATGTGATTGCTGAATCATGTAGTTCTATTTGTAGTTTTTTGAGGAATGTTCATACTTTTATTCATAGTGGTTTTACTCATTTACATTTCCTTTTTTTTAATTGTACTTTAGATTCTGGGATACATGTGCACATCATGCAAGATTATTGCATAGGTAAATTCATGGCAAGGTGGTTTGCTGACTCCATCACCTAGACCTAACATTTCTTCCCACGTTATCCCTCCCACTGTCCCTCACCTAGGTGCCACACCTGCAACGGACCCCACTGTGTTATGCTCCCCTCTCTGTGTTGAGGTGTTCTCATTGTTCAACACCTGCCTATGAGTGAGAACATGGGGTGTTTGATTTTTTGTTCTTGTGTCAGTTTTCTGAGAATGATCATTTCCAGGTTCATCCATGTCCCTACAAAGGACATGAACTCATCGTTTTTTATGGCTGCATAGTATTCCATGGTGTATATGTGCCACATTTTCTTTGTTCAGTCTATCATTGATGGGCATTTGGGTTGGTTCCAGGTCTTTGCTATTGTATACAGTGCTGCAAGGAACATACGTGTGCATGTGTCCTTATAATAGAATAATTTATAGTCCTTTGAGTGTATACACAGTAATGGGACTGCAGGGTCAAATGGAATTTCTATTTATAGATCCTTGAGGAATCGCCACACTGTCTTCCACAATGGTTGAACTAATTTACACTCCCACCAACAGTGTAAAAATGTTCCTATTTCTTCACATCCTCTCCAGCATCTGTTGTCTCCACATTTTTTAATGATCGCCATTCTAACAGGCATGAGATAGTATCTCAAAGAGGTTTTGATTTGCATTTCTCTAATTACAGTGATGATGAGCATTTTTTTCATATATTTGTTGGCTTCATATATGTCTTCTTTTGAAAAGTGTCTGTTCATATCCTTTGCCTACTTTTAGATGGGTTGGTTTGTTTTTTCTTGTATATCTGTTTTAGTTCTTTGTAGATTCTGGATATTAGCCCTTTGTCAGATGTGTAGATTGCAAAAATGTTTTCCCATTCTGTTCGTTGCCAGTTCACTCTAATGATTGTTTTTTTTTTGCTGTACAGAAGCAAAGCTCTGATGTTTAATTAGATCCCATTTGTCTATTTTGGCTTTTGTAGCCATTGCTTTTGGTGCTTTAGTCATGAAGTACTTGCCTATGCCTATGTCCTAGATGGTTTTGCCTAGGTTTTATTCTAGGGTTTTTATGGTGTTAGGTCTTATGTTTAAGTCCTTAATCCATCTGGATTTATTTTTAGTGTAAGGTATCAAGAAGGGGTCCAGTTTCTGCTTTCTGCACGTTGCTAACCAATTTTCCCAACACCATTTATTAAACAGGGGATCCTTTCCACATTGCATTTTTGTCAGGTTTGTAAAAGATTTAGATGGTTGTAGATGTGCGGTATTGCTCCCGAGGCCTCTGTTGTGTTCCATTGGTGTATATCTCTGTTTTGGTAACAGTACCATGCTGTTTTGATTATTGTTGCTTTGTAGTATACTTTGAAATCCAGCAGCATGATGCTTCCAGCTTTATTCTTTTTGCTTAGGATTATTTTGGCTATGCAGGCTCTTTTTTGGTTCCATATACAGTTTAAAATGTTGTTTTAGAGTTCTCTGAAGAAGGACATTGGTAGTTTAATAGGGGTAGCATTGAATCCGTAAATTACTTTGGGCAGTATGGACATTTGCATGATATTGATTCTTCCTAACCATGAGTGTGGATTGTTTTTCCATCTGTTTGTGTCTTCTCTTATTTCCTTGAGCAGTGGTTTGTAGTTCTCCTTGAGGAGGTCCTTTACCTCCTTTGTTAGTTGTATTCCTAGGCATTTTATTCTTTTTGTAGCAGTTGTGAATGGGAGTTTGCTCTTGATTTGGCTCTCTGTCTGTTATTGGTGTATAGGAATGCTTATGATTTCCACACATTGATTTTGTATCCTGAGACTTCACTGAAGTTGCTTATCAGCTTAAGGAGAGTGTGGGCTGAGATGATGGGGTCTTCTAAATATACAATCATGTCATCTGCAAATAGAGACAATTTGACTTCCTCCTTCCCTAATTGAATACCTTTTATTTCTTTTTCATGCTGATTGCTCTGGCTAAAACTTCTGGCTAATACTATATTGAATAAGAGTGGAGAGGGAGGGCATCCTTGTCTAGTGCCAGACTTCAAAGGGAATGCTTCCAGTTTTAGCCCATTCAGTAAGATATTGACAATGGGTTTATCATAAATAACTTTTATTATTTTGTGATACATTCCATAAATACCTTGTTTATTGAGAGCTTTTAGCATTAAGGACTGTTGAATTTTTGTTGAAGGCCTTCTCTGCATCTATTGAGATAATCATGTGGTTTTTGTCTTTGGCTCTATTTATGTGATGGATTATGTTTATAGGCTTGTGTAAATTGAACCAGCCTTGCATCACTGGGATGAAGCATACTTGATCATGATGGATAAGCTTTTTGATGTGCTATTGCAATCAGTCTGCCAGTATTTTATTGAAGATTTTGCATCTGTGGTCATCATGGATATTGGCCTGAAGTTTTCTTTGTTGAGTCTCTTCCAGGTTTTGGTGTCAGGATGATATTGGTCTCATAAAATGAAATGGGGAGGATTCCCTCTTTTTGTACTGTTTGGAATCATTTTAGAAGGAATAGTACCAGCTCCTCTTTGTACATCTGGTAGAATTTGGCTATAAACCTGTCTGGACCTGGGCTTTTTTTGTTTGGTAGGCTATTAATTGCTGCCTCAGTCCTTGTTATTGGTCTATTCAGGGTTTCAACTTCTTCCTGGTTTAGGCTTGAGAGGGTGCAAGTGTCCATGACCTTGTCCATTTCTTCCAGGTTTACTGGTATATGTGAATAGAGTTGTTCATAGTAATCTCTGATGGTAGTTTGTATTTCTGTGGGATCAGTAGTGATATCTTCTTTATTGTTTTTTATTGCATTTATTTGATTCTTCTCTCTTTTATTTTTTATTAATCTGGCCAGTGGTCTGTCTATTTTGTTGATCTTTTCAAAAAACCAGCTTCTGGATGTATTGATTTTTTTGAAGGATTTTTTGTGTCTCTATCTCCTTCATTTCTGCTCTGATCTTGATTATTTCTTGTCTTCTGCTAGCTTTAGAGTGTGTTGATAGGGTGTCAATTTCAATTTTAATGTTTTCTCAGTTCTTGTGTGGGCATTTATTGCTATAAATTTCCCTCTAGACACTGCTTTGAATGTGTCCCAAAGATTCTGCCACATTGTGTTCTTGATCTCATTTGTCTCAAAAAACATGTTTATTTCTGCCTACATTTCATTGTTTATCCAGTTGACATTCAGGAGCCAGTTGTTCAGTTCCCATGAAGTTTGCAGTTTTGAGTTAGTTTCTTAATCCTGAGATCTAATTTGATTGCACTGTGGTCTGAGAAACTGTTTGTTAGAATTTCCATTCTTTTGCATTTGCTAAGGAGTGATGCACTTCCAATTAAGTGATCAATTTTAGAGTAAGTATGATGTGGTGCTGAGAAGAATGTATATTCTGTGGCTTTGGGGCGGAGAGTTCTGTAGCTGTCTATTAGGTCCACTTGTTCCAGTTCTGCATTCAAATCCTGGATATCCTTGTTGATTTTCTGTCTTGTTGATCTGTCTAATATTGACAGTGGAGTGTTAAAGTCTCCCATTATTATTGTGCAGGAGTCTAAGTCTCTTTGTAGGTCATTAAGACTTGCTTTATGTATCTGGGTGCTCCTGTACTGGGTGCATATATATTTAGGATAGTTAGCCTTCTTGTTGTATTGATCCTTTCACCATTATGTAATGCCCCTCTTTGTCTCTTTTGATCTTTGTTGGTTTAAAGTCCATTTTATCAGAGACTAGGATTGCAATTCCTGCTTTTTTTGCTCTGTTTGCTTGGTAGATATTTTTCCATTCCTTTATTTTGAGTCTATGTGTGTCTTTGCATGTGAGATGGGTCTCCTGAGTACAGCACGCTGACAGGTCTTGACTTTTTACCCAGTTTGCCAGTCTGTGTCTTTTGATTGGGGCATTTACATCATTTACATTTAATGTCAATATTGTTATGTATGAATTTGATCCTGCCATTTTTTTGCTGTTTGTTTGTTTTGCCCGTTGGTCATGCAGTTTCTTCATTGCATTGTTGGTCTTTACCATTTGGTTCATTTTTGCAATGGCTGGTACTGGATTTTTTGTGTGTGTTTATTGCTTCCTTCAGGAGCTCTTATAAGGTAGGTCTGGTGGCAACAAAATCTCTCAGTAATTGCTTGTCCATAAAGGATTTTATTTCTCTTCCACTTGTGAAGCTAAATTTGGCTGGATATAAAATTCTGGTTTGAAAGTTCTTTTCTTTAAGGACGTTGAATATTGGCTTGTAGGGTTTCTGCTGAGAGATCCACTGTGAGTCTGATAGGCTTCCTTTTGTGGGTGACCCAATCTTTCACTCTGGCTGCCCTGAGCATTTTTTCCCTCATTTCAACCCTGGTGAATCTGAGGATTATGTGCCTTGGGGTTGCCCTTCTTGAGGAGTATCTTTGTGGTGGTCTTTGTAGTTCCTGTATTTGAATGTTGGCCTGCTTTGCTAGGTTGGGGAAGTTCTCCTGGATAGTATCCTGAAGTTTATTTTCCAGCTTGGATTCATTTTCCCCGTCCTCTTCAGGTACAATCAAGTGTAGATTAGGTCTTTCCACATAATCCCATATTTCTTGGAGGCTTTGTTCATTTCTTTTCATTCTTTTTTCTCTTTTCTTGCCTTCTCTTTTTATTTCATTGTGTTGATCTTCAATCTCTTATATCCTTTCTTCTGCTTGATCAATTCAGCTATTGAAACTTGTGTATGCTTCCCAAAGTTCTCTTGATGTGTTTTGCAGCTCCATCAAGTCATTTATGTTATTCTCTAGGCTGGTTATTCTAGTTAGTATTTGTCTAATCTTTTTTCAACATTCTTAGTTTCTTTGCATTGGGTTAGAACATGTTTTTTTAGCTCAGAGTTTGGTATTACCCATCATCTGAAGCCTGCTTCTGTCAGCTCGTCAAAATCATTCTCTGACCTGCTTTGTTCCCTTGCTGGTGAGACGTTGTGATCCCTCTGGGGAGGAGAGGCGTTCTGGACTTGGATGTTTTCATCCTTTTGCACTGGTTTCTTCCCATCTTCATGGATTTATCTATCTGATCTTTGAAGTTGGTGATTTTGTGTGGGATCTCTGAGTGGATGTCCTTTCTGTTAAAGTTGAGGTTATTTCTCCTTTATGAGGCTTTTTTTTTAGTTTAGGTGTCAGTGTGCCACTGGTGACAGTCTGTCCATTGTCTGCCTGTGGAGGTAATGCTGGGCTGCCTCAGTTTCAGCCAGGCTGCTGTTTGTTCTTTGCCTGGTTTCTGCTTATGCCTGTGGGAATAGCCCCGCCTTGCCAATGGTGGGCGTCTTTCCCTCTGCCCGGGCTCCCGGATGTATTTCCACCTGATGTGTTAACTGTGAAACTCTGCCAGGAAAGGGATTCCATTTGCTGGATCTTGTGGGGGATGGGACCTCTCTGGCCATAGTCCCCTCCCGCTTTCAACTTTCCCTTCTTCTATAGGACAGGCAGTTCCTTCTCGAAAGCCTTCTCAGTGTTAGTCCAAGTCTCCACCCTGGTCTGCCCTGACAAGGCACCAGTCAGGCCGGGGCTGCCAGCCTAGGCTGTCGCCTGGGTCTGCAACTTGGCATGGCTCTCAGCCAGGTGGTATTTTCCTGGGTTGTGTGCTGCCAAAGTCCCAGTGTGAAGCACCGTATCTGAATTGAAGTACCAAGGAGGTGAAGCCCCCCTGATCCTCCATGCCAGATACACTTCCCAGGTGGGACAGTGCCCTGCCTTGCCTTGGCTCACCTGCTTTAGGCTGCTTTTATCACCTTTTTGGGGGGCTTAACCCCACTGATCAACCAGTCCTTTTGGAATGAACCTGGTACTTCATTCAGAGACGCAGATATTGCTCTGGTTCTGTGTCTCACTAACCAGGAGCTGCACTCTGGAGAAGCTCCGGTTAGGCCATATTGGTCCCCCCTCACTCATTTACATTTTCCACAGTGTATTAAGAGTTCCCTTTTCTCTACAAACTCACTAGCATTTTGTTTTGTTTTTCCTTTGTGATAATAGCCATCATTATGGGGGTGATGATAACTCACTTTTGTTTTAATTGGCATTTCCCTGATGATTACTGAGGTTGGACATATTTTCATATATTTGGCCAATTGTATGCCCTCTATTGAAAAACATCTATTAGGATCATTTAGCCATTTTTTAAATCAGATTATTTGCTTTGTTTTTATTTTTATATTCTATTTTTTATTTTTTGCTGTCAGGATGTTTGAGTTCTTTTTACATTCTGAATATTAATCCTCCATCAGATAAATAGTTTTCAACGTATTTCTCCCATTCTGTAGATTGTCTTTTTACTGTGTTCATCATTTTCTTAGCTGTGAAGAAGCTTTTAATTTTGTATAATCCCATTTATTTGTTTTTGCCTTTGTTGCCTGTACTGTTGTGTTCTTATTCGTAAAATGTTTTCCTAGACCAATGTGAATTTCCCCTCATATTTTATTTATCTAATTGTTTTATAGTTTTGGGTCTTACATTTAGGACTTTGACTCACTTAAGTAGATTTTTATATAAAGTAAGAGGTGGGGATCCAGTTTTATGCATCTGCATATGGATATTCAGTTTACCTAATGCCATTTATTGAATGGATGGTCCTTCCCCCAATGTATGTTCTCAGCACCTTTGTCAAAAGTCAGTTAGCTATAGATATGTGAATTAATTTCTGGATTCTCTGTTCTGTTCCACTGGCCCTGTGAATTTATCATGTTTTCCCAGGAACAAGGTTAAGCTGTGACTCCTCTGTCTTAGTCTATAACAGTGATAATAACTCCTGCCTGTTGTTGTAAGTCACAGAATTGAAGGGCTGTAGCATCCAGAAACATGGTAAAAGGCCTTGGAGGAGGTGGGGAGTAAAAACTAGCATAAACAAATCTATGTGATCAATTACAAATAGGACTAAACAAAAAGAATGTTATATGTAATGTCCAGGGGTAGAGATTGAAAAGAGACTTTGAGAAGCGTGAAAAGGAAAGGCAGTAATATATTTGCCATTCACCAGTAAAGTCAAGCTAAGGCCACTTCTGTGTGGTAGACATTTGGGTCTCAATGAAAGGAGTGGATTAGTGGCCAAAATGATGGACTTATGATTCTCCAAGCCTGTAAAGTACCAAAGAGATGGTACCTGGTCAGTGAAGGTATCAAGGTATTGCTTGGGAGAGCTTGAGCCCTCAGGTAACTGCTGTCCAATCTCTGGAAGCAATTAAATGCTCAAAGAAATGTCCTTCTAGTTAAGATGACTACCTTTTCATACAGATTGTGGACACTATCCTTCTGCTAGAATATTGGAACCATGACCATATTGCATTCATGGAGCAGTTAGTATCCAAGAGGTAAAAAAAAAAAAAATCCTTTTGCAAAGAAGACTAAGACAGGAGACCCTCAATACCTCTGGATTCCCTTGAATTTGCCTTTCATTTAGCATTCTTTTTTTTTTTTTTTCTTTTTTTTTTGGGACCGAGTTTCACTCTTGTTACCCAGGCTGGAGTGCAATGGCACGATCTCGGCTCACCGCAACATCTGCCTCAGGCAATTCTCCTGCCTCAGCCTCCTGAATAGCTTGGATTACAGGCATGCACCACCACGCCCAGCTAATTTTTGCATTTTTAGTAGAGACAGGGTTTCACCATATTGACCAGGATGGTCTCGATCTCTTGACCTTGTGATCCACCCGCCTCGGCCTCCCAAAGTGCTGGGATTACAGGCTTGAGCCACCGCACCCAGCTCATTTAGCATTCTTGGATGAAACCGTGTTGGTGCTGTGAAGGGTTAGGAATCCCATTTTTAAACGATTTTGAAGGCATCTGTTCATGCAGGAGTTTACTTAACTCAGTCTATTTATCAATATCACTATTCTAAAAATAATGGCGGATAATAATAAATGATGTGCATAAATTCCTGTGCATATGGCTAGAACTAAGCTCTTTTACCTGAATTTTCTCATTGAGTCACAACACCCTTTTCACCTTTATTTCAAAGAACGAGCAGGACAAAAGCTAAATAACTTATTTGTTTAAAATCATTCAAATGGAAATAAAATCTAGGCAGTATGATTCAAATCCTCTCAATCATTGGTGGCTCTATTGTTCATTTACGTTACTGTTTTTGACTAAAGTAACAATAATTCAAGGAAACTGACAGAAAGTATAAACAAGCAAGAGTTTCACACAACTCAGAATTTAAATTTTTCAAACTTTTCTTTTATATCATCAACAGATGGGAGTTGGTGAGTTAGAACTCCATTGTTCATCTTGAGTTTGATCTTCTTTTGCCTTAACCCAAGGAATACATCTATGATAAATAACAAGACATAAGTGAACTCCATGGCTTTAAGAGGGTGAGACATACAAAACCCATAAAGCACTGTAATATACATGAAAGGGTGAAAGTACATTTTAAGTATGATGCACTTGGCAAGTGGAAACCTTTTGGAAAACAGAGGTGAAATAAAAATTACCTGCTAAATCTCAGCTGTTCTACAGCATATTTCAGCTGAAAATACTAAAAAATAAAATACCTGAGAAGGCAAGCTACTTGATTTTCTATTTGGCTGTGATCTTTTCTTCTCTATATGCAGAAAGAGATTTTCTTTCAGTGTTGTCATTGTCATTGCTGCCCACTCACTCATTCAGGGCATGTTTACTGCACGTGTACATTATGCCACAAAACTAGGCACTAGGGTTACCCCAGAGAATAAATGCTGTCTTCTGTGAAGGGAAATAAAGACAGGCCCTGAAAGCTTAATATCTTAATAGTATGGTAGAGATAAGAGGAACAGATGCACATTAACATAAAGATATATACGCTTGCCCATATACACATATGCTATCTTGCAACACTGCAGGAGAGAAATATCAATCACGCTGAGGATATTAACAGAATGTCTGGGTGGCTTCCGCCTGATCACAGAAGATTTTATGGATGAGTTGAGTTTTGAAAAGTTTTGGAAAAAATGACAAGATAAAGTATAGTGGCACAGAATATGGAGACATTTTCTGTTTTGGCAGAGATAATGACACAAATGATCTCAGAAATTCTCAGTATCCTTAAAAACTATAATTTGAACTAAGAGCCACCTCAGGTGAGCCATGTAGTGTATCACATTCAGAATTAATGCATATGATTGTCAAAATATTTTCAAATGAACCCTAAACAAAACTCTTCAGATTCTTCTTCAGGACCCAGTCTTTGGAAATGAAAGAATATGTAATTGTTTTACTAAATTCTAATAAATAAAGTAAACCAAAATACTTTAAAAGGCTTTGACTTTAAGTCAAACTGGCATAAAGTCAGCATTGAAAATTTGTTTTAAAACTTAAAAAAATCTTACTTCCCTCACCCTTGAATTTTATATTGAGGTGGTGGGGTGGTTGTTGTGAGTTAATTCTTATAGGAGCTTAGCACAATGTCTGCCGTATAGTACGTGCTCATTAAATGTAAGCTAGGCTAGTGATTCTTTTTGTTTCTTTAGTAAAGATGACTGGAGAATACAGCACACAAATCATGCATGTACTGATTGATGCACTATAATAGAGAGTTCAGTTTTTGCTTCAATAAAATAGGTTTATTGATGTTACTATATCCTATAAATTCTGGCAAGCAATGTGGTACAATGATGAATAAGATAGACTGCTACCTGGAAGAACATCAGAGTCTGTTAGGACCCATTTACAACTAACTGCAATAGCTACTTGGTGGTTCCGATTCATTCCTTCTTTACCTATGAATTCCTAAGAAATTCAGGGATCTCAAAAGCATTTTCCTGTCATAAGAAAGCATTTCAAAATGCCTGTAGCACATTGTTCTATTAAAGCCTTGTTGTACTTTTGAAAATATGTTCCCATTTATAAAATGCTTTTATGTTCTTCACAATATGATCTTCATGATTATTCATGAAGTAAGAATGGGACTGGGGGGAATAAACGGAGAAGTTGGGGGGGTGATTGGAGGAAACTGATACTTCACGGACTTAAATAACTCTATCAAGCTAACAGGGTTAGTGAGTAAGAAGGCAAAATACTTTCTTCTGCATTAGGTTGCCTCCATGTAGGATAAGAGAGTCACCTGTTATTCCCGACTCCAGGGAATGCCAACAGGAGGGAAATAAATGGGCCTCTGGCATGTTTCCATAGAATGTTCAGCATCCCTTCTCAAATGTCCTTTCCCTTCTCTAGTCAAACATATCTTCCTGCTGTTCCTGGGGGCCTGGGCAGCCATTAAGATCACACTTCTGGCCAGACATGGTGGTTCTCACCTGTAATCTCAGAAATTTGGGAGGTCAAAGCAGGTGGATTGCTTAAGCTCAGGAGTTCAAGACCAACCTGGGCTACATGGTGAAACTTCATCTCTACCAAAAATTAGCCAGGCATGGTGATGCACACCTATAGTCTCAGCTACTTGGGAGGTTGAAGTGGGAGGATCACTTGAGCCATAAAAGTGGAGGTTACCGTGAGCTGAGATTGTGCAATTGCAGTCCAGCCACAGACAAGACTCTGTCTCAAAAAAAAAAAAAAAAATACACTTCCACTCTTTTCTTCTCCCTACCCTTCACTCAAAAATATTCTACCCTGTAATAGTAACTGAAATGGAATATGGCATACTCACACAATGCAATATTATTTGGCAATAAAAATGGAATGAAGTACAGATACGTGCTAAGGCATAGATGAACCCCAAAAACATTATGCTGAATGAAACAAGCCAGACACACAAGACCAGACGTGGTATGATTCCATTTATATGGAATATTGAATATGAATATGATATGGATATAGATTTATATAAATTTGAATACACAATAAGCAAATCTATAGACATAGAAAGCAGGTTAGCGTTTACTGAGGGCAGGGTGAGGACTTGGGAATGACTGCCAATGGATACAAAGTTTCTTCCTGGGATGACAAAATATTCTAAAATGACACTGTGGTGATGGTTGCCTAACTATGAATATGCTAAAATACTAAATTTACATTTAAATGAGTAATTTGCAAAGTATACAGGTTGTATCCCAATAAAATAATTTAAAATATTAATAATAAATAGAATAACCAAAATTCAATTAGCTATGTCATGTTTGCCTCTGGCAAATATATTGCATATATCAACTTTGCCTATATTAATTTTGCAAACACAGTGGTTCTCCCTTATCCATGGGGGTACATTCCAATACCCCAAGTGGATGTCTGAAACTGCAGGTGGTACCAAACCCTATATGCACTATGTTTTTTCCTGTACATACATACCTATGATAAAGTTTAATTTATAAATTACTCATAGTAAGAAATTAGCAACTATAATAATAAAATACAACATTTACAACAATACAATGTAAAAATAGTTATGTAAATGTTCTCTCTCTCTCTCTCTCTCTCTCTCTCTCAAAATACCTTACTATACTATACCATTGGTAACTGAAGCCATGAAAAATGAAACTCAGATAAGATGCACCTACTGTATATTTAAACATCAAATCAACACTTAGAGCTTGGTCATACTTTTATTACCATTTTCTATATGAGAAAACTAGAAAAAAAAAGTTAATTTCCCAGTATTACACAGCTGGTAAATGGCAGAGTTAGAATTTGAACTCAGAAACTATGGCTTCAAGACTGTTCTCTCAACTCCTTTGCTGTTTGCATGTTGTTCACAGCCTCACTTTACTCTGATGCTACCTCTGCTCTGGGCACGTCGAAATAACTACTATGCTCAGATTCCTCCTGTGCTCTCCCTGCATTTATTCATATATGGCCATGGTTGAATGTTTGTGTTCCCCCAAAAGTCTACGTTGAAATGCTAACCTCCAAAGCAATGGTCTTAAGACTCAGGGCCTTTGGTAGGCACTTAGGGTGCAAGAGCAGAGCCCTTATTAATGATATTAGTGCTGTTACATAAAATGGCCCAAGACAACTTACTGGCCTCTTCTACCATATAAGGATGAATGAAAGAGCACCATCGATGAACCGGAGAGTGCCTTCCCCAGACATTAAATCTGCCAGTAACTTGAACTTAGACTTGCCAGCGGGGAAAACTGTCAGAAATAAATTTTTGTAGTTGATAAGTTATGGTTTGTGGTATTTTGGTGTTTGATATTATGAAGTTTTGTTAGAGTTGCCAAATAGACTAAGAAAGAAAAGTTGTGTCAGGAGTGGGACCCTGCTATTACAAACACCTAAAATGTAGGCATGGCTTTGGAGCTGGATAATAGAATAGGTTAAGTTTAAAAGAGTTTTGAGGTGCACTGTAGCAAGAGCCTGCATTGCTATGAACAAGCCCTCAAGGGTGACTCTGGTGAGGGCTCAGAAGAGTGGAAGTGAGCTGTAAAGAAAGTTCCATACTTCTTAGAAAATACCTATGTGATCATGAACAGAATGTTGGTAGACATATAGATGGTGCATCCCATTCTGATGATTAATATGCATAGACATTTTATTGGCTCATGTAACCAGAGTAGCTTCAGGTATGACTAGATCTAGATGTTCAATACCTAATGAGCTGATACATGGAATCTATCACTCTTAATCGCATAGCTCTAGTTCATTCACTTCTGACATTGTTCTTGGGCTGGCGTTCGTACGTGATGGCAATGAAATTCCCAAACTGCGGGTTCACATTCCATCATTTTGGCCGCCTCAGTGGATCAAGAGTGTCTCCCTTTTTATAGTCCATGAGGAAAGAGTTGTGGTTGCCTTGCCTTGAGTCACTTGCCCAGCAACTATGTTAACTGATAGTTTAAGGTATTGGTCCTCCTGCCTTCCTCTTATCTGAACCCTTATCATTGCTTGGATCCACCAGATCATCCAGGATAATCTCCCATCTCAAAATTTGTGATTTAACCATACCTGCAAGGTCCCTTTTGCCATGTAAAGGACACAGCCACAGGTTGCAGAGATTCAAATATGGACATTTTTAGGGGGTTGAGGAGAGGCATTTTTCAATGTAACATACTTAACAGTGCTATTAAGTGTTAATGTTGAATCTTTAATTCATGTTTCCCAGATCAAAGATAAGTTTATCACAACTGCATCATACATCATCGACCATGCATAAGTTTGGCTAGATTTCAAACTCTCAGGGGAAAGAGAATTGCACCTTCCATAGCAAACAACTGAATGTGTGTTGGGGGAGAATGTTGGATTGTTTTCTGAAACTATGGAAAGAGATGGGGAAAGAAAACCTTCAGTTTCAGTGTTATCACTCTACACTAGCAGTGACTCCTTGGCTCTTTTTCTTGATTAATAAAGCAATAATGTAGATTTGCTTGTACCTCCTTTATTTGATAAATTCTGTTTCTAGCGAAAGAATACAAATTCCATCAGTCGGCAAATCACTTAATAGTTTTCAAAAGACAACTATAATTCTTTCTCAGCTGTTCCTACATGTGCAAAGAGAAACAGAGAATTAAGGGAGTTGCATGAATAATTTAAACAATAAACCTCTATTGGCTCAATTATCTGACTATTTCAACAAGCATCTGGAGATAAGTTTAATTTTGTATTCTCTAGCTTTTTTTTTAGTTTACTTTACCATTTGTAGTCATTGCCTTATAATAAGTCATTTATTTCTTTTGTGTCCTAAATAAAATTTAACAGACATTTACTGAGCAACTAATGTATGCCAGAAACTGTGTTCATTTCTCTGATGGCTAAAAAGACAGAAAACAATGAATCTCATTCTCCTGCAGTTTTCAGTTTCAACAGGAGAGATGATACTATTACATACATATCCCTATACAATATGGCAGAAGGTAAATGTCGAGATGGTACAAAAATGACATTTCAAAGTATTTGGAGGGAGAAATATCATAAAGTTGGAAAGAATTAGGGGAATCTTCTGCTAGAAAAGAATTTTGGAAGACAGATAGGCATTTGCAAGGCAGAAGCTGGGTGGGAGAGTGTTTCAGTAGACAGAGCTACACAGGCAAGGGGGCCAGACAAGCCAGGACTAATCTTGGGAGCCACAAGCCTATTGATTATGCTGGAAACAGGGAACATGCAAATTGCTCCCAATAATTAAAGAAAGGAACAGTTTATATCGAGTATTTAAAACTATCTAATTTACTCATCCCAACACCCTAGCATTTTTGGAGCAGTGGTGGGTGGGGAGAAGAGGATTTGTCCATTTCTGTAGACATTTGGATTGTCATAATGGGGGTGAGAAGGTGGAGTGGGGAAGAGAGGGTGCTACTGCCATCTAGTGGGTAGCAGCTGGGAATGCTGCTAAACATCCTACAGGACCTAGGGCATCTCCCCAAGCAAAAAATAATATATACACATATATAATATATATGATATATATGCACACATATATTACATACACACATATATACACACATATATAGTAAAATACTAATTGTGCTACAGATAAGAAACCCCGTGATAACCTTGTGAGGTTGTACTATTATTCTCACTTCTTTTTATAGATGATTAAATCGAGATATTTTGAGATTACATAGCATATCTTGCCTAAGATCGTTAAACAGTGAATGACAGTACAAGGTTAGAGCCATGTTATAAAGGGTAATGAATGGGGATATAAGCAAGTAGCTAATGAGAGTCTCGGAATGTGGGTGTGGCAATCACTGGAGCTACACTGAAATTACAATGCACATAAAGTGCTGAGCACAGTGCCTGACGCAGAGTTAGCACTCAGGAGGTGAGCCCTGTTGCTTTGCATGAAAGCCAGTGCTTTCGGCTATGTATTAGCCACGAGTGGGTTGGATTAGTGCAGGAGTGCATGATGGGAAGCATGCTCAGGATCTAACTGGAGTGAAAGCAGGTAGGGTGTAAAGGAAGGGACACATGCCCATACACATTGCCTACGGGAAAACTAAAAGAACCTGGCACATAAATGAATGTGTGGTTGTGTATCGGGGACAGTTTTGAAGGTGACTCTGGTTTTGAACATGAGAAACTAATTTTCACCTCACTACCATGAAGTAAGCCGCTGCTATGTGAGGAATTATTATACTTATTTAAAACAGACAAACTGAGGTGCAGAAAGGGAAAGCAATTAGTTCAAGGTCACACCGTATTTTGAGATTTCTTTTGACAGTCGGGAAGGGAAAAAGGCTGACCTTTTTAAAGATACAATAACTAAATCTTTATAGGAAGATAAGGACAAAATGACATTTTCCTTAATATACTTCCAAAAAAATAGTTTTAACGTTATAAAGATGAAAATGACTTCAAACTCTCATCAGGCAGCCTGGCTGAATGCATAGGTAAAGACCCCAGGAAGAGCTGTGGGAAGAGAATGGGCCGTTTTGTGGGCCACATTTGCTACATTATTAAGGGAGAGCCAAAAAACAACCAAGTTGGTCAAGTAACTACATGTAGAAGAGAGAACCCCATAGTAACCACGTGTAGAAGGACTGAGTCATATAGTAACCACATGTAGAAGAGAGAAACCATAGTAACGCACAACTTGGTATCACACATTTATTAATAAGAGCAAATATGACTAATAATTGAGTGCTTATTGGATGACAGCAACTGTGCTAACTATTCTTCTGCATTACTTCACACTCATCTTGGTAATTCTGTAGAACAGGTGTAACTAGTTATTGAGGAGTTCTTCGAGACTTAGAGACATTAAATAACTTACCCAGAGTCACACAGCTAGGACATAAGGGAGCCGATACTCAAACACTGGGTGTTGGACTAAGAGCCTGCGCTTCAGCACTTTGGGAGGCAGAGGCAGGAGGATCACGAGGTCAAGAGATCGAGACCATCCTTGCCATGATGAAACCCCATCTCTACTAAAAATACAAAAATTAGCCGGGTGTGGTGGCACACACCTGTAGTCCCAGCTACTCGGGAGGCTGAGGCAGAAAGATAGCTTGAACCCAGGAGGCAGAGGTTGCAGTCAGCCAAGATAGCGCCACTGCACTCCAGCCTGGCAACAGAGCAAGACTCCGTCTCAAAAAAAAAAGAGCCTGCGCTTTTATCCAATGTTGTCTACCTATGGCTAGAAGTTAAGAACACACATTCTTCCTTTTTTTGTATTTGACAAAATGTAAATAAAACTATATATTCATCATTCAGTTAAGACCTACCTAGGGGTGACCAGCGAATACTTGCTAAAGAAACAGCATGCTGCCTTCTCAAATCTCTACCTCTACTTCTTATCAATACTATGTAGTTGGTTTCCAGATCTGACTTTTACCATTTTAGCTTTTCATTCAAAAACGTGAATCCTGCACTGGCTCTGTGCTTGGTACCATTCTATGAGTGGAGTATATGCCGTGAACATGAAAATAAGGTCTGTATTCTCACGGATGACACGGTTCAGCAGAGGTAGACAACTCCACCCACAAAAACAGACATCAGATAAGGGCTCTGCAGAAAATGTAAACATTGCTATTGACATGGGGTGGCTACTTGAGTTGCTTGAGAGGGATGACCTCTTTTAGAAGATCAAAAAGATCCGTGCCTGCAAAGAGCAGAGGGGAATGTTGTCGGCAGAGAAAACAGCTAGGGCCATGGCCCTAAGAGAGCACCAGAAGAAGGCCCATGTGCCTGGAGAGGCCAGTGCTAAGGCAAGAAATGTGGGATAAGGTTGAAGAAAGTCTAAAGGAAGTTGAAGCCAGGTAAAGGAGGATTTTATAAATCAATACAAGGCATTGTAATTTTATTTCTAGTCCAATGAGATGCCTTTGAGTGAATCTTACCCTCTCTCACTTGACTTTCTTGTCCAAAAGAGTAGCTTCTGAGGTAGATAAGATACTAAGTAAAATTTTCTTAAAGATATTAAGAAAAATTAATTTTACTTTGACTTTATTAGTTAATATTTTATATGAATAAAAGAGAGTGAGAAAACCCCCAAACTCTTTCAGTAGCTTCATTTGTATCTGAAAGGTATGTTTTTTGACACTTCAGTCAATCAGCAGGTGTCGTTAATCTGCCTATTATGTTACCAGAAGCTGCCTTTCTTCTCTACTTTCCTTTTCTTTTTGTTCTTCTCAGGAAATTAATTCATGTCATTTTCATTTGAAATCCGCTGGCATTTAACTGTACAGGCACTTACAGGCACCTTCCTATGACTTGAAGCTTAATTTAATTGCATCGCTTGTCAGCAGCACCTTAAGGAAAAAGAGCCAGGACTTCCCAGCCCCTCAGTATCCCAGAATTACACCTGGAAAATGACTTGATACAGCTCTGTAGGTCTCTGTGGAGGAAGCTTCTGAAATAGTTGACTTTGGTGACTGATGCCGGCAATTTGGCTCTTAACATTTTTCCAATGTTGTATTTTACTGCAAAAGAAACGTTTGTGCAAGGGTTTGTAAGATGTCATCAATTTCACTTTAGAATTTGGCTTTTGAAAAGGCTGCACTTGGAAACTTTCGGGAGCATTTCCAGCAATTATAGTTTAAGACAACTGGTTTGTTTTACGAAAGGCTGAATAATGTCAATCACACTGTTCTGTTGATCTACCTGAAAGCACTTCGTCAGGCAGAAATATTCTAATGAAAGCATAAAATCTAAAAGCCCAGAGGTCTCTCAAAGGCCATCAGTCTATTGAGGCCCAGACTGTAATACTTTTTATGTCCTTAAAGTGAGCATACAAGTGGCTCAATATGGAGCGTTCAACTTTTCTTTTTTCAGATATTTGCATTTTAACACAAAACTAAATAAAACTATGCTTTAATTGTAAAATTATAAGAATTAATCACACATTGAAGATTTTTGCTTTAAATTCGAGTAATTAATAGGACAATCCCACTACAGTGCCCTTACTCTTCCAATTTTGCTCTGGTGGAAATTTAAGCAGGGACAATGTTTAGGAACTGCCGATCTAATAGAAGCTTGCCTTAAAGACCTAACCACAACTTGCAGCCTATGCCTGAGCTTCTCCAATGGCAGGAAAATCACCACCGTAGAAGGAAGCCCATTTCATGTTCATAGAATATTATTTTTAGGAAGTACCTCATTATATTGATTGAGAGTTATGAATGGCCTCCAAATAGAATATCACGCATGCGCATGCGTGCGCACTTGCACACACACACACACACACACACACTCACACAACAAATATGCAAATTAATGAAACTTTGTAGATTCTAACACCTGACATTTCTTGTACCCACCTTTCTCTCTCAAACTCCAAATTTCCTGCCTTTGTTGAGATCTTCGTAACCTCTAAGTTACCCAATTGCTCTCTGGTTTTCAGTTGTTCTTCTCCAATTCATCTGTATACTGCCTCTGGGATAAGTTTTGTAGACCCCCAAGCTTAACATGTCACTTCTTAATAGGCCTCAGTGATGTCCCTTTACCTTTCCAACAAACTCACCCCGAAAAAATAAATAAATAATTTTTGATCTAGGTGATATATGCAGGTTCATTTCTTGGCATTTTGTCTTCTTCCCTGACACACATTTCCCTTCAGTTCCAGCCCTAAAGCATTTGCCATTGTCCTAAAGCCCCAACAATGAATGTTTGTCACATTCACACTGAGGTCTGTGAAATTCCAAAGTTGCTCTTCTTGGCTTGACTCCATGCTGTTTTCATGGATCAAGCATATACCCTTTCTAAATAGACAGTAATCTTTTATAAAAATATAAATGTGCCTGGGAAATTATGAAAAGCTGACTAAAGCATTGCTAAGTCACCGTATATACAGAACCCACTGAAACTGATATTCAGTAAATATTTGTTCAATAAATAAAGGATTGAATTGGATGGTACCAGAGTGTTAGCACCTATGTCCAAATTATTTCATTTAGCATCATTCTTTCTGGAGAAGGGAACTGCTTAAGGTGGAGGCCTTGGGCTATTATAAAGAAATAAAAAGAAAAAGACACAGAAAAAGAAGGCTGGGCCTCTTCAAAGAAACTTTGTTCCGATAACCATGATTTTACCGTTCTTTACCCATAGGTAAAAGTATAACTGACAGTATGAGCAGTGAAAATCCCTGTGGCCTTTTTAATGTAGCCCCTAAAATAAAAAAAAAATAACAAAAAATTGTGGAAGCATTCATAAGCGTTAAAGTAAGAAATTAAAATTCAGCCAGGCGCAGTGGCTCATGCCTGTAATACCAGCACTTTGGGAGGCCAAGGTGGGCAGATCACGAGGTCAGGAGTTGGAGACCAGCCTGGACAATATGGTGAAATCCTGTCTCTACTAAAAAATACAAAAATTAGCCGGGTGTCGTGGCGTGTGCCTGGTGCCTATAATCCCAGCTACTCGGGAGGCTGAGGCAGAAGAATTGATTGAACCCAGGAGACAGAGGTTGCAGTGAGCTGAGATAGGGCCACTGCACTCCAGCCTGGTGATAGAGTGAGAATCCCATCTCAAAAAAGAAAAATAAACATTGAAATTCGACGTGACATAATTGTTATCCTAGTGAAAATGCAAACTTCCATAAATATCCCTACAATTTCACTAGAAATCCTTTTCAAGAAGACAGTCAATTGAAGGTTGTGGTCAAATGTCAAAAACTCACTCACATAATAGTCACCTGTGCAATGAGTTCACTCTGTGCAAAGAGCAAGCACAGATCTGGGACAAACCTCACGGTCTTTACTTGCCACAAGCATACTTATTTTATCTCTTATTGACCCTATAAAACTAACACAGTTTTTGATGGATTAAGAAGATATGTGTGATGAATCAAAGGATTCCTGAGGCCCTTCCATTTTGAAAGTCCATATTTCTTTATATATACTTATTTTCATTTTCTGAGGCATTATTTTATTTGGGTGACAAAGGTGTTTCCATTTTCAGTGCCAATACCATAAATTATTTCTTCACAAATCTACGGCATCCCCTAGAGAGTCATTTTTGTCTCTTGAAAGTGTTGCATGTATTAGAGACCTGGACGTTTAAAAATGCAAATTGTTTAACATTATTTGAATCATGAGCGACTAAATCAGCTGGAGGCCTGGAACCACAGATGTGCTAATGAATCTTCAATGTGAAGAGAGCTCAGTTTTGAAATCTATGCCTTCATCTTCTGAAACCACAATCGTAATGCAGTGGGAAAAACAAGCCTATGATTTCTTGAATCTTCACTGTATGGCTGATGCTAAAATAAAGTGACATTCTTTAGGAATTGTTTAGTATCAAGTGCTGATTTAGCTAGATAAAATGCAGCTGTCTTGCCAAATTACACTACTGGATTCACACCATCTCCTAATTCCTGGTGGAGTTTTAAAGATACCTTTATAGGCAATTTTCTTCCCAGTACAAAGATTCCTAATCTAGACAGTACAAAAACACCGCCACGTAGCTTCTATGCACAAATACCTTATCCCTTAGAAACATTTAATAAAGGGGATGGTATTTTTAAAGTGATTGGGTCACCATTTAGAAAGGATTTGTAAAAGATAACTGGGTTGAAGGCCATTCAGACATGGTTGCCAAATTGTCATACAGTTTGTTTCTTTCAGCTTTCCTCTTACTAAGTCACTCTTCAAATTTGTCATGTTGCCTCATGTGGTCTGAAAAAGGGAGAATTCTCTGTCAACATGTTCTCCCTCACCAATGCCCGTCCTTTCCAAGCTTTTTTAGTGATTGATATCCTCCTAAAAGATATCAATGGGTAACACTCCATATCTGTGGGTGTTCCATCTGTGGGTTCAACCAATCGCAGATCAAAAACCTTCCAGAGAGCCTGGAGCAGGGCTCACACCTGTAATCCTAGCTTTTCTGGAGACTGAAGTGGGGAATCACTTGAGCCCAGGAGTTCTAGGCTGTCGTGAGCCATGATTGTACCACTGCATTCCACCCTGGGCAGCAGAGCTAGCCTCTGCTTCTTAAGAAATAAAAAATTCACAAAGTTTCAAAAAGCAAAATGTGAATTTGCCAAGTGCTGAGTACTACATTGAATCCTGAAGAAAGAAGTGATGTGGTGGTATTGTATTAGGATTGTATTAGATAAGTAACCTAGATATGATTTAAAGTATATGTGAGGCTGTGCACAGGTTACATGCAGATACTATACTATTTTATATAAGGGACTTGAGCATCCTCAGGTTTTGCAGTCTGCTGGGAATCCTTTGATTCACCACACATGTCTTCCCCACCGATAGATGAATGACTGTATTTCAAAGGCTGGACTCTGGATTTGTACATGCCATCTAATAGTTGATCACCTCAACCATAACAGTTTGTAAATTAGTTAAGCTTTAACTCCATTAATCCTTGGGCAACAAATTATTTTTTCTTAGAATGCATTTTGTTCTTTGTCCTCTGGCTGCCAAATGGGCAATTCTGCAATCATTAGCTATGTTCACATTCATGAAGCCTTTAATACATTAGCATTTCTGATATGGTTTGGAATCTGTGTCTCCATCAAGTCTCATGTCAAATTATAATACCTAACGTTGGAGGTGGGGCCAGGAGGGCATGACTAGATCATGTAGACAGATTTTTCATGAATGGTTTAGCACCATCCCCTTTGGGACTATACTCACCTTAGTGAGTTCTTGTGAATTCAGGTCGTTTGAAAGTGAGTAGCACCTCCCCTTTCTCTCTCTCTTGCTCCTGCTCCCACCATGTTCCCACATTGCCTTCCACCATGAGACTAAGCTCCCTAAGGCCTCCCAAGAAGCATATGCTACCCTGCTTCCTGTAGAGCAGAACCATTAGCTAATTTGACCTGGTTCCTTATAAATTACCCAGTGTCAAATTTGGGGCATAGCAATGCAAGAACAGCCTAATACAGTTTTTATTTGTGAAGTCCTCTTGGTCTGGCCCCACATTGAGGTAGCTACTGTCTCCTCTGCCTTCTACCCCCAGCTCTTTACACTTCCGTAAAATTCTGACCATATTATGACATCGATTGTAATTAGCATAGCTACTATCTATCCACGTTCCTCCCCCAACCAAGTGGACAGTTCATTCACCTAGTCAATCAAAATGTATTAAGAGGTCAAGGCACTATGAGCAACGTGGGTCCCAATAAATGTTAAAATAACTAGTTCTTCATCTAATTGGCTGTTCAAGTAGTTTTTCCCCATTCATTTTAGCTATTTTAAGAACTATTTTTGTATTTAATCTATGAATCTTGTTCTGTGCATTACAAATAGTTTTTTTCAATGTTGTGGTTTCTTGTCATTGTACATATGGAACAGATTTTCTTTTTAATGTTTGCTCATTTAAACTTTCCTCTCACCCACTTTCCTTTTTCACAAGCTAAATGGTATGAGAGAGGAGATAGAATGGACATGAAGAAAGATGAGTGGCAGAATCTGCACAGGAACCTGATAGTGGTCTCTCTAAAGTAATAAAGAAAAATGGGTATGCTCTCTTTGGCACACATCTGTGAGCCATTCCTGAGACAGTATCAATAGGTGCCATTAGTGGTGACTTCCATAATACTTGGCACATAATTGGAGATTATACATATGTTGAAATAAATGACTGATTAGATGGTCCCTAATGTGGACAACTTTCTTTCCAGAAAACCCCAGCAATCAGAAATAAATGACTGATTAGATGGTCCCTAATGTGGACAACTTTCTTTCCAGAAAACCCCAGTAATCACTAAGGACCTTTGTTATTCATAAGGGATAGAGGTTGTAGTTGATCACTCTGATTCTCCCCTTGCTTTTGTTTTATATAACTTTACAGTAACCTCCTGGTATGGTCTGACTCTGTGTCTCCACCCAAATTTTATCTTGAATTGTAATTCCCGTGTGTTGGGGGAGGGATCTCATGGGAGGCGATTGGATCATGGGAGCATTTTCCCCCATGCTGTTCTCAAAATAGTGCGTAAGTTCTCAGGAGATCTGCTGGTTATATAAGGCAGTTTTCCCTGCTCTTGCTAGCTCTCTGTCACCATGTAAGACGTGCTTATTCCCTTCTGCCATGACTGTAAGTTTCTTGAAGCCTCCCCAGCCATGCAAAACTGTGATTTGATTAAACCTCTTTTCTTTGTAAATTACCCTGTCTTGGGTATATCTTTATGGCAACCTGAAAACAGACTAATACACCTCCCCTTGAAGGTGGAATGACCTATCCTATTCCTTGACAATGTGCTCAACTAAGTGATTTTCTTTGGCCAATGGGAAGTTTGCTGATACAATTCACACAGAAGACTAAAAAGGTACTCATGATCTTCTGCTTGCTATCTTGGATTTCTGCCATTGCCAAGAAATATGCTTGGTCCAAACTGATAAAGAGAGAGAGGAAACACAGTTGCACCACTGACCATAGCTGAGACCATTCTAGATCAGCAAACAGTTAACTCAGCCAAGATCAAGAAGAACCACTTAACCAATATCTGACCAACGCTTAGACTCATGAGAAATAATAAATGATTGTTGTTTTCAGCTATTAAGATTTCAAATGGTTTATTATGCATTCATTTCTGATTCAAATTTTATACTTCTCTGATGAACTCATCTGATTTGATGGTATCTTCTCTTAGTTTTTTTATTTTAATAATTATAAGTATCTCATCTTTTTAGAACTTTGTGCACCACAGTGAAGAGAATATTGGGTACGAGACAAAAAAAATGTAGGTCTTTCCATTTCCTACGAGCATAATATTAGAGATTTATTCACTCAGCAATGTACAAAGCATTAGAAATACAAACAATGCTCTTGTGAAATAAATCATGGTTGGGGGGTTGTGGGGGGACATAGACATGAGCAAATCATTTCCATCCACTGCAGTGAGTAATGGTAGGAAATATGTGTTACGACCACAATCTCTAACATGAAATAATCTGAGTTACAATCCTGCCTCTATCACTTCCTAGCTAGGTGCCCTTATTTAACCTCTTCTCCAATTTTATCAATGGCACCTACTTCATAAGATTGTTGGAAGGACTGCATGAGTTGAAATCTGTAACATACATAGAAACATGCTTGGCACTCGCAAGCCCTCATTAAATGCTAGTTACTAAAACAAATATTAAAAAGTATGAGAGAACAAGAAATAAGACTATGTGGGTTGAGGGCTGAGTGGAGGAGTAGCCATTATGTGGAGGGTACCTTGAAAAAAAGCAGAAATTTGCAAATCAGTATTTAGGACTTTAGAATCTTTTATCTATATTTCAATAAATAAAGAATAGAGGATTATTAGGATAACTTCTAGTTCTAAAATACAGTATCTATAGAATATTATCTAATGTAATGTGTAGTAAACTCCCACTAAGTATTGAATTTTAACATCAAAGTAGTTTTCAAAAAATATGTGTTTTTGTTTTGTTTTGAGACAGAATTTCGCTCTGTTGCCAGGCTGGAGTGCAGTGGTATGATCTCGGCTCACAGCAACCTCCACCTCCCAGGTTCAAGGCATTCTCCTGCCTCAGCCTCCCGAGTAGCTGGGACTATAGGTGTGCACCACTGTGCCCAGCTATTTTTTTTTTAATTGTATTTTTAGTAGAGATGGGGTTTCACCATGTTTGCCAGGATGGTCTTGATCTCCTGACCTTGTGATCCATCCACCTCAGCCTCCCAAAGTACTGGGAATACAGGCATGAGCCAACCGGCCCAGTCAAAAAATAAGTTGTTTTAATGAAATTAATTCACGCATCATTATGTGGGACTATAGGCAAGTTTGATACAGTTATCCCAGAGGCTACTGTGGTCCCTGTGTAATACTATTGGACGTGAAAAAAGAATGTTTACTTCCAGGATTCATAACACAGAATAAAGACGAAAACCTTAAGTAGGTATTGTGCTTCAATAGAGTAGCCTACAGCCTGTTAAATCCAATTAATAAACACAATGAACACATTCATTTTTTTTTTTTTTACTTTTAAGCAAAGTTACTGAATTTGTTCTATTTGCTGTTTTGTATTTCTGATTACAAGATGCTGTCCCCTGCTGTTTGCTAAAGATTACACCAGTTACAGTCACAAACATATAGTGAAATAAGATGATAGTTTTGTTTAATGACTCATGTCTACAAATCAGAGAGGAATAAAGGTAGAACTCTGCCTGTCCATAGAACAAATCTGGAATGCTAGCACTGTGCCCCCACTTCTCCCAAGGCATGTCATTTCAAAAAGCATTTTGTCCTCTCCATGCCTATGGTAACTAGACGGGCTAATGGGGAGGGTGGTGGTGTAATATTATTTCTTCTAAAAGAGCTTTTGTGAAGATTTTCACTTGAATACATACTCTGTCATTGTTAACAGTACCTGGCAACCTCTACTGCATACATATTTATAATTATGTTTTCTCTTTCAGCAGCAATTTGGTTTGCATGTGTACTTTCATGACAGTTAGCTTGTTTATCACTTATTCCAGTTCTCTTTTGAGTAAGGTCATTCAGTGACAAACGTGGGAGTGCCATCCTCTCAAACAGTTACAAATTCATGCCTGGCATTCAGTGAAGAAAATGACAGCCTGCATGTTGATAACTGACATAGAGGTGTTCCCCATGTAAACCAAACCTAGATGTTGTAGAAGAATTGGCATTGAGAAGACCTGGGTTCAAATTCTGACTGTGTCATTTTCCAGGTTTGTGGCTTTAGGCTTCATTGTTTCCATCTTCAAAATCTCTCGGGGGTTGTTTTGAGAATTAAATAAGGTGATATATATGAGAAGTATAACCAAAAAAATGCCCTGTGGATTCTCAATAATTACTGGTTCAATCTAAATATAAAAATAGAAGCCACTCGACTAATTCAAGGTCATATATATGAATGAGTCAGTGATGTGGGTAAAGATACTGCTGGAGGGGAAGGTTAACAGGAAAGGGAAGCTATTCCTTTTTCCTTTTAGCCAAATAGTACTTATCTGTCCCTGCTGCTTTGCCTAATAGATTAATTCATTCTGATAGTATTAAAGATGTCTGGTAGATAGCTAATAATCGGCTCTAAAAAAACAAATCATTGGTCCTTCCTTTGCTGTCAAAAATCCCTAAAAAGAAAATTTTCATTTCAAATGGCTTCTAGCTTACTTCGGAATCAGAGGATAGGTTCCTTTGAAGCTATCGAGTGCACCTAGTGAATGTACTTTTTAATCGTTTATTAGTGGATAAACTATAATTGGCATATAAGGGTCAGAGCTTCAAAACACAAATTAAAGTCAACTGTCCACTAGTGTTTTGAATCAATCAATGCAGCATTCATTTAAAAATAGAAGCAATGCCATTAACCCTCAAGAAATTCACATTTTGATGTAATTCATAAGATCAAAGCTCTCCAAAGATGGAGAAATTACAATAAATCACAATCCATGTGTTAGGAAAAGTCTTTCCCCTTGCATGTATTGACATCTAAAATGCACATTACAGCATGCTTTTAATATGCAAAGAACATTACAGATGTAATTTTTTTTAACTCTGAGCAAGGAAATATGCATGTACACTAAAGGGAACAGAAAAGAAGAAAAACAGCATTTTGTATGAACTTGGATATGCTTCTGATGTTCTCTTAATAAACCTTTTCTCCTTTCTGTCTAATGCTACCTTCCATTATAATTTACTCACTTTCTTTAAAACTTTTTTTAAACCAAGTACATATCCTGTTCTCTCAAAAATAAAATCAGCACAAAGATCATTACTTTGGGCACACAAAACAGAAACATTTCTTTAATCTATCCCACATATATAGTATTGTTTGAATTATCATTCCTAATTTTATTTCATTCATATCTCAAGGTTACATACATAAATTACACAAAGTGATTTATTTCATTCATATCTCAAGGTTACATACACAAATGCCCATAGGTTACTGAAAGGGCCTTATGATAATTATACAGTGGAGAAAGAAACCAAGACAAATATAATATTAATAGCATTATTTTGTTGTCTCAGTCCTTTCTAAGAAGAGCCAGTGATTTCAAAATATGCCAATGATTTTAATGCAAGTTGATGGAAAAGTCCACATCCTAGAGCAGGGATGTTGGAATTGAGTTGTCAAGCTGTCCTGGATGTCTTGTACAAACTGAACAGGCCAATTTACTGCAACACTGCATAGGCTGAAGGCTACTATCTGGCCTTTACAGTTGCTTCTTCCTGGTGAGATTATCCTGCTCGACCTCAGCCTCCCTCCCCAGTTGCTTTTAAACTATTCAGGATTCTTTCTGATGAGGCTGTTCTTTTTTTTTTTTTTTTTGAGACAGAGTCTTGCTCCTGTTGCCCAGGCTGGAGTGCAATGGCTCACTGCAAACTCCGCCTTTTGGGTTCAAGCGATTCTCCTGCCTCAGCCTCCCGAGTAGCCATCACACCTGGCTAATTTTTGTATTTTTCCTAGAGACGGGGTTTCACCATGTTGGTCAGGCTGGTCTCGAACTCCTGACCTCATGATCCACCCGCCTCAGCCTCCCAAAGTGCTGGCATGTGTGAGCCACCGCACCCAGCTAAGTAATAGTAATGTGTTAATCCTCACCTTGACACTAGTGTGCTTGACCATAGAGGGCAGAGGCTCTTCCCCTGCAATCTGAAACAACAGCTTTGTGTGCTTGGTGATGATTTTGAATCTTAGTGGTGGTTTGATTTTAATGTCTTCCTCTTTGTAGCTCAAAACTCCTGGATTTCTGGATGAAAACAGGCAGGCTTTTCGAAAAAAGAACAACAACAACAACAAAAAAAAAACCACCTGACTTCTCCCACACAGCCTGAATTTCTTTGCCTATTACAAACCTCCCAGCGTGGGGGTTTTGCTTTGAGACTCAGCTGTTCCATCTCTGCCCTCCAGGTGGCAGCAGTGCCACACCTCAGAGGCTCCAATCCCCTCTTCCCTGACTTTAAGTGTTAAAGCAATTGACCAATCAGTGCTAAGATGATGGGAGGTAATTGGGTAATTGTATTTTACTGATCACAAGCAGGGAAAGGGAAAGGAAAAGGGGAAAGAAAGAGGAACAGAGGAGGGAAGGCGACCGCAGTCCGAAAGGAGCTTTTGGAAGCTAGGACCCCAAGCGTCCGGACGTGGCACTGGCCGAGAGAGAGCCTAGGCTGCCAAGAGCTGCCGCCGGCGCTGTGAGAGCATTTATTTGGGAGAAAAAGAGGGAAGAGAGCAGAGGGAGTAGGGGGAAGAGAGTTCAAAGCGAAGTGGATGGAAGGGGACTGGGGTTTCTGCCGCGCGGGGAGCCGTGAGCCAGGGCGATGGCGCTAAGGACGGCGCGGAGCAGCTGCGCTCCCGAGCACGCGTCTCCTCGCAGAAGCCTAGCAGGCGTCGGGAAGGTCTGCGCCAACGGGAACCAACTTGTGGCTCCAACACGTACCCAGCGCAGCTGGAAATGAGATTAAAGCTGCAGTTGCGTTTCAGAAGGATGAGAAGAGCCAGCGATTAGGGTTTTTTTTTTTTTTTAATTTTTTTCTTACCCATTTCGTTCCTTTTTCTTTTTTTTTTCTTTTTTTAAATTTTTAGTGTATATATGTGTGTGTGTCTGTGTGTATATGTGTGTTTTAATTTGCCTGCCACCCCGTCTGTCCCCTCACTTCGCCCTCCCCATTTGAAATAAAAACCCCAGTCTCAACTTCCAACTCCGCGGCGCCCCCGGAGCCACGGCCGGCTGATGGAGGAGAAGGGGGCCCGGGGACTGGCAGGGGCCACCGGCGAGGGACCGCATTCTGCGTCTCCCCCGTGATCCCGGCCCCGACCGCGGAGTTCTGCAACACCTGGAGGATCTGGACCGGGTGCCGGGGGTGGGGGCGGGGACAGAGGAAGGAAAGGCACCCCAGCCTTAAAAAGATTTTTTAAAAAGTAGCCGGGGGGGAGGAATGGGTTTCTTCTTGACAGTTGACGGAGCCTTGAAATTTTCCTCCACTACCTCCGCCCCCGCCCCCGCCCCCGCCCCCCGCACTCCATTTAACGTGAGATTATGAAATTGCAGAGGCGGTGGAGGGAAGGAGACAGGATATAACCGGAGTTTGGAGGGGAGAGGAGAAGGTGGCTGGCCGGGTGGCTGAAATCAAAAATTCAATTGCGCACTGGGTTGTGATGAGAAATCTAATCAGATCTTTGGCGAAGGGGCCGGCCGGAAGGATGGAGAGTTGGGGGGAAGTTGCTCCCCAAATCCTTCGAAGGGGAGGCTGGGGAGGGGAATTGACGATGTAAAAGGAGACTTTTTTTTTCTTTTCCTTTTTTTTTTTTTTTTTTTTTTTTTTTTTGGTGGTGGTGGTGGCGGCTGTTGGGTGCCTTGCAAAAATGAAGGATGCGGGACGCAGCTCTCTCCTGGAATCGAACGCAGTGGATAAACTGATTGTGCAAGAGCGAAAGAGGAACGAAGCTTTTTCTTGTGAGCCCTGGATCTTAACACAAATGAGTATATGTGCACACAGGGAGCATTCAAGAATGAAATAAACCAGGGTTAGACCCGCGGGGGTTGGTGTGTTCTGACATAAATAAATAATCTTAAAGCAGCTGTTCCCCTCCCCCCTGCAAAAATAAAAAAGGATGATTGGAAATGGAGAACGGAGGATTCACAAAGAAAAAAAAGTATGTTCATTTTTCTCTATAAAGGAGAAAGTAAGCCAAGGAGATATTTTTGGAATGAAAAGTTTGGGGCTTTTTTAGCAAAGTAAAGAACTGGTTCAGTGGTGTTTTCTTTTCTTTTTGAATTTCCCACAAGAAGAGAGGAAATTAGTAATACATCTGCAAAGAAATTTCAGAGAAGAAAAGTTGACCGCGGCAGAATGAGGCATTGATGGGGGAGAGAAACCAGCAGAGCACAGTTGGATTTGTGCCTATGTTGACTAAAATTGACGGATAATTGCAGTTGGATTTTTCTTCATCAACCTCCTTTTTTTTAATTTTTATTCTTTTTGGTATCAAGATCATGCGTTTTCTCTTGTTCTTAACCACCTGGATTTCCATCTGGATGTTGCTGTGATCAGTCTGAAATACAGTGAGTGACCCTTATTTTCTTATTTATTGGTGAAGAAAATGTCAGTTGATTTGGTGTTCTTGGTCTCTGTATCCTCTCTCCCCCCTCCCACCCTTTTTTTTTTAAAGAACTAGCTATTGGGGGCCAGAAAATAAGGGAATGGGTGGCCACACATTTACTTCCTCAGTCTCTGCTCACCAATAAGCCAGTTTGCTATAAGGATGCAGGTTGACTGCATCCTAGGCAGATGCCTTTGCAAATGTTCACCAGGAAAAAAAAAAAAAAAAGCTCCCCAAGAAAGCCGCTGCAGTGTGGGGTGCCAGTGCTGTGTGACTGACACTCTAGAATGCATTTAAGTTGCTTGTCAGCCCCGGAGTTAGATGCACAAATGTTTAGCTATTGGAAATCGAAGGGACTCAATTTAAATTTCATTATTCAACCTGACATTGCAGATCAACAGAATGTATTAACACAAAAATATGACAATAAACCAAGCAGCTGAAGGGTGACTTCTGGCTGGTGTGTGGGTGGAGGGAGAAAGGGTGGGCTTTGAGGGAGGAAGCTGGTGTAGAGAAGTGGCTGTAGTTTCCACAATGACTCTTGCATATACCTGCCTAGATGTGGTCTTCAGATTACCAGGGTTCACACCAGTGCTAAAAATGAAACAAGGGGGAACTGCTTCTCTCCAACTCCACCCCCTTCTAACTGAGGACTTCTTTGGATTACAGAGAGGCTGTGTATAGACTGTAGAGGGCTTGAGCAGTCGCTTGGGTTTTGCCAGAAATCTTTCCAACATCACCAGTTCACAGCTCCTCAGAAAAAGGAAGAAATATCTAGTGTCCTGTGTTAACTTAGAAAAAGCAGCTGAAGAAGAGGTCTATGTCGAGCACTGATGCTTCTCATGTGCCAGCTTTGTCTTGGTAAAAAGAGGCCGATATAAAAAATAAAGCAGAAGGTGGAAAATGCTTAAAAAGTCTGAGCGCCTGTAGGATCGCCTCCCCTCCTCCCTCCTCCCCCATTGCTGCCAAAGTCATGGAGCTGGCCTTTTTTACAGAACTCTTCCCCTTCACTCTTCTCTATTTCTCTGTGGGGCCTTCTATCAGAATCATAGACTCATATAACTGTAGAGCCAGAAGACTCTCCAGAGATCTCATGTCAATAAAAAAAGGAAACTGAGGCCTAAGGAAGCTATAACTCTTTCATTAATGGCCAAACAGCACGAGACAGGTGATTCACACAAGCCTCAGAACAACCTGGCGAAAGTCAGTTTCGGATTCAAACTGGACAGGTATACATAGCATGTCTACTCTTGTATTTTTAGGGCCATTTTATAAGGAAGGGTCAAAGGAAGACATGCTGGTCCTGAGAGCTTGAAATAAAACTTCTGCCAGTCTAGACCTCAAGGGTTACAAACTCCAACATTCGTTTTCTGTCTTCCCTTCCTCCTTTCTTCCCTCTCTCCCTCTTCCTTTCTTCTTTTCCTTTCTATAGCATAGTTTAGATAATCCTCCCTTGAATGTCATTAAAAAAAAAAAGTAAGATCCACAACTCTGACATATCCCAAAGGAGATGAAAGGCAGCATTCTCCTGGGTCCCCTCTTAGCATTTAATCCCGTGAGTGGTGGTCCCTAGAGAGTTATTAAAGAACTGTAGAGTTCGATTTATATTAGAGAGGTGATAATAGAAACCAGAGACACCCAGCTGAAAGCATCTAAGCCTGTTCTTACACTCACATCATCTATTCTTATCCTTTTCATTACTCCTTAACTAAACTAGCCTACAGCTGAGCACTTCTCTAATTTATTTTTCTGGGCACATGTTTCCTGTCGGAACACAGATCAGGCAATAAATTTACCAACCTATGAAAATAATTGTGCAAAATGGTTTTATTCCCTGAAATCCCCATAGGCTTTGTATATATTTTCATAGTTCTCTGCACTTTTTAAAATATTTGTTTGCTTGTTTGCTTTGTTTTACATTACCACAGATATGTCACCATTTGTAGACATGAAATGACTCAAGTTATCTTAAGTTCCTGCTCAGCTGGAACTTAGCACAATGAAAAACATGGACTTTGATGCTTTTTCAGTTTTATAGTTCAGTTCCTGGCTTCACATGGGAAACCCAGCCTTGAAATTAGGTTGAGTCTGCCCATTGGAGGAGATTTTATTTTATATATATAATTTGTCGACATCAGATTTATTGAGTGCTGCTCTAATTAGATCCGTAAGCACATTCCTCTCCTTGACAGTGTCACCTCCCTCCTGTACCCTCCACAAGTAATGTACACATGCAACTTTCCTAAGAGAGAGAGAGGGAGAGAAGTGAAGAGAAAGAGAACCTGTTCAAAATTTTGGTCTGAAAAGTGTCCTCCCACCCCCTCCACTTATGGAGATAATGGGGCGTCTAAGGTGTCATCATCTTTCATACTGGCAAATCATTTCAGCAGCTCTATGGTTAGGAACCTATGGCCCACCTGGGGGTTAATGCCTTTGATTTCCTAGTCAGAGTTGGCCCTGCATTTTGGTTAGGCACTGATTTGTTTTAAACTGATTTGTTCAAAAACCCTGCATTTGTTCATGTACTATTCAGAGAATTAGGGTAATGACAGAGCTGGAAACTTACTTCATCAGTGGATGTCAGGGCCCAAGTTGGTGCCCACTGAAAGACATTTGAGTAAGCAGTTGTCTACCAGGATCTGCTGAGGACCCTGTGCCCAGAAAGCTGCTGGGTTTTACAAGTTTTAAAGTTACCTTTCCAAATACTGTCTAACTCAAATATAATAGCTGTGCCCTTTGAGCAATACTTTTAATTTCCCTGGCTCTCCATTGTCTAGTCTGTGAGATGGGAATTATAATATGTAATTTGTCGAATTGTTGTATGGCTTAAAAGTAGTGTTATGCAAAGCTGAAGGCATAATAGGCTAAGGATAGCTGTTAGTTATGGTTATTCTTGGATTAACGTAGATTAATTTCCTGAGAATAACAGTCTGGCTAAGCATTTTAACAGGTTGAGCATCTATACGTGAAAAATAGGGATTGTGCAACTGATACAGTAGTTGCCAGGATCCTCATTTGAGGTCTTATCAGGACAAATTGGCTTAATCTATTATTTTAGATATAAAGTGCTGCCTCATGCTAGAAACTGTACATTCTGACTTTCTCCTAAAAGTATAGAAAAATGAATCTCAGCAAAAATCATACTTCAATGAAATTTTACAGGGAAAGAATGCAATTAATGTACTGTGTGTGCTTTTGGTCTAAAAGTTAGCCACATATTACATAGTTTGGACCTGGATGTACAGAATAAAGCAAATGTCTATGCAGTTATATAATTTAAAGTATATGGTCTAAAATTCTATTACTAATATGAAGGCCCCCAAAACCACAATTTGGATTCACAATTCTAGGCAAAATGAATGCTCTGTTCATTAAACAAAATATTTGCTTTGTGATAGGCTAAAGACTCATTAGAATACATAGAATGATGAAGATTTAATGCAGACATACACGTCATTGTTTACATGTGCAATTCTTCCCACACCAGTGGTTTTCTAAGGCCGGCAGCCATGGTCATTGCTCATAATTTTATTCTCTACAGTAGCAGCCCTGTTCTCTATTTCCTTAATATTCTTCCAGAGACCTGTTTTGCCCTTAAGAGAAAAGGAGTCCTACTGTAGTAATTGTTATTCTTAATGTCTTAGCTGTCGATGATAAGAGTGCAGTTAGGCTTGAGAGATACCCATTGGCTTCTCACCTTTCTTTTCAATGAAAACAATTTGAAATCTGTGTGAATATTGGAAAAGCATTTGAAAGTTGACCATTTTCATTGACCCATAGAAGAGATAGAAATTGTCTATGAAAGTTCTTGCCATTTGATAAATTTTACTTCTTTGCATGCTTCCTAATGGTGAGTAAGAAATTAGGTGAAACTTGGACTCTAGCATCTTAAGTGAATTCAAATACTCAGCTTCCCACTGGGTCACGTGTGTTACATGCATCATTTAACCTCTCTGAACCTGTTTGCTTATCTGTAAAACAGAGGTAATAACAACCGCATGGAACTAACTACTGTGAGGATGATATCAGATTGCATATGCCACGCACAGCAAGCATTCCATAAATGCATATTTAAATGGATCATCTCTGATTTTAGTTTAGATCTGCAGAAAAACAGATATGGACTCCATTGGAGGGAAGCTGTTACTCTAAGTTCACATTGGCATAGATTAAGAAAGAGAAATATATAGACCGGATTAAGGTTGGAATAACACATAAATAGATATGACCATTTTGAGCAAGACCCTGCCTTTTTAAAATATATTTAGAGGTGACTTACTGAATGCCATTCCCTCAGTAAGGATTGAAATATACTTTGTGAATTGTGGAAAATATACTCTGTGTCCATGTAAACTTTGGTTAGAATGTGAACTACTTTATAATACAGGCATAAGAACATGAATGATATATAAATGGTATTTCAGAAGATTCCCTAAGAAGGTCAGGAATCTGTTGCTTCTTTCTTTTCTTCAAAATAATTTTTATGGAGAAACGTTTATTTGACCATTGAAATTTAATTAGGCTGATCTTGTGGCTGTGACAACGTGCTTATAACATTTCCTGAATGCAAGGGTTTTGTTATGTCCTCAGTTCCTCAGAAGAATGACTGGAAAATAGTATGCATGCAATAAATATGGCTTGAATGAACTTGGTTTAAGAAACACCTCCACATATTTGAAATGCATGCACATACAAGAGTGTACGCAAACACACACAGGCACACACATACATACCAGAAGCCTAGCTTTTGGGAATTTATAGAAGCTTAATAAGAAAAGCCAATGAGCATACTAAGTACACACACACACACAGGCACACACACACAGACACGCACACACACAGAGTAGCATTAAGTTGCTCCCTTATGTTGGAAAACCTGTCTGAAAGTCACGTGATTCAGTGTGTTATTATTATTCTTGGTGTTGTCGTTACTGAACTGTGACATTTTGTGCAAATCACCTTACCTTTCTAGGTTCTATATTCTCTTCTGTTAGATCAAGTAAAAACTTAGGTTACTTCAAGCACTAAGATTTTAGGATCCTGAATTCATAATTGGCTACCTAGGAATTTAGTATTCCCAAGAATTAAAAATCCATAATTATTGATCTTAGGAAACTAGTTATTAAAATGTGGAGAAGAATCACATAGTATTCTGTGAGAAAGGCAGAATTGTGTTAAATTGGCAGATGTGTGGGTAAAGTGGTAAGGAAATGCTCATACAGTTTGAAGGTGACATACTTCAAGATTTGGAATAGACAAACCTGGATTTCGAGTTTGTTTCATCACCTATTAGCTGGGGTCCCTAAATTTGTCAATCAACCCTGTTAATCCTCGGTTTCCTCAACTATAAAATTGATCTTTTTTTTTTGCAGTTATTTTGGGAGCAATAAAATGTCTAAGTATTTGGCACATGATTGGCATTCAATAATTGCTAGCCCACTATCTTTTCTTTGAAATCTTTGGTTATTTCAAACAGAAATGGGAACATTTAACATTCAAGATCCTGTGAGTGTTTTGCTTTACTTTTACGGCGTATATAAATAAAGATTTCCTGCCAACTTTGCTATCCAAGTTGGTGATGTTATTTTTGATCATGGTTTTCAGTGTCAGTCAAATTCATAATGAAGTCTAAAAATAATGAAAAACTTACTTAAAGTTAATATACTTTTCTTTCAACTTTGGCATTTATGATAGCTTTCTGCACTTACGCAAACTTTCAACACTTCCAGGGGTTACAAGCATCTAGTAGTCCCTTCTTAGCTGCAGTTTCACTTCTGGTGGTGTCAGTTACCTGTGGTCAACCGAGCAGAGATTTTGAGAGACTGCATTCACGTAATTCTATTACAGTATGTTGTTATAATTGTTCTCTTGTATTATTGTTGTTATTTCTTACTATGCCTAATGCATAAATTAAACTTTATCATAGGTAGGTCTTTATTGGGAAAATCCTAGTGTACATAGGGTTTGGTAGTTTCAGTGGTTTCAGGCATCCACTGGGGATCTTGGAATGTATCTCTTCCACCAACAAGGGGGCACTACTGTAATTTAATAAAAAAAGTAGTAACTGCCATTTCTTGAGCATTTCATATGCACCAGGCACTGTATTGAAAATATAACATGTAATTTTTTTTCCTTTATCTTTACTTAGAAAACAGAAACACAAAGAGGCTAAGTAATTTGTCTGAGGTTATACAGCGACTAAATGGTGAGGCTGGAAATGGAAACTGCCTTATCTCCTGACTTGAGAACTCCAAAATGGAATCAGTCAAGTCAAACTTGTTGACTTGGTAACAAATAAACGTAGCAGTTCGCTATTTTGTAACCTGGTGCTCCATCTGAATGTGTTCACTGGGCTTGAAAGGTCGACAGTTTCCCTTCCCCCTATTTGGTGGAATGAAAGTTTTCCAGCTACATAGGTCCTATATACCTTCCATATATTTGTCTGTCCTCAGTCATTTCCAAGTATACCCTTAAGTAGAGAAATTACTTCTAAGAAAGACGGAGGCAAAACTGTCTCAACTCATTGAACATATCTAATGGACAGAAATATTTTGCAAAATGTTATAAGGCATCTAGAAATTCATAATTATATGAGAAATATGATCAATGCTAATAATAAGGTTAGAGTTTAGATACGATATGCTATAAACCAGATGAGGTTCTAATTGTGGGGACCCAACACCTGATGTCAGTCCTTCTTGTGTTGGATCTCTCTGTAACACTATCCCATCCCCTACCTGTGGCTTTCTGAAATTCTTCTAAGGGTCTGAGGCACTCCTCATCGATCACTTTCTTTAGTGATACCATTTTATCTTCCTTCTGTTTTCCCGCTCTTCTTAAATAGTGAGGGCTGCCCCTTTTGAGTCACTTCTACTCCCCATCTCTCTGCATCCCTGAAAGATATTAGTTGGGGGTTTTTTGAGAGATGAATCTCAAATCCTGGATAACGTGTGTATGCTGAAGGCTCATAAGCGTCCATTGCCAGCAAGATCCCACTTAATTACCCGAGTCTCCTACAAGCCTTGCACACTTACTACACCCTCGGTAACTGGTTATCTTTTCTCCAGAAACCATGATATGCATCAGGCATTGTATTGAAAACATAACATGCTTTTCCCCTTAATCCTCACTTAACAGAAACAGAAACTTGGATATTGACAGTTTTAAATGATATCAATATCTCTTTAACCTCCCTCCTATCCAACCAGTCATCAAATCCAATCTGCTCACTGTCTTATTCTCTACAGTCAGCTTTGGCCTATCTCGCTATGGCCTTGGTCCAGATTCTACCGTTTCTCTCCTAGATTGTCTCAAACTAGTCTTTCTGATAATGCCAACTTTTCCTCATATAGTTCATTACTCGTTCCTCCTCTAGATGTATCATCCTAACAAGTAATGATGATCATCCTCTTTATATTATAGAAATATGTTTTTAGAGTGAAATCTAGACTCTTCTCAACAGCAGAGTCTAGGCAGCCTATTCACGCCCTCTCCCATCTGCCAGCCATGCTAAATGTTTTAGTCCTCTGGGTTCATGCCAGGCTAGTTTGAAGTTGAACCTGGTGAGAGCTAATCCATTTGCCTAGGATATGGTCTTCATATGTCAAATCTCAGAGCAAATTACCTCCTTTGGGAACATCTTCCCAAGCTCCCCTAAGCCCACTGATCTCTGTCCTCTGTACACAAACCTTTTGTTCATATATTTGTGGTAGCTCTTACTATTGTTGTATGTATTTGGCAAAAACCCACTAAATTGGCGCTTCTTTTAGAATATGGAACTCATCTTATTCATCTGGTCATCTCCCACATCTAACTAACATAGTGCAGAGATGTTTTCAGTGTATTTGTGGAGAACTAATAAATGAGTGGCCTGATCCAACACATCTTTAAGGCGAAGAAATTTCTTTACTTCAGTTTATGATATAGGTTGTTATTTTCCCAATTTTTTTTGTTAAGATCAAGTTTTATTCTTTTTCCTATAGAGATCCATTTTTCGTAACTACTTTGCATAATGAAACATTGTGATTTGTTTTTGTATTTTTACCAATAGACAACATGTACCTGGCAGCCCTCATTTTTTGAAGTTCACTAGATGAACCTTTAAACCAAATGATATGCTATAAACTGAGGCAAAAGCAAAGGTGCTTTAATTGCCTTATGCAAGTACATGAATATGTGTATGAAATTGAGTTGGCTTTTTGAAATATTGATAATCATGGTCCTTGAAAATCTCATTTTTAAAAATAATTCTATAAATGTATGTTAGTGCTAATTTTATGTTCTAATGTATAGCTCCTAATAGGCTTACTGCAAATGTGGCAATGTACAGTCCTCACTGACTTGGTTCACAAAAATCAAGGTGGCCCTTGGAGTCGTGCATTGCACAAGCCTCAACATCGTATGAAGCAGGCTTTCCTACTCATGAATGATTATCAGAAAGAGAATGAATTTTGAGTAATGTCCATAAATGGACTAATATGACGAGAGATTGAAAAAATATCTCCCTAATAAAAGCGCCTTCGTTAAATATAGAAAATAATGAGCTACAATTGTTTTTCACAACTTGTGAACACCTGGCTTTGTGAGAGCCAGGCATACATACATTCATAGTCTTACTGCTTTGATTCCACACTACAGAAGGATAAGTCCTCTTTTCTCTCCTGAAGAGCAGTAGACAACACTGGATTACATGAAGGAAAGTGGTAAATGATATGATACTATTTAATTATGGCTTAATTTTATTTTGCAAATTTGAAGAGAAATGTCTTAAATATGTTAAACTGGAGTATTTGGGTTTTTATATTAATAGTTCTTTATTATTAATAGTTCTATATTATTAATCTCTAATAATAGCCACTGATAAAGCATTAATAGGCTTCTTCATGCTTTAAAAATCTCGCAATTTCTTTTAATCCTTTCAACAATTTTTAGACCCAGAACTTCCAAAGGAATTATTTCCTGACCACTAAATTACTTATGATAAAGTGTGAGGAGGTATGCCAGAAAAGCTTTTTTTTCTTTTTCTTTCTTTTTTTTTTTTTTTTTTGTGTGTGACGAGGTCTCTCTCTGTTGCCCAGGATGGAGTACAGTGGCGTGATCTCAGCTCACTGCATCCTCCACTTCCCAGGTTCAAATGATTCTCCTGCCTTAGCCTACAGAGTAGCTGGGATTACAGGCACGTGCCACCATGCCCAGCTAATTTTTTATTTTTATTAGAGACGGGATTTCACCATGTTGGCAAGGCTGGTCTCGAACTCCTCACCTCAAGTGATCCACAAGCCTTGCTTTCCCAAAGTGTGGAAGATTTATTTAGAAGAGCCCTGATGAGTTTTCTCTTATTTCTTGTCAAACTACACAAACTGTTGAGACAACACTTGTGGACAAACTCCCGAGACAACCTCATAGGAGGGGTCCATTTGCTTTAGCTCATCAATTTTTACCAAGTCACATTGGGAATATAGGAGAATTTAGCCATGCAATTATGTGTGTATTCATTGCCCAGGTAGGAGTGTGTGTAGGGATGGGGGTCCACAGATTTTGAAAAGAGATAGCCTTCTTCTGATGATGACTGATACAGTTCCCTAATTATTAAAATAACTTGTTATTGTCGATGTGGTGCTGCCTAGAACAAGTTGACTGATTTATTTGTGATCCTGTAAAAGATATCTTATTATCAGTGCAGCTGATCATTTTTGTTTATTATTAATCTAAAGAACTTTAGTACTAAGGAATTTATTTTCAGGGCAATAGACATATTTTCTTTCAATGAATGACTTGATAATGATGATGGGAACTTCAATAACTAAGATATGAATGTTTTGAAAAAGGTGCATGACACTTGAAAATGCAGAGATGTGCCTCTCCGAAATGCGTTTACAACTGAATCTGAGCCAGATCTCAGTGAGTGTCGATTTTTACAACCTTAGGAAAAAGAGAGAAATTGAGAAAGAGACTGGGGGAAGCTCTTCCTTGCTTGGCTGTTCTAATCCAGGCAGAGAGAATGCCCTCAGCTTAGTTAGCTGATCTCTAGAGAGGCTCACCTCGGCAGAAACCAGAGCATGTGTGTGGGTGAATGAATTCAAATACACTACAGGGAGGGCTCTAGAGGACTCCGGTTTTTACTAACTGAAAAGGCAAAAAGTCAGAAGCCACCTAAAAGAGTTAACATCTACACGGTGGTGTTCAGGAAGGCAAGAATGGAACTATGAAGGCTTTCTCTGTATTGTTTGAACGTTGCCATGGCAATAGTTTCCTGCAGAAGTTACATGTTTTTCAATTCCCCAAAGCAGCAAGCAGCCTTTCCCTCTCTTTCTCACTCTCTCCGCATCCATCCCTAGCTGCCTCCATCCTTAGTCCTCCCCATCCCTTTTCTCCTCCCTCTGTCCTTCCTTTTGTTCTCAAGTCCCTCAACCATTCCCTATTAACAACAGAAAATTCCAACTCCAAGAGGTCGCTTTTAGGCAGAATGCGAGTCAGACATACAGTCTTCTATCCGGGGTTCTGTTTTCCCCCGTCTGTTTACGTATTAAAGACCTAATTAGACGGAAGCTGTGGATGGAGGCAGGGTTGGGGCTTTCCCTTGTTGGTAGGACACAGAACATATTATAATGGTTGGTGTTGTGGCGATATGTTAATTGGATCGCTTCAGGCAAGTGCAGAGCAGCAGTCTCTGACAATTAGAAAGAACAATGACTTTACTATGAGTGAGCCCACTCTCTTAACCAGTGGAAGGATTAGCATGCATTGCAGGTCTCTGGAAGGTTCCTGTAGACCCCGAGAGAGATCTGCAGTTGGAAATGCCTCCTGTCTTTTTACAGTTACACTGCTACCCCTCCTTTAGCTTACTTTCCTCCCAAGGGAAGAGGAGTGAGAAGATAGTAAGATATTTGGTTTACTGGGCTGGTGCAGGACCCTGTCACAGACCTGAGCCATAGAATACATTGCAGGGATGTTAAGAAGAAATCTTTGCCTGCTTAATGCACGTGGCCAGTGAATTGTGAAATGGGTCTCATTAGAGCCTTTCATATCCCGGCATGTGCCAAAGTGCTTTGCCGGCACAGCGCCATCACTTCAGGTCCAACCCTTCTGCTGTTCACTGCAGCCAAGAAGGGACAGAGACTCTGTCTGTATTAAAGACTTCAGTCCCATCTCTCTCTGTCTACTGTTCATTGTAAGGCTCCTCTGGGCCTTTCAGTCCAGCCAGGAACAGGAACGAGGTCCAGCGTATCCCATAGGTGTTTATAGAGAGGGAATATTAAGAATTTTGAGCATCACAGATGGATTTCAGGCAGCCAGTGGGTGCTGGCACCCAGATGTTTCCTCTTTTTCCCAGGGCTGGCACCAAAACTGTATCTAGACTTCCCTGCAAATATGCAGATACTCACCTGAAAGAAAGGATGAGTAGTTCAGGACTCAGTCAATCATCAAGGACTTGCTTGTTAGATAAAAAGGAATACTTTACTTTTTCTCAGATTCATATACAAAGGATTTTAAAATGAAATTATATTTCCTAAAACATAGTCCCATGAGTAATACTAATAAATGCCATATACTGAGTACTGTGTATCAAGCACTGTGCCTGTCTCTTACTTAGAACACCCCATGAGTCCACAAAGTTGATGACATAACAGCACAGATGTGGGATCCAGGCTAGTAAGAGCTGTTACTTCTTAGATCTGTGGTTCCAGGCAATTTACTTATTCTTCTGAACCTCAGCTTTCTATGCGTGATATGGGCGTGATTATAGTGCAGGATTGTGGTAAATTAGAATTGAAATAATTCACATAGAACTTTTAGCAGAGTGCTTGGCACATGAAAATATTCAAGCTATTATTTGCAAAAAGAGATGTTTCCTTACAACAATGTTGTAAAATAATTATTAAGCATGTGCCTCCAGAAGAAAGGCGTTAAAAGTAATTTTGGGCAGATTGTTTAATAAAAATGGAAATATGGCATAAGAAAATGAGTTTCTGAATTCGGAATGGTGAAATTGCTGATGTTTTCCGTACAGCTCTATAGTTTGGAAAGTAGAATTGACAAGATCAATGAAGCAGACTTGTTCATTTATTCTGCGCAGGTGATTTTTATCCATCCATATTCGAGTTTTGTCTTGGGACTGATCTTTTAATCTGTCTCAGTTGTCATGCCTTGGATTTGAAATAAGAAGGAAAAAGTCTAGCAAGGTTAAGCAAAAAAAGAGAATTTACTGACATATGTAATTGAGAAGTCCTACAGTACATAGAGTTCAGGTATAGTTTGATCCGGGTGTCTACTGCTCTGTTTTCCCTGTATTTATTTTGACATAGTCCTCTTCCATGGGCTATTTTAATCAAGCCATTGTTTTACATTCCCTCAAACATCACCATAGAAAATTCCACAGTTTTGTCCCAGCACTCCCAGTGAGCACCCTGAGATCGAAGCTGATTAGATTAGCTTATGTCATATGTCCACTCCTCAACCATCATTGACTTTAAGGGAAGGGAGTAGAGGGTCAGTGCTTCCCAAATAGAACTCAGGGGCTGTTGGAAGATAACAGGAATTATGTGCTGGAGACAAAACCACTAATATCTAACATATATCTGGTGGAAGAGGGTGGGAAAGACAAGTTACTATGTTTCACAACTTAACTTGCCACCACGATTAATTTTGTTTGTAGATCTCAGTAATGCTACATTGTATATGGGTGTTGAAGGTTTAATAGCTATTTAAGGAATTTGGTTCTTCCAGCAAATCATCTGGCTGCAGTGAGCAGTTTTTTAGTGGAACAACTTCATCTGCATTCATGCTATTTTTGCATCATTCCTCTCATCTCTTAGAAACAGGTCTTTGTTTCTGAAAGAGAATTTATAAGTTCTTTTTTGGAAATGAAGAAACAAAAGTAAAAACCAAAGAATCCTGTTCCATCAATAACAGCTCACTGGCAGAGGATCTTTAAAACACCTTGAACACCCACACTCCTGGTCACTTGTCCCAGCCATAGATATGCTTCTATCAAGCTCTGATTTAATCTAATTGTTGTTGCAAAGGTCTTAGCAGTGCCATACGCTGCTCCAGTTCTCTCCATTATGCCTACCCAGCGATGGTGATCTAGGGCTTGTGACACGTCTTTTTCTTCTTCATAGGCAATGTGAAGGAAACAAATATCTGTCTTTTGGATACAAATATTTTTTAAGAAGCTCTGTTCAAAGTACATGACTGCCTTCCAAGTTCAAGGACTTATCTCTTTTGAAGTCTTAATACTGTGTGTTTCATATTGGGAACGCTGTATTTACTTCATACTTATGCAGTGACATGCTCAGAATTGAGAATCAAACCAAGTTCATGGATTTCTCATAAAAGCTATTGGAGAACCAACGTCTGGTGAAGTAGGTTTCTCCTGGGAAGTTAAAGCAATGAAGAAGACGGCCACGTTTTTGAGCACCTGTTGTATGGTAGCAATAGTAGTGAGTTACTTTATATATTTTATCTCACTCTACCCTTATGATACCTGCAATCATAGCAACAATACATTTAAAAAATCAGTGATCGGTAACATTTATGGAGTGGTTGCTACGACTAGGCACCTTCTAAAGGTTTTACCTTTGTAAAGACATTGAAACCACAAGCAAATAAGTAGTAAGCACCCTTTTTAAAGGCAAGAAAGGGAAGCTGAAAGAAGTGCAATGACTTATCCAGGTCACAGAGACAATAAATGACAAAACTCTACTTTGAACCCTTGGTCAACACAGTGGTTTTCTACTATGCTGGGCTGCCTCTCACATGGGACTACTTACTTCTACCGCTAATTAATAATAATAATAATAACTGGATAATGGATTTCCTTAAGTTTAAAGAAATAACACTGAGTAAGATCTGCAACTCTTTCCCTTAACCTCGCTGCTTTTTATCTGTTCCTTCCCCTTTCCTCCTCTTCTTATCCTGGGTGTTCTCAGTCCGATAATCTGTTATAGTATTTTGCCTCTAATTTGACCAGGGCAGCTGCCCAGCCACAACTCTTGATATTTGAAAATAAAACTTTTTCTGCATCATTTATTTTAAATATGTCAACCCTTTGAAATCGCCACAAATAAACCACAAGGGTCTTTAAGGAGGCCTTATGATTTATCTTATGTTGGGAAGAGTGAAGGAACATTTAATATATCAGTGATCCCTGGCAACTGACTTTGCAAAGTCTGCACAGGTATTAGAGTTGGCAGGCCTTACTCCTTAAGATGTGGTGACGCTAACAGTCACAAGCTTAGCTGCATAAGGCTTTAGCACATATATCCTGCCTCAGTGGTTATCCATCAGAAGGCATCCTCCTCTGTATATAGAACTAGGAAACTGGGCCTTTTCCTCCACAGCTCTTAATGCTCTTTTCCTCACCGGGATAGTACATGGGAGAGGCAGGAAGACATAGAGTGATCTTGCTCTGGAATACTGTCATTGCTGCCTTTCCTAGGAAGGTACTAAACAACATTGCCATTTTCAGCTTGTCTGGGCGTTGGTCCAGATGTGAGGCAATGCCCCCAATCAGTTTACCTACTCTTTCAGCATATAGCCCATAAGTTTGCTTATGACACAGATACTGCAGCAGCAGGGTAGACAGGCACGACACAGCATGATTGCAGAATCTGTGGACACAAACATTTGCTCGCTTGAACGCACACACACGCACGTGCGTGTGCACACACACACACACAACTTGATTCACACCAATTTATCTGTGTCCTGAATTCCCACATGACTTCTCCTAAAGGGCCTTCTCAAGAAGTGTGCAACTTATCTTTCTCTGTTATTCAAGGTACCAGGAGAAGAAGTGATATTGAGGCAATGCACTATAAAATCAGGACATGGTTTATATGAGAATATCTGAGAATTATCTGAAAATCATTATCTGAGAATGATTTTCCTTATTGCCTGCTCCATATTTGACTGAACACCTTCTGTACAAATAAAAGTAGCTTTAGTACCAGTTGTGGCTTCTTATCCCTAAATCTAAGACTTTTTAAAGACAAATGAAAGAGGATTGGTGCTAGTCGCTATTGTTTGCTTTAAGCAAGACAAAGCAGACTCTTGTTTCCTATAATCTCCAAAATATGTCCCTTCCCTATTCTAACTCAGCATTAAGTACTTATCAGACCCAGTAACTGTAATGTAATCACACCCTGAGTTGCCCTTCTCCGTCCAATCCATCTTTATCATGTTATTTATCTTCCAAATAATCATAACACACTGGTTTTATGCTGTTCTACTAACAAACCTTCACTTGCAAAATATATGCCAGCCCCGTAACCAAAATCTCCTCCAGAGAGCCTCTATATCTCAGCTCCTCTTCTCTCTCTCAATTCCAACATGTATTTCCTAGCTATGCCATATTGGTTTTTTATTTCCAATATCTTGTTTTGAATGGATAATTGTTCTGTATGCTTATTATTTGTTCCTGCTTTTAGCAGGAAGGCTCTCTGAGGTCAGCTGTTTGACGTACACCTCTGGGTCTTGCCTTCATGCCTTACATATAGTGGATACCCAATAAATACTTTGTGATTGGAAAGAATGTTCTTCACAAGCTTCCAACTGCTGATCTTAAAGTTTTTAAAAATTCAACTGAAATCCTGATGTTTTTGGTTAGATTTCTATTAATCTTTCTAATAGCCCCATAGACTCCATTTGGGGCCAGGCAACCTTCATTAGGGGAACCCATTTAGTAGTGTGTTGACTTTGAAATAGAAACAACTCTCTTTTGCTGAGTTTCCTATGGTGTTTCTTTAGAGAGCTGGTGGTGGATGAGCAGTAATTTAGAGCTCTAGGTCTCCTGTGGCTGTTTGCTTAGCAGCAGTCTATAACTCCCTAGTCAGGGCAACCTGCTTCTGTGGGCTCCGTGGTGCTTCAGAGAGATACCTGCTTTTGTTATTCTGTAGTATAGATATGATGGGTGGATTTCCCAGGATGTCCCATGGGAAATGCTCATGTGTATAAGATGTTTCTTTTTCCAGCCTATTAATGTTTAAGGAGCAGGATGAAGTTGTTACATTTAACGTTTCAAATCTGCCTTGTTTGCATATTATTCTAATATGTAGCAATGGTCCCTGAAGCTAGACTGCCAAGTGGCAAGTATAATGATGAATCCTGCAATAACAGATAGAAGCAAAGAAGCAGAATATAGTGTCTTTCTCACATAATTAAATTTCTAAGTTTAAAAGACAGACTCATTTATTTTTCTCTTGTCATTTCATTGGGATCAAAATATCCTTTTGTGAAAGGTGAAGGATTATGATAGTAGTAGATATTTATTTTTTAATTCTAATGTCAACACTTAGCAAGAAATGAAGTCATATAGATGTAATTGCACAAGTGTGTGACAAATGACTACCATGTCTATTATTCACTTCGATCGTCTAGGACACTGCTATAAACATTAGAGCCCTTGAAAATAACCTTGAGCAGGTGGTTGCAAGTGAAATAAGAAATATGGATGTCAATCACTTTCGCTTCTTAGCAGTACCTTTGTAATGGCTGTTTCCCAATGCTGAATGTAACTGTCACAGGTGACACTCGACTGAGGATGCTGCTATGCTCTGGTTGTAGGACTATTTAAGTTACCTCTTTCCTGAACCTTATGTTTCTGTGAAATAAGGAGTTTGATTGTGATGCTCTCTGGTATTCTTTTCAGCTATCTAAGATTCTGAGCTATTTCACAGAACTATTTACAGGTAACAGGACTGTCTTTGCCAGAGAGAATGGAAATACATTTTTCTAGTTCCCCTTCTCAGACTTTCTGGGTGGCTTATTTCCTTTCTTTGCCACTTCTTACCCTCCTCTGTCTCCTTTTTCATTATGCTTACCAAATATATTTACTACTATCCATTCTAGCCAAGTCCATCTTCATATTGCAGTTTCTTTGTGTGTGTGTGTGTGTGTGTATGTGTGTGTGTGTGTGTGTGTGTGCGTGCATGTGTGTGTGGCTATTCCGCAGGGTAAGCACTTAATTTCAGACTAGCTTCCACTAATTAACTACAAAATTAAGTAGGTGAATTCATTGATTCAGCACTTGGTTTGATGTTTATATTAACTCATTGAAAGGGAAGCCCTGGATGTGGCCAGAGGCTTGACGGGAATCTTTCCCTCCCCTCCAGAATCTCCTTTGACTTCCCACACTAGATTTCTATCTTGCTATTTCTCAGAAGTATTCATGCTTCTGGGGAGCAGCCAAGTGACCAAAACTGTATCAGATAGGAATGCTATTCTTTGTGGCCACAGAACTAATCATTTCTTGTTCTTCTGCCCCACCTCACTGGCCATAGCTCCAGTTCTGCTTTTGATGCACCTGGAGAATTCTCTTGGGATGCCTACCAAGATTAAAGTGATAGGTTTTTAATGTCACATACCCCATTGCCACTGCCCATCTGCCCCCTACCTCATGCGGAAAATAGAACTAAACCCTTGGTTGAAATCCTCACCTTGCTTCTACCAGAAAGAATGTAGGTTAGAAGCTATAATAGCTTCCACACCCACATCAGAGCAATTAACTAATATTCAGGAAAAGTCCTATCTATTTTTATTTCTGTTTCCAACAATCATGTCTTGTTTCCTCTTTCTTTGCCTTAGCATATCATAACCACAAGTAAGCGACAGGTACGTTGGCCATTTGTCACAGAATTGTGTTTACAGTTTTTTGAAATTTTTCTCCATTTATGTAAAGATTTATAGCTTCTTTAAAACCCTGAAAATAGTATCTAGCAGATAAAATATGTTTTATGATAAAACAGACTGGAATGTGGTTTGTAATAGAGCAACAGCCATCGTAAAGAGGCCTTTCCTTGGAGCCCATCCAAGCAGTTCAGTAACTTGTCTAAAGTAATTGAATTAAGAGAAAAATGTTGGACTATATGTTCTCTGACTTTCTATACTTTCTGTACTTTGCGTCCCCGTTAAAAGTCGTGAGTTAAGCAGCATTGCCTTAAGGTAGTATATTTGTTCTATTTATTAAATTACATGCCTTAATTATTAGGATAAATTGACCTTATCTTCCCTCTGTAGCATTAGTAGTTGCCTTTATCATTGTCCCCCAGAGCTTCACACATATCCCTACCGTAACACTTACCACATTATTTAGTAATGTATGTTCTCTGTCTTCCCCCATGGCCCTAAGCTTTGTCTATTCAGGGAGCCAGACTTCTTCTTTGTGTACCTCTTTGATACATACTGCGTATTAAATCAATATTGAAAAAAATAAATGAAATACTGAACACTTAAAGCTTAGAATTTATTTAAAGCATGATGTAATTTATCTGGTAACACTACATTTTGAATTAGTAAATTTATTTAGCAAAACTTGACATCACAGTGTTTTAAATTATTGTGTCCAGCAGTGGCATTAAACTCATCATACAAATTAGTGTCTTAAGTCACTATTTTGAGTCTTAATCATATTGACACATGGCTTTAAAAATGTGATTGCATTAGTAAAAGTAAAAGAACTAATTAGTTTCAATCAAGTTACCATTTTGCAGGGTCAAAAAAAGATGAATCATAGGTTTACACTCTGTTCACAGAGTCTGAATAGTTTAACTAAGCTTTTGTAATAAGATATGCTTTCCTCCAACAAGATTTTTGGTTGAAATGCAAAAAAAAAGATGTTTCATTGAAGTTATCATTTCTCACTAGCAAATATTTTATTGCTTTTTAAAAATGTACTAAGAATGGTACCTTAAGTGCCTTTCAGGCAATGTTTCTTTCACTTGGGGTCTTACACATCTTTAGAAATGTTTAAAAAAATGAAAAAAGAAAACTAACAAAAAGCTGCAGGACATTTCTGCTCCCTCCTCTCTTTCATACATACAATTTTTCGAGAATTTCTCTGATGGATCTTGGTTAAAGAATAGATGATTCTTAGAATAAATATATGTAGAGTATCTCTAATGCCAGGACTCACAGCTGCCTTTCATCTATTTTATGTAGGCTTATATTTTTGAACCAGGACATCAGACATGGGTGATCAAGGAAGGTTTGGGCACATTGTGTTTCAGACATTCAGTTTACCTGATTTCTTGAGTCTGCATAATTGGGTTCATAGTGTTCCACAGTTAGTGAGTAAGTTTTGTATTTGTTTTTGTTAAGGCCAATGGAGAAAAATGTTAACCATAAAATATCCACCAAATAACTATTTCATTATGGAAATTTTAAAATATTTTCCCATTATGGGTTCTATTTTCTTAGGTAATTTCCACCTAATGAAGACCTCCCAGCTTTCTGGAACTTCTGAATACATTCCTATTTAGTTTCTGTTCAATTTGGAGAATGTTCACTGTAATGTGCAGATATGGACTGATGTGTCATACCAAGGATTTTCATGGTATTTTACAGAACTGACTTTCAGATAGAACCAGAAGGAACAGGACTAAATGGTAGTATGACTGGGATTATATTAATAACTGAATGAGTGGGAGATACCACAAGCGGCCTGCTCACTCTGGTTCAATCCAGTTTGTCAAAATCATAGGACATGGTAGAATAAAATGTTACCGTGGGACTCCCTGGGTCTAGGATGCAGTTATGAAATGAATCCATTGATGTCATGCGAGCCACACAAAAGTCCCTCCCTGAGTGATATTCGTGTGCCCTCACCCATACTGACAGACAGGGATCTACATTCGGAGCTGATAGAAGTGAAGAATGAGTGTGTCATAGCCCAGTGAAAGGTCTAGAATTGAGCAGAAATACTGCCTTAGTGGCTTCAGGAGACAGGGAAATGCCAAAGCCTCCATTCATTGAAGCTGTTTCAGCCAGAGCCAATACATGAGCACATTTGACATAGTTTATTAAATGTCTGAACAAATTATTAAATGTCTGCTATGTGGTATGCTAACCAGTATCAGTTCATGCTAGTTTTGAAATCCTCCCTACTACATAGAGTTTTAAAGTTAGTAAGTTAGAAAGGAAGAACTTTACTTTTCATTCCCCACCTTTGTGTTCTGTGATTTAGGGAAATTCATTTAACTCTTCCAATACTGTTTCCTAATTTGGAAATGCAGCTGCTCTGCTGTCTGTCTCACATTCGGTGTTGTTGAAAAGATGGAAACATGGCAAAGCAGAGGAAACTGTAGACTTTTCATGTAGGAAAGGCTGAGGGCTTACAGTCTGCTGGAAGAGAAGGGGATATTTGGAACAGTAGACTAGTTACATTTTCCTAGGTAATAAATATATCTGGGTAATTGGGGGTAGCAATGTCGATGCACATTATTTTGAGATAACATACATCCTATCCTTTCATGCATATGAATATCTCTTATGATGTTTAAAAGGCAGCTCAAATGGAAGGTTTACAACTTTTGTGGCAAAACCCTGCTGATAGTAGGTGCTCAAATGTAAGTATTCTCAGCTTCTCTCCACTAGCCACCTTACTGCGGAAGGAGAAGTAGAAAAGGCATTAAATTGGGCTCACCCAAATTGTTTATGTACACTACTGTGATCAAAATCACCTGATACGCATGATAACCCTCAATGTCATTCTGCCTAAAACACTCAATAATCGAATTAGTTGCAGCTATAGATGCTGTGGCAGCAGAAATTTTTGTTCACTGAATTGCCAGCTTTCAATGAACTGTGCGAGGAGCAACTGTGTGAAAATGAAAGTCAGGAGTCTCCCTCTTCTTCTCTTCACCTCTACCTCATTGTCAGGAGGATTTGGGTTCTTAGGTTAGTTGAAAGAATAGAGGTTTTATGAATAAAATAGAAGAGGATAATTCTCTGTTCAAAGAAAGAAGAAGAGAGTGTTGTGGGCAGAATTTTGTCCCTCAAAATTCATAGGTTGAAGTCCTATCACCCAGTGCTTCTAAATTTGAGCATATTTACAGATAACATCTTTAAAGAACTAATTAAGTTAAAATGAGCTCTTTATAGAGTGAGCCCTAATCCAAAATGACTGGTTTCCTTTAAGAAGAGGAAAGTTGGACCCAGATATGCAAGCAGAAAGGAAAGACTGAGAAAACAGCGAGAAGTTGGCCATTTTCAAGCCAAAAAGAGAGGCCATCAAAGAAACCAAACCTTCTGACACCTTGATCCTGGACTGCTAGCCTCCAAAACTGTGAGAAAATGAATTTCAATTGTTTAAACCACCCAGCCTGTGATATTTTATTACAGCAGGACTAGTAAACAAATACAGTGGCAGTGCAGTCTTTCCCTTAACTGGACAGGGGAGCTGTGGCTATCATTAACATAAGAAATAAGGAAAGCGGGAGGCCAAGACGGGTGGATCACGTGGTCGAGAGATCGAGACCATCCCGGTCAACATGGCGAAACCCCGTCTCTACTAAAAATACAAAAAATTAGCTGGGCACGGTGGTGCATGCCTGTAATCCCAGCTACTCGGGAGGCTGAGGCAGGAGAATTGCCTGAACCCAGGAGGCGGAGGTTGCGGTGAGCCGAGATCGCACCATTGCACTCCAGCCTGGATAACAAGAGCGAAACTCCGTCTCAAAAAAAAAAAGAAAAGAAAAGAAAAGAAAGAAAAGAAATAAGAAATGCAATTCTCCCTTTATCTCTACCAGCAGGCGTGAACTATCAGCTTGGCAGTCCTCCCGAATGGGAGGTGTACAGGCATAAGTGTTGCTATTTCAGGAGAAGCCTTTAGGGTAACCTTAGAAGCCCCACATGTGGAATGGTTTTATATATTTCAGGTAATCTAACTTCCTTCTATCCTGCACTTCCTCAATAGAAACAGATTCTAAAAAGGAATCCCAGGTTCTAAAGGGAAAATATTTGTTAGCCAGATATTTTAGGATCTGTCTCAAAATATTAGGATTGTTCATACCACTACCACCTCCCCCACCATGTTAGTTACTAATGTGCTATTCAGGGATCTTTTACTCTTGGAAAGGGTAGGGATAAGAAATGTATATCACTTAAAGTACACACAATCAGACTATATATTGCTATGAAGTTATTTGTACATTATTACTATTTACTGTGTAACACAGTGAAACAGAACTCAGGTTAAACTGAAAGGAAAGAAAAGGTGAAATCTTACTAGTTTAATTTTGTGTCATTACAGGGAAATGGTGACTGTTGGTTTGGAGTGACATAGTGACGTGTGAATATTAAGTATGAAATGAGATAGACCTTGATGCTAGCCATAGTTAGGGGCTATCACCGGGACTACCTTTAGGATATAAATTTCCTAAATATCGTTTTCCTCGCCATAAATGGGATAATAGTAAATAGAAATAATGGTTACCCTAAATGGGAATAATAATATTACCCACTTCATTCTGTTATTAAATTAAAATTGGTGTTATGTAGTTGATGGACACATAGTAAGAACTCAATAAATGTTAACAATTATTAATCTTCATGATATTTACTTTCAATATGGTCTTTGTAGTGGAACAGTGTTTAAGCTAAACAGAGATTTTATGTTGACTTGATTGCTTGGCACCATTTCTATTGCTTCTCATTATGAGAAATATCACGTTTGTAGCATGAGGAGTACAGCTGGGTTGAGACTGAAAATGCTCTGAAATAGCAACATCAGCTGTAGATTTTAAATACATTCAAAATAATCCTACTTGAGGCCTGTAAGCTGAGGTTCTATCTGAAACACAGAGCCTTTAAGTACCAATATTAGCTTCTTCCTACAGAAAATAGAAGCCAAAAAGTACCCGAATTCAAAAAAGGTTTAAACAGGGCTAAAACAATAGGCTTGATAAAGCTACTTTAGTGATTCTACCTAGAGTTTCTAAACCAGGGGTTCTCAGTCCTGGCTATGCATAGGATCTTCTGGGGAAGTTTAAAATTCTCAATATGGGTGCCCAAGCTGCATATTCAGATTCCAGGGATGGAGCCAGAATAGAATAAGCATGTTTTCAAAAGCTCCACAAGGGATGCTGAAGTACATGCTAAACAGAATCTCCAGATGGTTCCCAAAGTGTCATGTGTTAAAAGCCTTATTTTTAATTAATTAATTACTTGATTTTTTTTTTTTTTTTTTTGCTGATTTCTTTACCAGTGCTATGGTTTGATGTTACACAAATTCTAATCCAGTCTCTGAAAACCATGGTTTTTTTCTAAAACAGCTGCTTATTTGTATCATTAATATCTCTTCATCTTCTCTTTGAAATATATAATACCAGTGAGAGTAATATAAATTCATGATGAATTTTAAGGCTCTCTATAAAGTCATGTAAGTCTAAAGTTCTTCTATATAAAACAATATGCAATATTTTCTTACTATAAACTGTAAGTCCCAAGAGATTTTGTATTCAATTTAGGAAGCATCATGGTTTTTCAAGTCTTCTTGAAGTTCTTGATGGAATGTGATCTTATGACCCTCCTGTATCTCACTTTGAAGTGCCTTCAGCTGCCATACTTAATGGTAGTCATTACTCATATTTAAAAAGGCAAGTAGGCTGGGCGCAGTGGCTTACCTGTAATCCCAGCACTTTAGGAGGCCAAGGCAGGCAGATCATGGTGTCAGGAGATGGAGACCAGCCTGGCCAACATGGTGAAACCCTGTTTCTACTAAAAATACAAAAATTAGTCAGGCGTGTTAGCAAGCGCCTGTAATTCCAGCTATTTGGGAGGCTGAGGCAAGAGAATCGCTTGAACCTGGGAGGCGGAGGTTTCGGTGAGCTGATATCACACCACTGCACTCCAGCCTGGTGGCAGAGTGAGACTCCATCTCAAAAAAAAAAAAAAAAAAAGAGCAAATACTAAGTTCTTTGACAAGTCAACAAACAACTAGAAATACATTTTGTGTTTTAAGGACCTCAACATCTGGTAGGATAGGCTTAAGAGAATGATTGATTCCACCACACTTCTGAAAAGTATTATTGCTCTTTCCTGTACTATATGAAAAAGTGGTGATACAACAAAGATACGGGGTCTTTAGCTGACTTTAGCTGTAGGCCATTCTCAGAAAATATTAACTTTTCCTTCCACCCATTGACTTGCTGTTTGTGTGTAATTTCATCTCCAGAAAAAAAGAGGCACAAGGAGAGCAATGAAGGGTTCGAAGTAGGGAGTTTATGAAGTGGAAAGTCAGTAATTGCAGGAAGTTAAATATGTTTCTGTAGATAACAGTGAGTCTATCACTTTATAGTATACAAACCTAACATTATTTTCACTGAATTTTATTCTGTATTTTCTAGTCTTCTCTTCTGTTTACAGGCCCATGCCCATTTGAAGCAAAACTAGTATTTGAAAATTCAGACTTGAACATACCTGAAATATGATTATTAGTTTTACACACAAAGAGGCTCCCAAAATGCCCCATCAAGCACCTCACTTAAAAACATCCTTCATACAACATGTTTGCACTCAGATACATTGAAGCAGCTTCAATGTGTAAAATGAATTACCACTCACTAATATCATACAAGTTAGTAAGTTAACATATTTTTTTATTAAATACTTATTTGGAGCCAAAATCATGCATTTCATTGAGGATGTAAATGAGGTTTGACATATTTCTTTGGTTAAAAATTATTTTATTCTATCTGAGGACACAAAACTACTTATAACAGAGAATGAGTTCTCTACCCTCATCCTTCTTGATGACAAGATGTTCATTCTCAAGAAAAGAATTGTATGATCAAGTCAAGAGATACCTTGAATATCAAAAAGAGGTTTAGGATGAAGCTAAATTTTAAATTGGACCTTGACAGAGAGAAGGAGAGAGAGAGAGAGAGAGAGAGAGAGAGAGAGAGAGAGAGAGAGAGAGAGAGAGAGAGAGAGCAAGCATACCTTTTTAACAAACATACACAGAAATCCAAAATTCTGGAAATGAATTTTATGTCAACCAGTGTGAGTCAATGGAACAAACGTGAAACATTAAAGACTAAGCAATATCAGTCTGAATACTGTCTCTGTCACTGACTGACTATACTCCGTTGGGCAAGCTATGAATTCTTCCTTCATCAGTTTTCTTACCTTTGAATGCAGTTAATAAACCAGCCTTAGAGAGTTGTCAAGATTTCATAAGATACCCATGCAGAAGATCCAACAAATGTCTTCCTTGTTTTTGGAGTCATATTATTTAAAGCAGTGCTGTATTCAGTATAACACATGATGGCCCTGCCAAAGGCTCTGATTTATTTAGACGGTAACTTGGGAAGTGTTGGAATAGGACTTAACTGTAACAGTTTAATCCTTTGTTGTTGTCATTGTTGTTGTTGAGACCAGGGTCTCACTCTGCCATCCAGATTGAAGTGTAGTGGCACAATCCAGGCTCACTGCAGTCTCGACCTCCTGGATTCAAGCAGTCCTCCCATCTCAGCCTCCCGAGTAGCTGAGACTGCAGGCATACAACGCCATACCCGGCTAATTTTTTAAATTATTTTGTAGAGATAAGGGTCTTGCTATGTTGCTCAGGCTGATCTCAAACTCCTGGATTCAAATGATCCTACTGTCTTGGACTCCCAAAGTACTGGGATTAAAGACATAAGCCACCACCCTGGCCTTCTTCTTTTGTATTTTAATTGTTTTTAGTTTTTGAGACAAGGTCTCACTCTGTCACCCAGGCTGGAATATAGTAACGGAGTCACCACTTACTGGAGCCTTCACTCCTAGGCTCAAGTTATCCTCCGACTTCAGCCTCCAGAGTTAGCTGGGATGACACTGCACCCAACCATGCCTGGCTAATGATTTTATTTTTTGTAGAGATGGGGTTTTGCCATGTTGCCCAGGTTGTTGTCAAACTCCTGAGCCCACGCAATCAGCCCTCCTTGGCGTCCCAAAGTACTGGGATTACAGGCATGAGCCACCATGTCCAGCTTCCTCTTCTTTTTAAAACGAAGACACATTGGAAAATGTGCTTCACATTTTTACTCAAATATTATATTAACCATTCCACAAATGTAAAAATGGAATGTCTGTATCTGTTTAAAATCTGTCAAATTCTTCCTTCTCGTCTTACAAACAAACAAATTATGTTTAGATTTGCCATTGCCCCAGCAGCAACTCAAATCACCATGAATTGAGCAGACTCTTAGCGAGTGGATTTTAATGATTTATTTATGTATGCATATAATCCCTTCATCAAATATGGACCACATACTTGTCTGCCTGAGTTGAATTTTATTGATATTTTTTTCCTTGCTTCTAATTCTACCGTTTAGATTCCAATTCCTGACAATGCCAAATGGCACCATTAGTGCTGTTAGGAGTTGAGTGCTGTTAGGAGAGAACAATCCAATCTTCCTCATTGGTTGTGACTTTAGTTGAAGTGTGGTTTTTAATTTGAGACACTCTGAGGTTGCAAAAGAGATAATGGAATATTTAGACCATGGAAGATTTAGAAAGCAGGGAAAAAGTGAAGACCTTTAAAAAATATCTAAAACTGTGATGTTTACTTTGAAAAGTAACTTTTCTAACAGTATGTATATTCTTAGAGCCCATTTAAATTACTTCAACAGCTGCAATAATAAAATGACACTGGAAACTCCACACATGAAATGCCCAAGGCAAAGCAAAAGGGCAAAGTAATGAGATCAATCATGCCAAGAAGATAATGAAAGAAAGACCCACTGAGCTCACTCAGGGAAAAACCTTGGGCACAGATATTTACAGTACAATGAAAGAAACGCTGATAGAATTTTGCACAGGGTACTGTGGGAAAATGGAAGGAGGGAACATTAATTTGGCTAAAAATGGGAGGGGGATGAGGAGAAGGGAAGGCTTTATTTAATTCTATGTTGCCTTCAAAACAACATATTTCCCAGTAGAACAGAAAACACTTGGACTGCCTTTTTAAATATGTGGCATGAGACCTTGACCTTTAGCCATTTAATTCAGTATTGTAAAGCAATACTGGACAGTGTGCCTCTTTGTTTTCCTGAAGTAGCCTAATAGTTCATGCCTTTATGTAGAAATGGATGGTCTGTGTATGTTACAAGTCTATGAAATTTGAAAGAGATGGGCAGACTAGAGTCTCTGGATGACTGGAAGAGATGTGGGAGGGACTCTTCCCCAGGACTGGATTCAGAATGAGAACAGGGTCTGAAATATCAAGTACAATTTATCCCAAGGACAAAATTTCTCTTCTTGCCAGTTTTTCTCGGGGTAAGTACTGAGAGAAGATAAAGAATGATAGAATAAGAATTCCTCTTTAAACCAGGTTGAAGTTGAGCTCTTCAAAGGGAGCCTAGTTATATTCATCAGCACAAGAAAAAAATTATGGTTCAGAAGATCCAAGTCCTTTATATCTAACAGTCAGAGAATTCAGCTTATGAATATGCAGGTAGCTCTTTTTCAGCTCTTCTTTTTCTCACTGTGCTGTGTTTTTTGGGGTGACTAAAGTGAATGAGTCAGAAGTACAGGTGTCAAAGAATTTGCCAAGTGATTTATTTTTAAATTATGATTTAGAATTGAGAATAGTTTTGAAAATTGGAATTTTTTTTTAAACCCAGCAACTATAAGAAATTTTAAAGTGTTGGCAACTAAAGTGCTTCTAGCAAATAACTGCTTTTTTGTTTGTGTGCATTGGAGGTAGCGTTTCTTCCTGGAAAGGAAAGAACGTGGGCTTTGGAGATACACAGTGCTGTCTGTTTTCAAATACTGGCTCTGGCACTTACGGAGTTGGTAGGTAACATTCAGTGAGCACTTACTATGTGCCAAGCACGGTTCTAGTTCTTTATACATAGGTATTCAATATGTATAGGAAACAGACCAAGCAATTACAATATGCAGATCTAAAGTATAATGGATCAATCAAGATCTAGAATTTCTCAATCCAGTGCCTTAGACCATTCAGCCATGCTTTTTCTCATATAACACCACAGAGATGGGAGGACTGGTCAGGGAAGCATAAACTTCTATGTAAAGTCCTCCAGAAACCCGGGTTCCTTCTGTGTTGTTATCCCTTATTCTCTCTGATTTGATCTTCATCTGGGTAATGTTGGCTCTCCAAAACCAGGCCCACATAGCAGACTATAGGCTGAGCAGCATCAATTAAAGAATATGACCTCCAAGAAGCACCCATTGGTTATGTTCATATTCTGTCATCCAAAAATTAGCCTCGTGAATGGACTTGCCTAGGGTGAAGAAAGGAGAATCTGGTGTCTTGCTGAGTAGCCATGGTCTCTATTAAAATGCCAAGGACAGAGCCAAGCACTGGGCATGTGCCTGTAGTCTTAGCTAGTCAGTAGGTTAAGGTAGGAGGATCTCTTGAGCCCAGGAATTTGAGTCCAACTTGGGCAACAGAGCAAGATCCCATCACCCAAAAATGTAAGGGATAGGACTACCACATTGTGTGATTCCTGAGACTTCCATTCCTGTAGAATGTAATGGGACTGATGACCCCTGGATTTGAGCCATAGAACGGCTTTGGTTGGGTGGAGAATGGATAAGGGAAGATAATGTATAATTTTTCATGACATATTAACTTATTTAACCCTCAAAAACACCTGCCAATTTTATCGTCATTTCTGTAGGCAACTCTGTCACACTCTTGTTGAAAATCGCTGATCCCATGTCCCATAGCAATGTGATTCAGACAGTCAGGCACATACATAATTTGTGCTCTGAATCAATACTATATTTCTCCTCTACCTCAGATAATAATAGTAGAGTCACTATTGTGGGAATTACATCCAGCCAATACATTACTATTTATTAAGATCCTAATATATTCAAGAAACTGTGGAACATCTTGATTGATTTGTTTGAGCTATGAATCAGGGTGGCTAAATCCATTGAGTAGATGCTGGAGATGTCAAGCTCTGGCCAAAAAAATTTCTTTCTTTTTTTTAAAATTATACTTTAAGTTCTGAGATACATATGTAGCACGTTCAGGTTTGTTACATAGGTATACATGTGCCATGGTGGTTTGCTGTACCCATCAACCCATCATCTACTTTAGCTATTTCTCCTAACGCTATCTCTCCCCTAGACCCCTACCCTCTGACAGGCCTCAGTGTGTAATGTGTTCTCATTGTTCCACTCCCACTTATGAGAGAGAACATGTGGTGTTTGGTTTTCTGTTCTTGTGTTTGCTGAGAATGATGCTTTTCAGCTTCATCCATGCCCCTGCAAAGGACATAAACTCATCGTTTTTCATGGCTGCATAGTATTCCATGGTGTATATGTGCCATATTTTCTTTATCCAGTCTATCATTAATGGGCACTTGGGTTGGTTCCAAGTCTTTGTTACTGTGAACAGTGTCACAATAAACACATGTGTATGTATCTTTATAGTAGAATGATTTATAACCCTTTGGGTATATATCCAGTAATGGCATTGCTGGGTCAAATGGTATTTCTGGTTCTAGATCCTTAAGGAATTGCTACACTGTCTTCCACAATGGTTGAACTAATTTACACTCCCACCAACAGTATAAAAGTGTTCCTATTTCTCCACATCCTCTCCAGCATGCGTTGTTTCCTGACTTTGTAATGATCGCCATTCTAACTGGTTTGAGGTGGTATTTCACTGTGGTTTTGATTTGCATTTCTCTAATGACCAGTGATGATGAGCTTTTATATGTTTGTTGGCCACATATATGTCTTTTTTTTTTTTTTTTTGAGAAGTTTCTGTTCATATCCTTCGCCCACTCTTTGATGGGGTTGTTTGAATTTTTCCTGTAAATTTGTTTAAGTTTCTTATTTCTGATATTAGCCCTTTGTCAGATGGGTAGATTGCAAAAATTTTCTCCCATTCTGTAGGTTTCCTGTTCACTCTGATGACAGTTTGTTTTGCTATGCAGAAGCTCTTTAGTTTCATTAGATCTCATTTGTCTATTTTGGATTTTATTGCCATTGCTTTTGGTGTTTTAGTCATGAAGTCTTTACTCATGCCTATGTCCTGAATGGTATTGACTGGGTTTTCTTCTAGTGTTTTTATGGTTTTAAGTCTTACATTTATGTCTTTAAATGATCTTGAGTTAATTTTTGTATAAGGTGTAAGGAAAGGGTCCAGGTCCATTTTCTGCATATGGCTAGCCAGTTTTCCCAACACCATATATTAAGCAGGGAGTCCTTTCTCCATTCCTTGATTTTGTCTAAAACAAAAAAATACTTTTTTAAAGCTTCATTGCTGCATGGAACTTTTGTTTCTAGGACTATGGGATGATGGACTATTTCCATGTTAAGTTTCCTGTAATTGAACCTGACCACTTGTACTATACCCTTTTCATATTTTATAACTTCTAAAACTTATTTTTATCTCTCAGATTTATAATCTTGTTAAATGTTGGTTAGGTAAGATGAAAATGGTTTCTATAGTCTTCCTATAAAATCACGCATATCAGTTTCTCCACTGAAGAATGCCCTATTCTGCCTTCTCCTTACACTGGAAAATATATTAGCCTTAACAAATGATCTTCTCCTCTGATAAAACATAACTCTGACCTAAATATTTGGGCTTATTTTATTATGAAACAAAAAAATTCCAGTAAACTTTAATCTGTTCATTTCTTTTATCAATAACATTCAGTATTTATGTTTTTATTTTCAAATTAACGACCTTTTTTTTCAGCAGGTGAGTTGCTACACACTCCTTAGTGCAGTACATATTTTAAAATAATTGTTTTCAGGCTTGGTGAGGTGACTCATGCCTATAATCCCAGTGCTGTGGAAGATCACTTGAGGTCAGGAGTTTGATACCAGCCGGAGCAGCATAGTGAGACTTAGTCTCTACAAAAAAATTAAAATTAAAATTAATTGAATGTGGTGGTTCTTGCCTGTAGTCCTAGCTACTTGGAAGACTAAGACACGAGTGTTACTCAAGCCCACAAGTTCAAAGTTACAGTGAGCTATGATTGCACCACTGTACTCCAGCCTGCGCAGCAGAGCAAGACCCTGTCTCTAAAAAACTAAAAAACACAAAAAGAATTTTGTGGATGTTTTGTGAATCATTTTGTGTATGTCCCGTATTTTGCATTTCTCCTTAACTTTTTGAAAGAGGGTGAATTAATTTCAACAATCATGGTATATCATGAGAAGAAAGAACATAAATGTCAAAGGTTGCTGACTCCTGGGCTGCTCTATTCATATACGTTATTTTCTGATGATAATTTGGTTATACAAATGATAATCTCTGATGCTGGCCCTCGTTCTCTCTTAGTTCTTTGAACAGGAGCTTTTAATTTTATAGTTCTCTCATCTAAGTGGTAAACAGGACATTTTTGAGGGATGGATATTTTTGAGTGCAGTCTCCGATGGCAACTGCTTGCCTGAATTCTGGCTCCCATACTCCACTAGTAGCTTTGAGTCTCTGGGCAAGTCAGCATATTTTCTGTCTTGACCACTTCATTTGCAAAATAGGTATAACAATTGGATGAAACTCGGAGAGTTGTTATGAGCATTAAAGAATTTAATAGAAATAACAATGCCAGGTACATGATAAGCCTCTGGTGCTATTTAGCTATTTATCATCATTTTTCTTCATCATTATTTTCATGTGGACTTTGTTAATGATGATTCCGTTATTTCTTATGGTGATGTGTTGGTTTCTAGATACATTGGTTTCTTGGCATAGAGAAGTTCAGCTGCAGCAAGTGAACTATTTTTTCTGCTTTCTGCTTCACCCACTTAGGTGGGAGATGAGCAGTAGGGTTTTAAGTAAAGCATATTTTGAAGAATCCAGAGTTTTTCTCTCCTATTTAGAACAGATTTAGGTTGGAGTCAAATGTAATTATAGGCTTAATAAAAGATAAGCCTAATAACTCAGAGTAGAATGAAAAGGGTGCTGGAATTTTGGTATTTCCCATATCTGCTTGGCAAGTTAACTGGTCATAAAATAGGACTGAGCATTTTCTCTATAGGGAGCTTTTTACTAGAGTCTGTCAATGATACAACAAGAATGTAGGAATTGCCTCTAGGGTTTTTAAATTCTAGTTGGCAAAAAGATACTAACATATATGAAATAAATTATATATGTGAGTGCAATATACATACTATTACAATTAGATATTTTGAATAATACACTCTCCAAATACATACTGAGAAAATTGAAAAACCAATATGAGTTGGAGTTGGAAAATCTAGGCTCAAATTGTTTTTTGAGGTGGATTGTTTTTATTTCCAAAGCTCCTAACTATGACTGAGACACATTCATACAGGTGTCTGAGCATTTAGATTGGATCCAAATCCAAACTTGAGGACCAAGGAGTTGAGGACATTCGTATAAAAAGTTGTCCCTACTGTAGTTGTACATGGTGGTAAAAGATTCATCTAGAGACTACGAATCATGGTGAAAATAAAACACAGCGGTGATTTTAAAAGATAGGCACATTGCTCTAATATTTAATGATACAGAGCAGCCCACCTTGTAATTTTAGAAATTTCAAAGAGTAATTCTAGGCCGGGCGCGGTGGCTCAAGCCTGTAATCCCAGCACTTTGGGAGGCCGAGGCGGGTGAATCACAAGGTCAAGAGATCGAGATCCTGGTCAACATGGTGAAACCCCATCTCTACTAAAAATACAAAAAATTAGCTGGGCATGGTGGCGTGTGCCTGTAATCCCAGCTACTCAGGAGGCTGAGGCAGGAGAATTGCCTGAACCCAGGAGGCGGAGGTTGCAGTGAGCTGAGATCACGCCATTGCACTCCAGCCTGGGTAACAAGAGCGAAACTCTGTCTCAAAAAAAAAAAAGAGTAATTCTATTACAGAGCCATATACCCTGTGGATATTCCACCTGGGACCTATTATAGCCATTAGCAATAGGTATCTATGCTGTCTTTTAACGCACGTAAATTTATTTTCACGTAGAACAAGAAGTTCAGGGAAAGAGTGCTTCTGGTTTATCTCACTAGCTCAACAGCAGCATTAAGAACAAACCTCTTTCCATCCTTTTTCTCTGTTCTCAGCTTGTAACCTTAGTGCTTAGAAAAACTCCTCATATAACAATTGCGGGCATCATATCCAGACATGACATAGGCCAAGTAAAAAGAGTATATCTCTTTCTTAAGTCTTTTAAAAGTAAGGAAAACTTTATCAGAAGTCTTTACTAAGCATTCTTTTATATTTCATTGGCTGGAAATACATGCCCAAACCAATGACCAGGAAAGAGAGTAAAGCAACCATGACTGTCTTAGGTGAGTCAAGAATCCCTCTTTGGGGCTGCATCAAGAGTCTTCCTTCTCTGAAGGACATGGCCACATAGAGGAGGGAGGACACCTGAATGAAACATCAGTTTACTTGGGAACTAGAAAGAACAGGGATAAAGACAAAATGTTTTTTAGGCATCCGTACTGTCTATATAACTTGACTTATGGGAAATACTCATGTGTCCTTATATTTTTATACTTGGTATATAGTAAATATGTTGTGTTTTTATTTTCATGGAAGAAAAAGAGGAAGGGAAAAAAGAAAGAAAATACTTTCATATTTTGTTTTGCTCAGTCTTCTTTACTCAGCTGATAGAATTCTTTGGATTTGTTTCCATCAATTCCAGGTAAAGCCCAATAAACATTACTGGACCAAGCAATAGAACCATATTGTCAGAAACTGATTATAATTGGGTGATCTTTCTTGGCAAGGGATCAACTTATTACAGTGATGTATTAAATAGCCCTTCAACATGCCAGAGCCAGAAAACAATGTTCTTTGGAACTAACACTCTTAAACAGCATCCAAATTAATGGAAAGTGCCTGCACTAATGAAATAAAACATCAGAGCTTTGGTAGGAGTTGATTGGCAAAACATCTGATGGCTTGATGCATCTGTCTCCTGATATAAATGGATTCCTCCTTGTAAAAGAGAATGAATAACTGTGGCTGAAGGTAAAGCTCTCGTCTAAAGAAAATGACTTCCTGCCTTCTGCCAGAGTACCTAGGAGCACAATCCTCAGCCTGGTATCTTTGTGCCTACTAAACTAAGATTCTGGCTGTAAAGATAAGAAATATTTTACATCTGCAGTTATGAATACTACATCATTTAGTATTCATTAAGAAAAGATATGATAAAGGCATATTGTATCTTCCTGCTTGATTTGTAAGAATTCAGGACCCGTGGTTACGTAGTTAATTGATGGATTGATTAAGAAATTTTTTTACTTGTTCATTTATTTATTGGTTCATTCATTCACTTATACAAGAATGGAATTGTACATTGGAATTGTACAATGGAATACAACAATGGAATTGTACAATGGAATACAACAAGACACTTAAGAGTGTCTGTTCTTTTCTGGGCACAGCTATATGCTGAATATGCTGAGGTTTGCTGAAGCCAGAGTCCTAGGTTTAAGCCATTTATAGGGCAGTGAAGGAACTGAAGGGAGCTATGCCATGCACTCTATCAAGATTTGTACATATATGCTTCCCAACACTCCCTACAACCCTGCAGGATTGTCATTATTACCTCCAGTTTCAAGAACAGAAAATGGAGACTCTGAGATGAGGTACCATTCAATGTGACTCTAATTTTTGGTGGTGATCTTGGCTCTTGAACATGGAATGATGGCATTCTCCCAAACTACGATCTTTCCACAATAGAGTGAGTGGTTCCCTACCCTAGCCAAATATTTACCCTCATCCCTAGACACCAGGAGAGCTTTGCTATCAAATCCCTAGAGTCAGTTGGTAGATGTTGCTCTGCAGAATGCGTGAATGGATACAAAGCAATCCAACACAACTAAAAAGGTTATAGATCTCAAAGGTGAAGTTGACTGACAATCATAATAGGAAACTCTGTATTTAAGAATAGTAGAATGGTGATTAAGGAATAAATAAGTGGACTCTGAGTTAGATTCTTGTAGCTTTGCTGGAAATAGTAAAACATGGGTTGGTATATCATTGATGCAGTATCAAATTTGTTTTCTGCAGGATATATTTGGCTTCTTTTTAAAGACTTAGCTGCCTCCCAGATAAGTGAAGTTGGCAGACAAATAGCCTTCATTCAAATGATGTTTTACATCAAAATATTTTATATTTGGGTGGAAAGTGATTCTTCATCATCAAGTGCTTCTTATCCTAAGGCTAGAACATTACTCAGTGACATGCATGGGGTGAATTCTAGTCTTCCCATTTTGTGAGTCAGGAGGCTGAATTTCAGAGGGGCAAAGTAGCCTGCAGGAAGTCACTTATACAGCCTCAGAGCAGATGCATTGAGTATTTCTCCCCTGTTGCCTCAACTCTGTTCGGGTTAGCCATTATTAGACTAAACAAATTACTCTGCATAATTTTCTAAAAACAGCTCTCTTAGAGATTATCAATAGTGTTTGGGTAGGCTTCATGTATCTTGAGTAGGGGTAACAGATATATCAGAACTTTGAGTGTTTATCACCTTTGCTGTGTTGACACTTTGGAGCAATAGCTAGAATCATCATGAAAGTTTCAGGAAATTTCTAGTGTTTCTCAAACATGTGAGGCTTGCTCCGCACTCAGTGATTTTGCTTTTCTTGTTTCCTTTGCTTGAAATGTTCTAGAGCAGGTGGTTTTATGGCACATCCCAGACCGCCTCAGGGTTTGGCTCAGGTGTCACCCTATCAGGGAGTTCTTGCTTGTCCACAGGTGTAAGAGTATAGTCCTGTCCTTACAGTTCTCATCCAACCTCCCTGATTGAGTAGGACTCTGGTCCAAAGCATTTATCATCATCTTAAATACAAGAGAATTTATTCATTTTTAGGGCAGGGTATGGAGACTCACACCTGTAATCCCAGAGTTTGGGAGGCCACGGTGGGAGAATTGCTTGAGGCCAGGAGTTTGAGGTCAGCCTGAGCAACATAGAAACCCTTTCTCAATAAAAATAAATAAATAAGTTACAGTGAGGCATGACTGTTTGTGCCCATAGTCTCAGCTACTTGAGAGGCTGAGATGGGACAACTGCTTGAGCCCAGGAGTTCCTGGTAACAGTGAGCTATATTTGGACCACTCCATTGAAGCCTGGGTGACAGAGTGAGACCCTGTCCCTAAAAGACAGAAAACAAAAAAAGCTTACTCATTTTTTTTATTGTCTCTCTCTCTTCATCTAGTACTCTAAGAGACAAGACATTTTGTTTGTTGTATTTACTGTTACATCCTCAGTGTCTGGAAGAAAGCACATGATAGGTACTCATAAATTTGTTGAATAATGGATAAAAATATCCATCAATATGCATATGTCATACAGGAACAAACACACATGCTATATAATTCTAGAAGTTCTATTATGTATATCATATTTTGAAAAAGGAGGAGTTGACTGGGTGTGGTCGATAATGCCTGTAATCACAGCACTCTGGGAGACCTAGGTGAGTGGATCACCTGAGGTTGGAGTTTCAAGACAAGCCTGGACAACATGGAGAAACCCCATCTCTACTAAAAATACAAAATTAGCTGAGTGTGGTGGTGCATGCCTGAAATCCCAGCTAGGGAAAAAGAACTGCTTGAACCAGGGAGGCAGAGGTTGCAGTGAGTGGAGATTGTACCACTGCACTCTAGACTGGGTGAGAAGAGTGAAACTCTGTCTCAAAACACAACAACAAACAAACAAACAAACAAACAAAAAACAGAAAAAAGAGGAGTTGAATAGCTAGATCTAAAAATAATATATTATAACAGCTATAACATTTTGAAACATTGATCTGTGATCTTCTGTCTTCATTAACCTGGTGAATATGAAACATGGACCATGTGCAGAGAATATACAAGTGAGCAGCAGGTGGCTGAAATTCTGCTGTCCAGCTTTACCATTCTGCTCCCTCCACAACCTATGTCATCACCATGCTTTATTCAGATCCTGAGTTCCCTTATGCTCTCTTTTCTTTCTTCCATCTAAATCTACTTTTCAGCACTCATTTTAATTAAAGTGTGAATGACTAACATTGTATTTTATCAGCCCTATTAATCATTCAGTTAGGACAAAATATGAAAAATTATTTGTTCTCAGCATTTGCTGGTAGTTTGGAGCTTTATTGGCATTGCCACACCTGTCTGGGGACACAACCAGGATTCAAGTGTTACCTACAGGCTACAGGAAAGGTTAGAAAAGATTGGGACCTAGAAGTAGCCTTGCTGACCAGATAGCTGTTTTCACTATCTATTTTAAATATAAGGTCTAGAGAAATTGAATTCATCTGATTGTTTGACAATCTGCTTTCAGTAATAGAGTCGAAGAAAAAGGCATGGTTTTTAATGATAAAAAATTATATGGTGTGAATAAACTCTTCATAATGTAAGCAGTACCTCAAAGTATTAATGTATAAGCCCTTTGTAAGTATTGACTTACGTGATGCTTCAAACAACGAGATGTCTCACTGTTGTTCCATTTTACTGTTGAGAGAAACAGACAGAGTAAGGTTATTTGACTTTCACAGGGTACCTCAGGTGGCTTCTATCAAGCCAGGATTTGGACCCCAGGTAAAGTGTAGCATTTGCGCTGCCGTACATCTGGAGGGTTAAGTTTAATAATCCATAAATTGTGTATTTCCATCACTTCTACTAGGAGCAAATAATGTTCACCCTGATCCTTTGAATAGAAGTGAGTGTGCAACACAGAAAGTCATTTACATTATCTCATTTAGTCACCATAAGCATTTTTTGATGTAGTTACAGTTATTTCATAGATAGCTGGGACTTACCGAGATTGAGTAACAAGTCTTAGGTCTCTCAGCTAGAAAATGTCATATCTGACGTTCAAAACAAGCTATATATATATATTTTTTTTCTTGAGACAGAGTCTTGCCAGGTTCAAGCAATTCTCCTGCCTCAGCCTCCCAAGTAGCTGGGACTACAGGTGCATGCCACCACACCCAGCTAATTTTTGTATTTTTTAGTAGAGATGGGGGTTTCGTCATGTTGGCCAGGATGGTCTCCATCTCTTGACCTCGTGATCTGCCTGCCTTGGCCTCCCAAAGAGCTGGGATTACAGGCTTGAGCCACCGTGTCCAGCCGCTATATCTGTTTTTCTACCAGTTTTTTATACCAACCTGCTTCTTTGCTTGGTAGTTAGCCCATAACAGCAAGTAAACAAACAAACAAGAGGAGATCATTTTTGATGATACCTTGGTACATATTATGTTTTTGAAAATATGCCATTGTAAAGTCAAACATACTTCAAAGGGTTAAACTGTTGTTACAAGTCTTATTACATTTCTTAGACCAGAAGTAACCTTAGATGTTTGAACATAAGTATATACCTAGGTGAATGTGACCTTAGATGTTTGAACATAAGTATATACCTAGGTGAATGTGACCTTAGATGTTTGAACATAAGTATATACCTAGGTGAATGTGACCTTAGATGTTTGAACATAAGTATATACCTAGGTGAATGTGACCTTAGATGTTTGAACATAAGTATATACCTAGGTGAATGTGACCTTAGATGTTTGAACATAAGTATATACCTAGGTGAATGTGACCTTAGATGTTTGAACGTAAGTATATACCTAGGTGACCTTAGATGTTTGAACATAAGTATATACCTAGGTGAATGTGACCTTAGATGTTTGAACATAAGTATATACCTAGGTGAATGTGACATTAGATATTTGAACATAAGTATATACCTAGGTGAATGATAACTCTGGAATTAAGCACAATGTTTCTGCAGCTATTATAAAGATATTTAGGGATTGCTATCATCTGTAGAAATGCCAAATGGCACAATTGGAGGATTAGGTGAAAATTCTTCTGATCCAAAGTTTCTTTCTCTTCAGTCTCAGACATCTCTAAGATGTCACCCAGATACCATAATTTTATATCTGTAAACATTTTATTTTGTAATAAGAGAGACTTTAGGTTTGGGAAAATAAGGCAAAAGTCTCCTGTTTTTCAAAAAGTAGTAAAGATGTTTTCTGCAGTGATGTGTCTATAGGAAAGTGCTTTTATAAAGCATATTGTTTATGTGAATAAACATAAAATATGCCATATATATGGATTACATAAAGCTTTTGATTGCTTTATATTCATTTCACTTATTTTCTGTATTGGAGCCATACAGGAATTTTCTACTTCATATAATAAAGGTCAGGGGAACAAGTAAAATCAATCTTACAGCCACATTCATGAGCTAGGCTATTTAATCTTTGCCATCCTGTGAGTTTCAAGCCATCTCTGCTCCACACAGAAACCATGAATGAAAGTAAAGTGTAGCAAATATTTTCAGAAAGGACTTTTCATTTTTTGCCTTCTCTTGAAAACCTAAATCAATACTTGACCTTTTCACATTGCTATCAAGATAAAATGGAGTCTTTGTGTGCTGACTCAGAACCATAAAATATGTGGTAAGATCCATTTGTCTTGAGAGCTCTCTGTTCCTTCAAGTACTCTGTGTGTGTGTATTGGGAGAGTATATGTTAGGTGGGTGTTTGTGTGTATGTATATGCGTATGCACATATATATGTTAGGGCTGTGCATATGTGTGTTTATGTGTATATTAGGTGGGTATGTTATGATCATATGTGTGTATAAATGTATATTCATGGTGTGTGTGACTTAGGTGAATGTGTATATATGTATATACATATGTGTGTTAGGGTTTTCTCTGTGTGTGTGTGTACCACTACTTGAGATGATCAGCCTATTCATTGTCAGTAATGTTGCCACTGTCATTAAGTAGGAATAATATTGTGTGGTTTATACAATGTTTTCACCTGAATCTTGTCATCAAAGCCATCTGATTTCATGAAATAGAATAGAGATGTATAAATAGGTAAGTGCATAGAATATAAGTTTAAATAATTTACTGACGCTTGGAGAATGCAAATTTATGCAGCTGGTTAAAAGCAGTGTCCAGATGCCAAATGGACCTCCAAACACTGAACTCCAAAGAAGGCAGTCCAAGGTGTGCCCAAAAAGTAGCAGCCTAATGAACATGTGTTCCTTGTTGTGTCACAACGCAGAATGCTGCAGTGAGAATCCCAGGAAATGACTTCTTTGTCAATGCATCCTAAGAACGGAAATTTGTATAAAGAATGACATAAACTCCTTTCAATTAAAGTGACTTATTGTAGCCAAGGTGTTTCTTTCAACTGCAATCAAAACGGAGACCCTTTAGTTCTAGGTGAAGGTGCTAGTTTAGGTGAAGGTGCTGTTTTTTCCTTGGTTTCTTATCTCAGGTATGCAGGGCCCCTGACCTTTGAATTGACCTGTTCCACTAATACATAGTGCTCTGCATTTTCATTATTTTTATTTTATTTGAGCCAGGCTTTGGGGCATGGGGCTGGGGAAAGGATAACGAAATGTGGATATTTGGAAATATCTGTTTGTAGGTTTGACTCTACATGTAGCTATTTAGAGGAGGAGTGGACACAAAAGGAACTTCTGTACACTCGGAGGTGCTCCTTGTACCTTCAGTTTGTATCACTGAATAATGAAGGGGTGAATTTTGCCTTACACCTTGAGCCATTAAATAATATCACACAGGCCAGGTGCAGTGGCTTATGCCTGTAATCCCAGCACTCTGAGAGGCCAAGGTGGGTGCATCACGAGTTCAGGAGATCGAGACCATCCTAGCCAACATAGTGAAACGCTGTCTCTGAGAAAATACAAAAAATTAACTGGGCATGGTGATGTGCACCTGTAGTCCCAGCTACTCAGGAGGCTGAGGCAGGGGAATTGCTTGAACTCGGGAGATAGAGGTTGCAGTGAGCTGAGATCGTGTGACTGCATTCCAGGCGACAGAGCAAGACTCCGTCTCAAAAAATATTAAATACATAAATAAAAAACAGCACACAGTATATTTGTTGTCCTGATATTTAATTGCCTCCCTTTTACAGAAGCAAGAATAATCCATATTTCATAGTATTATAATGAGAAGTATAATTAATGTATCTAAAATTAAAGAGGCAACCAATAGCAAGTGACCAGTAAAATTATGGTCCTTCGCAATGGGTAAGAGATTATGCACTCTGTTTCTCACTGACCTCCTTTCTGACTGCTTAGGAAGGTCTGGGCTTGTTTATACATTTGTTTCTTGCAAAATGTACTACTACTGCTTACAGCATCCCACTGAAAATAACAGATTTTCACGGACATGAAAAGACAATTCTATCTCACTTTTATAACTTCGATTAAAACCACAGCTCAGGAAATAGATAAAGGTAGGCAGTGAAAAAAAGTGTCTCATCACAAGTCCATATGAAAATCACAGTGGTTCTGGTCTTCAGTTCAAATAAATGGCTAACTAGTCTATAGAAATAAGCAATATCAGATGACTTGTCAACATAAAATAATTGAAAGGGTCAGAATTATTATTATTATTATTATTATGAGACAGAATATCACTCTGTCGCCCAGGCTGGAGTAAAGTGGGCAATCTTAGCTCACTGCAACCTCTGTCTCCTGGGTTCAAGCTATTCTCCTGCCTCAGCCTCCCAAGTAGTTGGGGTTACAAGCACCCACCACCACACTGGGCTAATTTTTGTATTTTTAGTAGAGATGGGGTTTCATCACATCAGCCAGGCTGGTCTCAAACTCCTGACCTCAAGTGACCTACTCAACTCAGCCTCCCAAAGTGCTGGGATTACAGGTGTGAGCCACCAGGCAAGTCCTAGAATTAAATTTAAGGAGAGTTTATTCAAACACAGAGTTTGAGGATCGCTGCCCAGTAAGCACAGATTCCAAGGAATAGAAGTCAGTGTTCTGAAGTATAGAAGTTTGAGATCATTTCTATAGACAAAGTTTATATAGAGAAGCTTAACAGAATTTCAGTTTCTTTCTCTATAAAGCTTAATGCATAGTGACAAGGGTCAGATTAGTTGAGGTGTTCTTTTTCTTTTGCAAAAGTTATATTTGATACTCTACACTGAAGATGTAATAGTCATGGGGTCTTTTGTGCCATGTGGTCTGAGTTAGGTACAAGATAATAAAGAAGGCAATTCATCTCTAACAAGGAACCAGTGATTAGAATTGGGAGAGGTCTGGTCTCTGCTCTTTCCTAGTCATTTATAGAACAACAAAAATGGAGAAAAGAGTTAACCTATAATCTAAGAAGCAGAAGTTGCCAACATGCAATGTGACGGTCTCCAGTGCTTAACTTCCCCCTCGGCATAATAAATTTAGAGGGTCCTGAAATTTTATTTTCTTTTACACTTTATTGTGCACTAAATTTGGTAGCGATTAATATCTTATCAGAACAAAAGGTAGTAGCATACTGTCTGTGCCTTTCTATTTTATCAACTCCCTCCTGATTTTGAAATTTTAAAATAAGCATCACTTTCTTTATGAATGGATCATTGAAGGGAAAAAAGTGAGAGTCCAGCCTTTTTTAGGAAACAGAGCATTTAAGTATTACGTATGATGTATTCAGAGATATCAGATAACTTCTGTATAGTTTCCTGAATGCAATTCCCCGTAAAGGTTATTCTTTTTGTTTGGGCATATATATACACGTACATATATGCAATATATTGTATGGTTACATGTAGTGTGTGTAATTTTTATTAAATATACAAAAATACAGTTTTCTTATTCTGATATGCAAATACTTTTGATCTTATTACTTTTGAATCCATCTTTAACAGTCACTTTGTTTCACATTTGAATGAAGTATGAATATAGTGAATTTTATAATTCTGTATATTATTATTGAGAAATGAGACTAACTTAACTTCAGCCAAGAGATTATTATTTATTTTTTATTTTATTGAGACAGAGTCTTGCTCTGTTGCTCAGGCTGGAGTACAGTGGCATGACTTCGGCTGACTGGAACCTCTGCCTCCCAGGTTCAAGCAATTCTCCTGCTTCACACCCCTGAGTAGCTGAGATTACAGGTGCCTGCCACCACACCTACCTAATTTTTGTATTATTTGGTAGAGATGGAGTTTTACCATGTTGGCCAGGCTGGTATTGAACTCTTGACCTCAAGTTATCCACCTGCCTCAGCCTCCCCAATTACTGGGATCATAGGCATGAGCCATCATGCCTGGCCTCCAGCCGAGAGATTACAATTACTTGCTGTTACTCTAGTCACAGCAGTGTCAGGCCTGATACTCTTGAGTATATAGAATGAAAAAAAGCAGTCACTGCCCGTGTAGTCTCTGATCTGAAGCAGTCATCTTCAACAGGGAGCAGTTTTACCTATTCCTCAAAGGACAATGTCTAAAGACATATTTTTTATTGATATGTAATAATTGTACATATTTATGAGGTACAAATGATATTTGATACATGCATAAAATATGTAATGAGCAAATCAGAGTAATTGGGAATCTATTACCTCAAACCTTTTTCATTCTCACAATTGAAGGGGAGGTGCTACTCTTTTTTCATTTTTAGAGACAGGGTCTTACCCTGTCACCTAGACCAGAGTGTACATGCAAGATCCTAGCTCACAGCAGCCTCGAACTCCTGGGCTCAGGTGATCTTCCTGCTTCAAAATCCCAAGTAGCTGGAACTACAAGGTCACACCACCCATGCCTGTGGTCTCCCAGGCTGATCTCAAACTCTTGTCCTCAAATGATACTTCCTCCCTGGCCTCCCAAAGCACTGGGATTACAGGCATGAGCCACTGCACCTGCCCTGATGCTACCGTTACCCAGTGGAGAGGGACCATGGATGCTACCCTTCTACAACACACGAGGCAGCAATACAAAAAAAAAAAAAAAATTAGAGGCCAGGCTCAGTGGCTCATGCCTATAATCCCAGCACTTTGGGAGGCTGAGGCAGGTGGATCACCTGAAGTCGAGAGTTCAAGACCAGCCTGACCAACATGGAGAAACCACATCTCTACTAAAAATACAAAATTAGGCAGATGTGGTGGTGCATGCCTGTAGTCTCAGGTACTCAGGAGGCTGAGGCAGGAGAATCACTTGAACCTGGAAGGCGGAGGTTGCAGTGAGCTGAGATCATGCCATTGCATTCCAGCCTGGGCAACAAGAGTGAAACTCTGTCTAAAAAAAAAAACCAACCCAAAAAGTCAACAGTGCTGAAGTTGAAAACCTGGTCTATAGAGTGAGAAATATACAATGCATTATTATTAGTACTATCTTAGGAACATGAATAAAGTGCTGGGAAAACTCAACAAGAGAGAACTGAGATGTTGAAAAAAGCTTTATAAAAGAAATGACACTGGAACTTGACCCAGAAGAATGAGACTGCGTTAGCCAGGGATGGATGGAAAGGCAGAGATGAGAAAGTGTAGAAAACTAATCATGTCACAAGACTTTTACTGTATGCAGTTACTACAGTGGTATACCTCGATTCACGGTTACATACAAATGAGGTTAACATTACTCTACATGGGAGTTTTTCTTTATGTGTTTTTAAGCTGCATATATAAAACCTCCTTAGAGAAGAGACATAAAATCATGTTCTACTAAGGAGAGGAAGTTTTCCAAACTCCCTAGCTTCAGGTGGCCTACAGGCATTTGTAGATGTGCAGTCAGTATACGTACTTCCAGCCTCACTTTATTTCCCACTAAGCAGTTGGTATTATTTCTCTTTCTTTTTTTTTTTTTCTTGGTGTGTTTGATCATGTTTAGATTTCTGATAAGTAATGGAAGAAATAGTAAACAAATTCGTGTTTCTTCCTATGAGCATAAATACTAGAAGAAATGTGAACATAGATCTCACACATACACCTTTTATTTCTATTGCTTATTTTTTAGATTGTATTAGTAGCAAATTATAAAAGAACTACCTACTTTTACAATCTAAGAAAGATGAAAATAAAGATATGATTTTTTTTTTTTTTTGAGACGGAGTTTCGCTCTTGTTACCCAGGCTGGAGTGCAATGGCGCAATCTCGCCTCATTGCAACCTCCGCCTCCTGCTTTCAGGCAATTCTCCTGCCTCAGCCTCCTGAGTAGCTGGGATTACAGGCACATGCCACCATGCCCAGCTAATTTTTTTTTTTTGTATTTTTATAGAGACGGGGTTTCACCATGTTGACCAGGATGGTCTCGATCTCTTGACCTCGTGATCCACCCGCCTCGGCCTCCCAAAGTGCTGGGATTACAGGCGTGAGCCACTGCACCCAGCCAATATGATGGTTTTACTTAAAACCTCGTGGGTATACAATGATTTGAGGGCTCATATCAGAATTATTTAAAAAACAGAAAATATATTTCAGTTTCAGTTAATATCTTCTTCTCTGGTACAAATAGTAGAGATGGGAGAGATCACATGCTTCTGTTCATATTTCTGCTAATAGAAGATGAGATGAATTTCATCACAGTTAAGTTAGAAGAATGAATCTGTCATGTATGTCACCTCAAAGAAGCATCTAAATGAACTGCCATGTTATTTTCCACATTCCTTAATCACTACGGAGATGAAGTACTAAATCAAAAGTCTGCAGAGTTAACCAAAAACAAAATAATGTTGCGTATTTGATGTCTAGAAGGAGTATGACCAATTCTATTTATTGTCTTTTTTCTTTTCCTTTAACAATTTATAAAAAGTTAGGACATTAGGGCCCAGAACAGTGGCTCACACCTGTAATCCCAGCACTTCAGGAGGCCAAAGCAAGTGGATCACCTGAGGTCAGGAATTCGAGATCAGCCTGGCCAACATGACAAAACCCCGTCTCTACTAAAAATACAAAAATTAACTGGGTGTGGTGGTGGGCAGCTGTGGTTCCAGCTACTCAGGAGGCTGAAGCAGGAGAATTGCTTGAGCCTGGGAGGCGGAGGTAGCAGTGAGCCGAGATCATGCCACTGCACTCCAGCCTGGGCAACAAGAGCAAAAACTCAGTCTCAAAAAAACAAGTTAGGACTTTAACAATATGTAGCATGTGTCTAAGAATGGTAACGTAAATTAACAGTTTCAAATATCTAAAGTTGAATCTATAATACTAATATAATGGTGGAAATAATTAAAATAATAGTATCTATAAACATAGTATGCCTTTATTGAACACTAAGCCCTAAGCAGAGTGCTAGTGGTAGCATTTCATTTAATACTAAAAGCAATACTATGAAAGAGATAATATTGTTATCTATATTCTATAAGTAAATAAAATAATCCTTAGAATAAATCAATAATGATTGAATGCATGCACCCAGAGATGATGATAAAATCAATTTTACCATTCACTGAACCTGCAATTTTTCAAAATGAAATAGATTGAAATGGAATAATATAGACTAGAAAACCATTAAAATGCATCACATGTAAGATCCTAGGATTTGAGGGTCATATCAATAAATCATCAAAAGCAACAAGTTGTAGGCTGTCGGCACCTACTCATTGATTAGTATAGATTCTGTAACATGTGTGGGCTTTTCCATTAAAAGCCAATTACAACAGTGACTATTTATTAAGTGCCTCTTTGGCAAAATACTGTATTAGGTATAAGCCATGGTTTTCATTTTCTTGGGCTTCTAATATAGATGAGAAAAATGGCATTTATTCATAAATAATATAGTAACATATGCAAATAATAGAGTAAAAAACTAAGAGAGTTTTCAAATAAAATGAAGATAGTTACATTTTTTAGAGGAGGGAAAGGTAACTTTGACTTGGGTGAGAATTACATCAGGAAATTGGATGAGATGAAATGGAACACAATTTCTAGTTGGTCTCAGAAAATGGCCAAGATTGATGAAGATTTCATCAATTTTGAAATGCTTACTGGGCTAATTCATGGATGAAAAAGATCAGGATTTTTACAACAAAGGTCACAAACGAAGTAGCTGAAGAATGAACTGCCCAACTGCTGAATAACTCTTTAGGAGCCTATTGATGTTATAGTGCCATTTTGTCCTAGTTTTTTTAATGAGCTATTATTTGGAAAAAGTCTATTTAAACAGTTCTTGCAATCCAGATGCCATGGAATATGCCAAAGTCTTTAGTGCAATAAAAGTAGTAATAATAAGTACTTTAAGGTCAAATTTTATCACTTCATTGAAGCTTATTCAGATACTTAAAGTCAGTCCCAATGAGCTCTCTCTTTTTAAGAATCTCTCTTTACATAACATATACTTCAGGACCAAAAGAAAACTTCCCCTTAGCCCACTGATGAAAACCAACTCTCAAAAGGCAGGTTAATAAGTTAGAAGGCATACAAGTTTATTAACATGCATGGGAGAGAACCACAGCGATTACTCTACCACCTAAAGTGAAGGAGTAAGGAAGTGTGGATGACTTTGAGGGGAGTAAATGATTATTAGGAAAATTCAGTGGGCTTGAAGAGCATGCAATGGCCTGAGACCAAGTCCGCTGAGCTGCAGAGCAGACAATGGTTTATGGCAAAAGTCTATCCAGGTGTGTTGACAGACTTATCCTTCTTCCCATGATAGAAGTTCAGTTCATGAAAATTCTTTGGCGGATCTGGGCTTTAGATAAGGAAACTTCTGAGAATAACTTTATCCTGTGTTTTGGGAGAGATAGGAGACAGAGGATTGAGAGACTGAGAGCTCAGATTGGGAGCTGAGGTGGGGACTGTCAGAGAGACCATAAGGCTTCTTCTTTAGTTCAGCATGTAAAGGACCAAATTTTGGGGTATAAGTTTCTGGGGCCAACCTATTCACTGCTGTATTATTAGCCCTTACTTTTATTTATTTATTTATTTATTTATTTATTTTTGAGGCGGAGTTTCGCTCTTGTTACCCAGGCTGGAGTGCAGTGGCGTGATCTCGGCTCACCGCAACCTCCACCTCCTGGGTTCAGGCAATTCTCCAGCCTCAGCCTCCCGAGTAGCTGGGATTACAGGTGCACGCCACCATGCCCAGCTAATAATTTTTTGTATTTTTAGTAGAGACAGGGTATCACTATGTTGAACAGGATGTTCTCGATCTCTTGCCCCTGTGATCCACCCGCCTCCGCCTCCCAAAGTGCTGGAATTATAGGCTTGAGCCACCGCACCTGGCCCATCCTGGTTTTTTAAAGCAAATTTCTTGTTCGTGCATCTTCACTATTTAAATACATTATAAACTTCTAGGTACTATTGCCTTTTTCTGACATATTCTTAGTTCTTTACACATGAGACATGGTGAATGCAGATTTGATGATTGGTTAACAGACATAAGTTTTCAGTCAGGTATGGTGGCTCACGCCTGTAATTCTAGCACTTTGGGAGGCCGAGGTGGCCAGATCACTTGAGGTCAGGAGTTCAAAACCAGCCTGGCCAACATGGTGAAACTCCATCTCTACTAAAAATACAAAAAAAAAAAAAAAATTAGCTGGGCATGGTTATGGGCACCTGTAATCCCAGCTACTTGGGAGGCTGAGGCAGGAGAATCACTTGAACCTGTGAGGCGGAGGAGGTTGCAGCGAGCCAAGGTCATGCCACTGCACCCCAACCTGGGCAACAGAGTGAGACTCTATCTCAAAAAAAAAAAAGTTTTCTTTGTATGGCTAGGAAGTGATTAAATGATAACAAATTAAATAAAATTTAAATCATCAATTAAAAAACAATAAATGTGATATACATAAGAAACTTAGCACAAAATGAGTTCATGGAGAGCTCTCAATAAACATCAGTTGAATAAATGAACAAGTTATGAATTCTAATTTTTGCTACTAACTAGTTGTGACACATATCAGTTCTTCTTTTGAAGACTCAGTTTTCTTGTCAATAATATGAGATGTTTGAATTTTAAGAATAGTTTTCTAACTACCTTTCAAATTGTATGAAGGTACTTGGTGAATGCCACAAAATATAAAGTATATTCTTAGCCAACGATAGACATTTAAAGTGCCTTAGCTTATGTCGGGCCCAAGCTGTTCTTTCAAAGAAGAGCTCCATTGCTAAAATTGTTCAAAAATTGTTGATATACATTAATTATAGAATGGAAATTTACCTTCCTAAACCAATTTGAGCACATAAAACTTAAAAATGTATCTTCTTGTTGTTACATTACTATACAGGAAATGGACCAGAGGTCCTGTTATTCCAGAAGCCACATACCAATGAATTTGATATTAATTTTCTAGAAATGTTGAAGACAACATTAATTAATTTTCAAGACACATAATACAGTTCTTCTGTTGCAGAAAGCAAGAAATGTATGTTTATTTGTCGTGCACACCATGAGGAGCTTCAAAGAATATATTTTATTCAGACTGAAATAAAAAATCTTACTTTTTCTCTTCTCATTTCATATTCTCTTTTTAGTTAAAAGAAGAGCATGCTCACTTTGGGAGGCCGAGACGGGTGGATCACAAGGTCAAGAGATTGAGACCATCCAGGTCAACATGGTGAAACCCCGTCTCTACTAAAAATGCAAAAAATTAGCTGGGCATGGTGGCGCATGCCTGTAATCCCAGCTACTCGGGAGGCTGAGGCAGGAGAATTGCCTGAGCCCAGGAGGCGGAGGTTGCGGTGAGCCGAGATTGCGCCATTGCACTCCAGCCTGGGTAACAAGAGCGAAACTCCGTCTCAAAAAAAAAAAAAAAAAAAAAAAAAAAAAAAGAAAAAAAGAAGAGCATGCTGAAAACATTCTATTGAATTGCTTCTCTGATGAACGCTTGGGTTGTTTAGGCTTGTCATTAATAGATGACAATAATATGATGCTACTACTAATAAGAGAATTGTTATTTTTTGGATAATACATTTTTTTTTCCTAGAATTCGTATACTCTCTGTTGACCACATTGTGTCTGCAATTATTTAGGTACAGATACTAGCTTTCTTTACATATTAAGTGCTAATAGGACCCAGTGTTTCGGATTCACTTGCGTATGTCATAAAAGTGAATCTAATCAATTAAACTCTGTTTTTTTGAGACGGAGTTTCGCTCTTGTTACCCAGACTGGAGTGCAATGGCGCAATCTCGGCTCACCACAACCTCCGCTTCCTGGGTTCAAGCAATTCTCCTGCCTCAGCCTCCCAAGTAGCTGCGACTACAGGCGCGCACCACCATGCCCAGCTAATTTTTGTATTTTTAGTAGAGACAAGGTTTCACCTTGTTTACCAGGATGGTCTTGATCCGCCTGTTTACCAGGTGGACCTCGTGATCCACCCACTTCGGCCTCCCAAAATAAACTCTGGTTTAATTATTGGCTTAATTACTAGAGACATTGGCAGCACCCACTTTTACATACATGGTATCTGGGTACTGCCTTGTTGAGTTATTACATTTAAATCTCCTAAACCATTTAATGAAATTGGGTTTCAGTGCAGATGATCTCTCAGATTTTACAAACTTAAAACATTCCCCAACTTTCTGATTTTCTGCTAGAAAACAGTAATAATGAAAAGGAAAACGGGGGGGGGGGCGGGACATGAAACTCATTTAAAAAATAAATCAAAGCCACTTAGAAGCTATTGTCCCATACCAGAATGAAGAATGGAAGATAAGTAAACGTAGTTAAAGCATGAGTCATGATCGTGACACAGTCTTCATTCAAAGGCTGAATTTGCCTTTTAAAATTATGCATACCAACTCTTTGTTTATTAACATAATAAAATTGTAATATGATTTTAAAAAAGGCTTCAAAAAAGACCAAACAAGACCAGACAGCTGATTAAAAGATGCTTAAATGTGCTAGTCCCTGGAGCCTGGAGTTCCTTTTACGGATGATTTTGAATGACTTGTTCAGGCGGGGAGCCTTCCAGGAGGAAATGCATCCTTGTCTGGGGTTAAGTCAAGGGCTGGACTCCCAGGTCCTCAGTGAAAAATTTCTCCAGAAGAAATTCCTAAGGCAAGGCCGAGACAGGAGTCACCAGATCTTCAGAAGAGGAGGAAAAGATTTACTGTGTCTCTGCTCTGATTTTCAGTTGCAACATTTCTCAGGCAAAGAGTATGCCAACAGCCTTTCTCTTCTGCTTTGCTGGTCTGTGGTGGATACTAGCAATCTATGTGGTTCTAAAGTATCAAGCTGAGATTATAGTATCAATGAGTTGGAACATCAATGGTGCCAAGTGCCATTTAAAAATCTTTTCATCTTCCTGTGTGTTGCTTCTGGAGAGGAAATGTTCTAAGATGTGGTTTCCAGTCTTGTAGAAAAATGGCATTTTCAGGCTGTGTGGGACTCTTACATCATCTAGTTTCAATCACCTCATTTTGCAGATCAAGAAACTGAGAGTGAGAAACAAGGGACTGGCCAGAGTTACTCAGCTAGACAGTGTCAGACAACAGTGGAACTTGTGGTAAGTTGTGTGGCCTCTGGGCTTTTCCTTCCAAATATAAAAAATGGAAATGAGGGATCGGCTTAGATAATCTTTTATAGATTTATTTTTTGTTCTAATACTCTACTTATTATTTATTTATGTTATTTATTTATTCTGAGACATAGTCTTGCTGTGTTGTCAAGGCTGAAGTGCAGTGGTGCCATCATAGCTCACTGCAGCCTCCAGCTCCAGGGTTCAAGCAGTCCTCCCACCACAGCCTCCCAGGTAGCTGGGACCACAGTGTGCACCACCAGGCCTGGCTAATTTTTTAATTTTTTTTGTAGAGATAGGGGTCTTGATATATTTGGTAGGCTGGTTTAGAACTCCTGGCCTCAAGCAATCCTTCCACCTCAGCCTCTGTAAAGTACTAAAATTACAGGTGTAAGCCACTACACCCAGACGATTTTTAAATTGTGGACACCTGTCCATTATTCAATAGGTCCATTATTCAACCTAAAGGCTTTTATAAAAGTAATGCATTTTATGCCTAAACAACAGTGTTTTAGCATTTTGATGAAGCCTTAAGTTTTAGTTAATATTTTGCATTGTGTAGAGGTATTTACTTCAGAACGTGGCCTAGAATTAGGCTAAACATCTTGAAAATGTGACAATTTACTATATTATAATTCTAATACTATAAATATCCTAAATAAATGCTTTCTTAATGCAACTATAATATATATTTAATATTATTACCTATGGTGTTTTATCCATTGCTGAAAATATTCTGATTACATAAATGACTAAAGCCAATTAAAAAGTCATGCTATAGAGGAGAGAAATGCCCAAGTAGGTTTTAGTTAGTTGAAAACTCCATTACTTATAAGCATGGATTAGATTTTTCTTTTTCACTTCTTCAGCAGGCACATTTTAGACAAACTGACAGCAAATCCATTACGTAATGGCCACTATAAAAGCTTTCATCAACAGTGTGCATGTTTAGTGTCTGTGTGGGAGAAACTGGGTTATGGTAGGTGAAAAGGCAAAAGATTCAAGAGTAAGACAGAACTGGGCATTTAAGTTCTTGGCTCCATAGATAATGCAATCAGAATTCTCTAATCCTGAGGTTGGAGAGTTGGTTATCTACAGACAGAAGCCGTCTGCATCTTCAAACCTTTAGACTAGGGGGTTCTCAGACATTTATTTACATAAGTGATATGTAACAAGTTACATAGGATGATATTAGAGGAATATCATAAGGATCTAATAATATAATGTATGTGAATGAAATGTATGCATTCTCTACACTAGAGAAATATTTTGTCTTTTTGTATTACATATTAAAACAAATGGAGAAAATCATGGAGGGTTAGAGGAGAGGGTGTGAGAAGCAAGTTATTTTTTTAATAATGTTACGGTTTAGAGCAAAGAGACTGCAAGGAAGCAGATGAAATATTGATGCTAGAATATCCAGTGTCCAGGCTTCTTTAAAATGTTACCTACATAGGAGTCATTTGGAGATAATGTTAAAATCCAGTTCTGATGCAGATTGTCTGGGAGTTCTGAGATTCTGCTTTTCTTAAAAGTGCCCACATGATGCTGATGCCGCTGGTCTTTAACACTTTGCGTATGGAAGTTTTATGTCTTCAGATTAAGGGTCAACTGAGTATCTTCTCAAGAAGAAACATTTGTTGGGGTTTATATGCCAAGGCAGTACCATTTCGCCTCGCTAACACCCATCTTGCTACACCATAAAAAAGCTTTCTACACTTTCTGGGTTTATTATTAAGTGTTGAGAAAGCATTCAGCTTTCACTGTTTGGCTGGGGTTTCTGGCTGACAGCAGCAAGGTAGGAGTTTAAATTTAATAGAATTAGGAATAAACAGGATCCAGAGAGAAAGAGAGAGTCTATGCAGTACCAAGGGAGAAGAGTTGCTGCTTGTCTCTTGACAAGACCTCATCTAATAGAGGTCTCTAAATGCTGCCTTAAGAATCTTGGATATGTGATTGGTTGTCTTAACTATCTTTTTCCTTGACATATTGCATGTTTACATTAGCTTGGACCCTTTACTTTCCTAATATAAATATGAGCAGGAAGAGGCCATCTCCCTCATTTTATATTTTAAGTTCAATTTAGCAAACATTTACTGACTGACTGGTTACAAAGTAGTGGACGAGGCACTCTGAGGGACATGAAGATCAAAACAGAAGATAGGTTCCAAGTACTCTCAATTTACCAATGGAGGATACGGACATTAAAAATAACCAGAGATAAGGCAGCTTGAACTTCACAACACTAGTTGTGGACAAAAACATGCTCAGAGAGCTGGAAGAAATTGAAATCAGTTCTGCCGGGGAGTTAGGAAGACATTGTAAAGGAGGAAGACTTTGAGTAAGGATTTAGAACATGGTTATTTGCACATGGAGATAGAAAATACTGAGACCAAGTCTTTGACATGTTGTAGGAATAGGAGACCAAAAGCGGAGACATAGCTTGGAGTAATTTAAGTAGTACCATGCTGAAATGTAGATGTCATTTTTAGGAATTCAGCTTAAGCCCTAGGTCTTGTGTAGTACTGTTAAAGATAAGGGATACTGTTTTAAGGCAGCTTTTTTGCTTGATTTATCAACTCTTGAGTTTTTTTTTTTTCTACTGGGTCTAGTTCTCTAGAACCTGCAGGAGGAAAGATCGCCTTTTATATAAACATATCCCCTTGACAAATAAAATACAGCTCTTCAGCAGGTATATGAGTAAGATAGGGGAGAAAAGAATCCAAATCCTCTTTAAAATCTTTTTCCATACTAACTCATTTATACATTAGGTGTTCCTTCTTTGTAACTCTTACACTCACGCATAACAAAAATTATAGGTGAATTTACATTTCTTGTTCAAATAAGTGTTTTCCATGAATTTTACACTGGAGTATTGCCTGGTCATAAAGAAGAAACTTTTTATATCTTTCCTCCGATATGCTGGTGCTTAGCCATTTAAAAAGAAATGATTGTGCTAGCCTCCTCTGATTTCTGATTGCTCTGGATGGTGCTGTTGCCTAAGCAGAATGGGGCTGGGGTATTATTTGGTATCACCAAAGTCAATGCAGCCTGAGGATCAAAGTAGACAGAGGTGAGGATAGCCAAAAAAGATTAGCCATTATCCAATCATAAAGCAAGTTTGGGGCCAAAGTCAGAAAGTGAAATAAACTCAACATTTACAGATATTTAAGAACATGTCAGGAAATGGTGGCCAGAACAGGGCTCGGTTGAGGAATTGCCATGTGGAATATTTGTTTTTACTGGATATTGATTGTAGTGGCTGAGATGGACTTCAAGACACAAGAGAAGATTTGAAAATGCCACTCCATCTCTTTCTCTTTTTTTGAGACGGAGTTTCGCTGTTGTTACCCAGACTGGAGTGCAATGGCACAATCTCAGCTCACCGCAACCTCCATCTTCTGGGTTCAAGCAATTCTCCTGCCTCAGCCTCCCAAGTAGCTGAGACTACAGGCGTGCACCATCATGCCCAGCTAATTTTTGTATTTTTAGTAGAGATGGGGTTTCATCTTGTTGACCAGGATGGTCTCGATCTCTTGACCTCGTGATCCACCTGCCTTGGCCTCCCAAAGTGCTGGGATTATAGGCATGAGCCACAGTGAGCCACCGCGCCCGGCCACTCCATCTCTTTTATTGCCTACCCTTGGAAGATATTATCTTAAGAACACCAATAATGTGAAATTTGTGCTGCTGTGTAAACTTTGGATCCTTTTGAGTTCCCCTAAACAAAGCAGTGTACCATTTGGGCTGAGTTTGTTGTTAATGTATCTGAATTAGTTAAAATACAGAGAGTGCACAGTATTAAGTCTTTGAGACTGAATTTTTTGTAAACTCTTTTTAGCTGTGGCTGTTTGCAGATGACTTTACATCCCTTCTCATTTGTGCTGTTGCCTACCCTTCTTTCTGTTCTCTCTATTCCTTCTCATGCCCCAACTTTGGTAGTGTAAGATATTGTGATATTATTGTGAGTTTTGTCAAATCAGCCTGCCAAATCCAAATTCCAGGCAATAATCAAACTTCCTGGGTATAGATATTTCCTGCTGATCAGGGTTTTTATGATTATCTATCATTTTTCTTCATTTTTTAGTTTAAAACAAATAAACAATGAAACAAGACATTGAAAGGAAATATGGAGGAAGGTAGAATGGAGGGTGGCAGAATACGAGAAATGGAATGAGGAAATTAAACCAACATTTATGGGGTCCCAACATATACCAAACACTTTGCCAGATTCTTTATATACAAAGTGCTACCTAATCCATACAGTGGCCTCATGTTAGGGCTGTCATTGCACCCACTTTATCAGTGGGCAAATAGAGAGTAAGAACGATTCTAATCAGAGGTCAAATTCATGCAGGCACTGCCCAGCAGAGCTGAGGCAAGACTCTGGACCTCTAATGCTCTCTAGCACCAG